>NC_064631.1:471817635-472417635 GCF_023864275.1 Schistocerca cancellata | reverse complement strand
AATCTTCCGCCCTACTGTTCAATTTGTACATCGAAGAAGAAATGATGGAAATAAAATGAAGATTCAGGAGTGGAATTAAAATTCAAGATGAAAGGATATCAATGATACGATTCACTGATGACATTGCTATCCTGAGTGAAAGTGAAGTAGAATTACATGATCTGCTGAATGGAATGAAGAGTCTAATGAGTACGGAATATGGATTGAGAGTAAATCGATAAAAGACGAAAGTAATGAGAAGCAGCAGGTATGAGAAGCAGCAGAATTGAGAACAGCGAGAAATTTAACATCAGGATTGATGGTCATGAACTAGATGAAATTAAGGAATTCTGCTACCTAGGCAGCAAAATAACTAATGACGGAAGGAGGAAGGAGCACATCAAAAGCAGACTACCACTGGCAAAAAGGGCATTCCTGGCCAAGAGAAGTCTACTAGTATCAAACGTAGCCCTTAATTTGAGGAAGAAATTTCTATGAATGTACGTTTGTAGCATAGCATTGTATAGTAGTGACACAAAAAACCGAAACAGAAGAGAATCGATGCATTTGAGATGTGGTGCTTCTGGCGAATGTTGTCTTTTCCCATCAGCCCTGGAAGTTTTCATCATCATCACGGAACCGCCCTGTATAACACAGATTTACAAAAGAATGGATATGAAACTTCCTGGCAGATTAAAACTGTGTGCCGGACCGAGACTCGAACTCGATACCGTTGCCTTTCGCGGGCAAGTGTTCTACCACTTGCCCGCGAAAGGCAAAGGTCCCAAGTTCGAGTCTCGGTCGGGAACACAGTTTTAATCTGCCAGGAAGTTTCATGTCAGCGCTCACTTTCCGGAAGAATGGATATGCCCATGTTCGTTCCACAGTGGCCATTAAGGAAATAAAAAATTTTATTCATTATTTCGTAAGACGATAACTTACTAGTTTAGTGTAAACATTCACATGTGTACAAACTGAAATATGGAAGATGATTCGTTGACTAACATAGTCAAGTATTGGCAGAACAAAAAGTATTTGCAAGGACTACTTACAAAGATCAAATTACTACAGCGAAGTTGTGCTAAAGTAAAATATTACGCAGCATTCATATTATGTGATGTAGTAAATAAAATGTACATCAAGTAGTTCTATTAAAAATTCCTCACTCGAGTAGAGTGAGTTGGTTCCCAGACGAATTCATCTAAATCTACGTGTCCACTCCGTAATTCACATTTATGTGCTGGGCAGAGGGTTCTTCGAATAACCTTTAGATTATTTCTCTACCGTTCCATACTCTAACAGTGCTTGGAAAAAATGAACAGTGTAATCCTTCTGTACGAGCTCTGACTTATTTTATTACGTGATCATTCCTCCCTATGTATTGTTGACAGCAGTAAAATATTGTTGTATTCAGTGGAAAAAAGATGGCGATTGTTTTTGAAAAGATCCCACTGCAACGAAAAACACGTTTGTTTTAATGTTGCCACCCCAGCTCGCATATCACTCTTCCCCTATTTCTCACTAATACAAAACGAACTACCCTTCTTTGGACTTGTTAGATGTCCACTGTCAATCTTATCACGTAAGAAAGCTATGCAGCCCCGTAATACTGTAGCGGAAGACGGACAAGAGTAGTGTAGGCAGTCTCTTTAGTAGAATTGTTGCATATTGTAAGTGTTCTGCCAATAAAACATAGCCTTTGGTTTGCCTTCCTCACAAAATTACCTGTGTTATCGTTCCATTTTAAGTTGTTCGCAGTTGTAATTCCTTGGTTTTTAGTTGAATTGATAGTCTTTAGATTTGAGTTATCTATCGTGTAACCGAAATTTACCGGACTCTTTTCGTAATCATGTGGATGACTTTACACTTTTAGCTACAATAGCATATGGACTGAAACTTCTTAACAGATGAAAACCGTTGCCGGTCGGTACTCTCTGAACTATTTCGGGGCGTGACGCACGAAGTACCCTTAAAGATTCCGTTCTTTCAGTACCACTCTGTTATTTATCAAATTTTTCACAGCATGCTCGACTTGCTAGCAGTGAAGACACCGCGGAGTAACGGCTTAGCTACAGTCTTCCGTTCGCAGAATGAATTTTTCACCAGGAAGTTTGGCTTTTACCAGCAGTGTTCTTACGCCTTAAATATCCATCAAGCGCAGTATTTTTTTTTAACTGTTCCTGCTACCTCTGACAATTGTTTGGTTATGAGAAAATGCTAAGAAACGCCGAAGTTCGGGTGCCACGTTTAACTGTAGCCCTCCTACAACTGAATGGGACAACTCTGTTCTCGTGGTCGTGCGGTAGCGTTCTCGCTTCCCACGCCCAGGTTCCCGGGTTCGATTCCCGGCGGGGTCAGGGATTTTCTCTGCCTCGTGATGACTGGGTGTTGTGTGATGTCCTTAGGTTAGTTAGGTTTAAGTAGTTCTAAGTTCTAGGGGACTGATGACCATAGATGTTATGTCCGATAGTGCTCAGAGCCATTTGAACAACTCTGTTCAGGACAAAATCACAACAAAGCCACGCCCGGTAATGCATCGTGGTGTTCGTACCAACCTGTACGTTCAGGATATATTTATCTTAGTGCCACACTGACTGTATCCACAGTTACCTGTCCGCCTTAGGTGGGTTTTGTGTGTGGATGCACTGAATAAGGAGAATGTCCGTTGGAAATTCAGTCAGTCCTGGGTGAGCCCAAAGACGCTCCTAAACTGTTGCCTGAATACTGGGAACATTTCTCGTAGTATTGCGAGACACTCTCACACAACTCTTCATTTGGACAATACACAGAGATGGCAAAAGTCGTGGGTTACCACCTAATATCGTGTAGGACCTACTTTTGCCCGGCGTAGTGCAACAACTCGACGTGGCAAGGACTCAACACGACGTTGGAGGTGTCCTGCATAAATGTTGAGCCATGTTGTCTGTATAGTCGTCCATAATAGCGAAAATGTTGTCGGTGCAGAATTTTCAGCACAAATTCTCGATTATGTCCCAGAAACGTTCAATGGGATTCATGTCGGGCGATCTGGGTGGTCAAACCGTTCGCTCGAATTATGTAGAATGTTCTTCAAACCAGTTGTGAACAAAGGTCTGGTGACATGACGCATTCTAGCGGTTCTAGGCACTCAGTCCGGAACCGCGGGACTGCTACGGTCGCAGGTTCGAATCCTGCCTCGGGCATGGATGTGTGTGATGTCCTTAGATTAGTTAGGTTTAAGTAGTTCTAAGTTCTAGGGGACTGATGACCACAGATGTTAAGTCCCATAGTGCATGACGCATTGTCAACCTTAAAATGAAATCCACGAGTTGTTGCAAATGCTCTCCAGGTATCCGAACACAACCATTTCCAGTCAATTATCGGTTCAGTTAAACCAGAGGACCCAGTCCATTCCGAGTAAACACAGCCCACATCATGGAACCACCATCAACTAGTACAATGTCTTGTTGACAGCTTGGATCCATGGTTTCGTGGGGTCTGCGCCACACACGAACCCTACTACCAGTTCTTACCAACTAAAATCTGGACTCGTCTGACCAGGCCATGGTTTTCGTCTAGTGTCCAATCAACAACGACACGACCCCAGAAGAGGCAGTGCAGGCGATGTCGTGCTGTTAGTGTAGGTAAAATTAAAAGTAGATTACAAGGCTTTTCAGGAACTGTATTGCTTTGGAGCCAATGTGATCCATTTCTTCGAGGGATCTGGTGAAAGATAATCCTCACTTACATGTGATACTGTCCGTCTCTTCCGGATAATAGCAAAAGTGTTTCCTTTACTAATTCTGATGCGGCTGAGTTTGCGTCATATGGCGTGAGGAAGGTCGAAACCTGAAATTTTGGCGCTCTGGTTTAGATCCGCAAGAAGTCTTGCCTGGAATGAAGATGTTTGTCCAGCCTAGAGTTGAATGCGCTGGCTAAAAAGCTTACGGCGATTATCCAGGCTGAGCGACGAGATATCATTAGGACGCTAGAACATTCCCGAATTATATCGTGTATGGGGAGAGACTTTTCCTTTTACAACTCTGCCCTTAACCGTGTGAGGCGTTGCAGCCGTCTTTGAGGCGGAGTGGTATTGCTTGACCATGCGACCCTCAGAAAGTTTCACGTGCTGTTTCAGTGTAACACAGAAGGCTACAAAGTGATTCAGCAAATTACATAAGAATACAATGCTCTATAAGACTGAAGATGTAAACTTGTAAGTTTTAACTTACAGATGGGATTATAACAGTTTTAATGTGAAAAGATCCAACAGGTTTCACAACATTTACATCTACATCCACAGCTAAATGACTGTTCTGGAATCCACAGCTAAGTATCTGATAGTATGCGCCTATAAGCTTGCGGTACTTTTCACAGTTTTGTATAGAATCAATGTTATCATTTACCTGTTACAAACGTTGAGTGCATACAGCGCTGGACGCGCGTCAAACATCGAGGCGATATCTAGTGGCATACTGTTCACTTGCGAGCGCATGTGCAGTTACTGCATTCGCTTCTGTAACTATCCAGCGTCGCATTTCAATCATATATATGTAAGGAAAGTTGCATAGAACGTGTCTTTCAAAAAACACTCGTCTCATGCCCTTCCTCTCCCCCCCCCCCCCCCCCCGCCAAAAAAAGGTATTATTTCACGTTTATTTTAAAATATGCTTCACGTAAAAGAGATACGGCTCTTAAATTCGGATTTGCATTTCTGTTTTTATTTTTTCTATTGTAGTTTCTCAGCGTCCCTTCGTAGGTAAAAAAATTTTGATTGCATTCAGCAGAAAATAAAATAATTATGATCTCTTCCGACTGTTAAATTTTTGCCATTACAATTCTTGTTCGAGCATCTACCGTGCTCTTCATCATAACCCTCGACTCTTCTAACTACTGAGCAAGTTACGAAGTTCGGGTAGGAAAATTAGTAGAATTTTCCTCGATCTTTTCTGGGTGCAAATTTCACTGGGCGAATTTATTATCTCCGGTCAGTAACTGTCACTGTTTTTGCTCGGAAGACGGAATTTTGCAGTTTATCTTTTTTTATTTATTTATTTTTGTCTTCGCCAGCAAATAATACTTACACATATCAACTGGTGAAGTAAAGCCTTTACACTTCTATGTAAGGGAAAGCCCCTCGAATCAAGTTTTTTGTATAAAACCACGTGTGCGGTCGAATACTTGGTAGATGTCAATATGAAGTGGTTCAGATCCGCCAACGCTTCTGAATCTTGATTGCAGTGTCCTGAAGTGCTGATTTTCAACCTGTATGCGTGGGTGGGGTAACACGCCTCATGCGGATGAGGGAGGTCACATGACGTCAACTAAGCTTCACCGAACCAAGGCTGAGAAGAGATGTTCGGTTGTATGGCTGACAGGTAGCCGCCATTATAGATCTGGTACACGTGTCATTTACAATTCCAGTCGTGAAGGATCTTTCTTGACCGTCGAGTTGAATTCAGTGGGTGTTCAGCGAAACTGTCCTTCCGTAATCCTCCTCTTAGCAAGGCGGTCAACAGTTTCATTATGGAGAATGCCTTGATGCCCCTTTTATCCAAAGTAAGCGCACATCAGTGCCCTATGTCTGCGCGTCTATTATGACCTCCATGACATGGAAGACAGATATGTTCCTCTGTTTATCAAATGCCAGATGTTTTAGTTTCTGCATCGCACTTTGGTAGTCCGTGAGGATGAATATGCGGCGGGAAGACTGCGTGCCATAACGAATGGCTTCTCTGACGGCCTGTAACTCAACCATTTAGATAGATGTTTCGGACGGCACTGCCGACATTTACTAAGTGTCAGTAGAAGGACTGAAGAAGGCATATCTCACAGACGCCTTACTTTTAGATCCGTCTGTATACATCCAAACGTATTGTAGCCATCGTCGTGTAAGGAAGTGCTCCAGGTTATGATTAACTTTCGTCCCCCTTCTGAAATCGGATCACGAGTACGACAAGAGGGCAGGGGTGAAGAAAATGTCAAACGGAGAGCAAAAGCAGGAGATTTTCGAGCTTTTTAGGGCTATGTTCCTATTTCTCATGCTGCGAATTAGTAAGGGAGCTCAAGTCTGTGAAGTGCATGTGTGCGGTCCCAGAACTGAACCATTGCCTTGAGGGTGGTGTGCGGATTTTGCAGACAGCTTCTGTCTTCAGCAGGTTTGGTTGTAGCTCCCACCTCCTGAAACATCCAACACACGTTGGTTCCCCATCACATTTTTTTCTGCCACTGATCGTTTTGTCCGTAAAGAAACTAGATACACGTCATCGCACTATACAAATTCCGAGACACATTTTGCAAAAGGTCTTATTAGCTATCTCTGGTGGCATTAACTTAACGTTTCCCCGTTTCAGCTTTAATATATGACTAAACTGCGTTAGTGAGTAATTTTTTTTTCTTTTTTTTCCCTATGGGACCAAACTGCTAAGATCATCGGTCCATAGGCTTAGCCACTACTTAATATAACTGAAACTAACTTAGGCTAAGAACAACACACACACACCCAAGTGAGTAAAATACTGCGTCCACATGAGGAATATCTTGCTTTTTACAGAAGGAAATTCACAGGCAGCCCGTTGTCGGAGCCAATGCCTGCCGTTTACTTATGCGGGATTTCTGAGCTCGTATGACTCTGGCGACGGCGCGCGGTCAACAGTAAAAGCATAATTTACGAGACGAAGAAAGTGCGTGGCGAATGACCACCGGGCGCTCTCCGGAGTTATGACAAAGTACCGCGAGGGACCAGCGCTTTGTGCCCCCGCTGTAAACGTCGAGCCGAGCGTCACGAGGAGATATATAAAACGTCGCGGTGATGTAGGGCCGGCGACCTTGCCGTATTAGAAATAAATTCGCCGGGCTTTATATTTGGCGAGAGCGGCGCGCTGCGCGAACACCATAAACAAGCGTGTATTTACATTGTGCGCGCGCCGCGCTACGGGTCGCGCTTTGTCAGCCGGTGTCACCCTGGAGAGCCGCCTAAGCCCCGTGCGGGCTGCAGCAGCGCCAGCCACGGAGGGCGGTGTCAGTAGCGCAGGACACCCACCGGCCAGCTGACGTATGCGGGCCGGGTCCGGCCGGTTTCCTGCCGAAAGTCAGAGCGGCCGGCCGCCAGGCCGGGCTGATTTACAGGGGTTATTTAAATGAGCTCGATGAATAGGTCCGTGATGAAATGGCACACCTTCTCCCCATCTCTGAAAACCCCACATCTTACCTTAGGGTAAGTGGGACTGGTGTACGTATCTAGTGATATTATGTTGTGTTAACACCATCTTTTCGAGTGATTTATTGATCTTCTGAATGTTGTTGCTCTACTTCTTTTCCTTACTTGCGAGTTTAGTAAGTAGCAATGACTTAACAACAACAGTCACACACAGTGTGAGGAACATATTAAAAATACAGAGAGGCTGTTGTTAAACAGAACAGAGAACAAAAAGTGAAGGTAATCAAGTAACGCAGAAAAGTGTAGCCAATCTAGTATTTACCAATTGATCTATAGTGTTGCTGTCGATACGTTACGGCGGCCATACATGCAGGATAAGCAGAGCATTAAAAAGTAATAGCTCCCATTGAATAATCCTGAACATCTAACGTCGCGCGGAGTAGCCGTGCAGTCTGGGGCATCTTGTCACGGTCCGTGCAGCAATCCCCCCCATCCGAGGTTCGAGTCCTCCCTGGGACATGGGTGCGTGCCTTGTCCATAGCATAAGTTATTTTAAGTTGTGTATATGCTTAGGGACCGATAACCTCAGCAGTTTGATCCCATAACACCTTACCACAGATTTACAAAATTTTGAACATCTAACAACACAAATAAATGGTTCAAATGGCTCTGAGCACTATGGGACTTAACATCTGAGGTCATCAGTCTACTTAAACCTGACTAACGTAAGGACATCACACACATCCGTGCCCGAGACAGGATTCGAACCTGCGACCGTAGCAGCTGCGCGGTTCCGGGCTGAAGCGCCTAGAACCGCTCGGCCACAGTGGCCGGCTTACCACGTATAAAGAACTGTACAAATAAATTAATAAAACCACAAGATAATACATTTGTTACCCACTTCCAAATACCGGGTGATCAAAAAGTCAATACAGATTTGAAAACTGAATAAATCACGGAATAATGGAGATAGAGAGGTAAAAATTGAGACACATGCTTGGAATAACATGGGGTTTTATTAGAATCCCCCCAAAAAAACAAAGTTCACAAAATGTCCGACAGATGGCGCTGGACAGCCAAACGTCAGTGACTGCGCATGACAATCGTCATGCTTGGCCTCCCAGGTCCCCAGACCTCAGTCCGTGCGATTATTGGCTTTGGAGTTACCTGAAGTCGCAAGTGTATCGTGATCGACCGACATCTCTAGGGATGCTGAAACACAGCATCCTACGCCAATCCCTCACCATAACTGTTCCCAACATTATTCCTCGACTACAGCTGTTGCTGAGGAATGATAGTGGACATATTGAGCATTTCCTGTAAAGAACATCATCTTTCCTTTGTCTTACTTTGTTATGCTAATTATTGCTATTCAGATCAAATAAAAAACAAAAAACAGTTTCTTGCATAAAGCGGAACTTCAGAGAAATGGCAGTTTCATTTTACTGCGTAATTGGTAATTCGGATTTAAGAATGAATCGGGCAAGGTAGGCAATGAAGAATGCTCTAGCACACATTCGTGAAAAGTGGGGATTATTACGCGTACGGCGTCTACAGCAAAAGTTTCCGTGTATTTCTAAATCGTTGTAGGCAGATGTCATGTGGGTTAGTTGAAAAATACCAGCAAAGATTTTCTACCTCATGTTCGTTCAATGCGGACTTTAGTAAGTTTCTAATCACCTCGATGACAACGAGATGTTAAATGTAAAGTAGCTATCTTCCTTCGACGTAGGGATCCAATACGCAAGATCTACGGTGTAATATGGACCAGTAACCAACGGCGTGAGATGAATTGTGTTAATTTGAATCAATGCAAGTAACCATAACGTTTGGACGCTTAATATACCTAGTTTTCAGTGGCGGAATGAACCTGATCGAACAAAAGGCGAGACACACAAGACAGCCATTTGATCAGCCTCTACCAGTTCTAGTTTTTCAGCACATCCCGGTGACTTTTCCTTGAGTCAAATAAACCTGTGAGCATTCGAGCTTCTTGTCAACATCTTCAGTTATTCCTGTTTTGGATCGGCGCCACACATGTAAAAAATACTACGTTAGACCGCACGAGTGTTTCTAAGCTATCTACTTTATAAGCTATCTTCTTTACAGGCGGCTTGCATTTTTCTGTATCCTACCTGTGAACAGAAGTTTACAAATTGCATTACCTACAACTAAGACCATTCAATCATACCATTTCATATAGCCCAGCGTGCTACATCGGATATTTTTTGATTTGGCTAATGCCAATTGTTATTAATATTGTTGCCAGATGATGTTATTTTTTTGTATTTCGCACAGTTTGACATTTCTTTCTTTCCATGACTTTGAAATCTTATGAAAATCTGATAGTATATTTCTAAAGATTTTTTGAGACAGTTCTTCATTATAGGGAAATACGTCATCCACTAAAAGTCTCTCGTCACAGTTTTTATTTTCTCCCAGGTCATTTATATATAACTTAAAGGGTAAGGTATCCATTATACTTCCATGGGCAGGGGGTAACATGTTGTGCCCTGCCTACCAAGGAATTCTGAACAGTCACAAATTTTGTTTGAAACTCTTTATCTTTCAACTTACGTTAATTTGCGTTGGTGTCGTACCGATTCAAATGATTTTCTGAAGTCAAGAAAAGCATCCTCTACCAGATTACCAATATGCAAGACTTTAAGGATGTTCTTTGGAGGAAAATGTGTCACCTGACCGGCGTTTTTGAATTATGTGCTGGTTGACATGGAGGACGGTACTCAATTTGTGGTACCTCGTTACTTTTGAGCTCATAATATGACATCCACACCAAGAAAACAAACTATGCCTCCAGTTGAATAAGGTCGACCCATATAACGATAGAAAGGAGGTTACTTATGTGTCTCATTGTGCAACACAGTAAATATTCGTCTTTATTGGTGCGACATGTTTGCCCATATGTATCATTAAAACATGAGTTCCATTTCTAAAGGCTGACTGAAATGAAGAAATGAAAGGGCGTAGTATCTAGCAAAGCACATTAGTCTTCGAAACAGCGTTTTACAAATATCAACTGGTTTTTTTTTCGCTCGTAGGTAATGTAAGAATTTTTTCTATTGATTTCATTATTTATTCTTATTATCTTACATATGTTATATTTCTTATGTATTTTGGTTAAGTTATACTGGATTAGGTGTTTTTGCTCCGCTGATTATTAATTTATTTTCTGGCCGTAAGTATTCCTCACTAAATTCTTTTCGTTCTGTTCATTTAACTATTTCATTTGAATATAGTTTAGCTTCATTTTATTACTTTGAATTATCTCAGTTGCTATATTTACTGTAATTGATTTGATAAATTACAAGCTTTACTTTTCATTTATTATTATTTATTTTTCTTTAGTTTTTAGTGGTTTCCTACATTTTATCTGAACCAAAACTTACTCCTCTTGACTTTTTTGAAGGTAAATTTTGATTAGGTATAAGATCATAATTTTGATTTGATGTAAGACATAATTTTGCGAATGTAACGTGAGATTTTATTTTAATATTTTATAAGACTATACTAGAATTGATTTCATGAGCATACTTATAACAACAGTTTTTAAAAAGTGAGACTTATTCATTTGTATTTTTTTAAGTCTGCTACAATATATTTGATTCCATTTAGGTCTGTGATACTTAACCACGTTTACACTACGCTGACAATGCTAAGTCGAATATAATCGTTAAAATTATGAAGTTGTCAAGGATAAAATATAGGGAGCGAGAAGTTATTTACAAATCGTACAGAAAATAGAAGGCGGGTTATAAGAATTGAAGGACATGAAAGAAAGCACTAGTTGATAAGAGATTAAGATATGGTTTTAGCCTCCGGGATGTATTTTATCTGTATAATGAGCAAGGAAACCAAGGACAAACTTGGGAAGGGATTTACTATTGATGGAGAAAATAACTTCAAGGTTTGCTGACAACATGGTAATTATGTCAGCAACCGCAAAGGACTTGAGAGATAAGTTGACTGAAAATGACAATGTCTTGAAAAGAGGAAACGATATGGACATCAAAAAAATAAAACAAGGTCAATGAAAGGCATTCGAATCAAATCATATGACCATGACGAAGATAAATTTGGAAGCGAGACTTTAAAAGTAGTAGATGAATTTTGCTATGTGTCCGAAATAGAGAGTGAAAGAGTAAAATAATTACAGAATTCTAGACTGCGATTTTCACTCTGCAGTGGAGCGCGCGCTAATATGAAACTTCCTGGCAAATTAAAATTGTGTGCCGACCGAGAAATTTGTTAACATCGAAAATAAATTCAAATGTTAGATATCTTTGGTGTTCGTACGAACTGTAGCCGTGTTCGGAAGTGAAACGTGGACAATTATCTGCTCAGACCAGAAGAAAACAGAAACATCTGAAATGTGGTGCTATAGCGAAATAATGGATATTAAGAAGCTAAATCGAATAGCCGAGGAGGAGATAGTGAATTGCCAGAAAAAGAATCCTATGGTACAGTTCGACTAAAAGATGTGATGGGATGACAAGACACATCCTGAGGAATCAAGAAATAGTTTGTTAACGGAAGAAAGTGTGGGTGTACAGAAAGCAGATTCAAACGAAAATAGTTTCGGGAATGCAGCCGCATGAATTCTGCTTCTTGTTATAATATTTCGGCTCTCTCTGAAGATGGCTGAAAGGTATACAGCCGAAATATTAGAAGAAGAAGCAGAATTCATGCGGCTGCATTCCCGAAACTTAATGGAGCAGTCTTTGCGCCGCAAAAACCTGAAGATTCACATCAAACGAAAGTAATTTACAATAGTTAAACAGTAATGGAGGAGTTTGCACAGAATAGACTCGCATTTACAAAGCATTCCAACTAGTCTTCCAACTGAATACCTCAGCAAGAAACTGTACACTACATTTGTTTTGATAATGTTATCCTCTTATCTTTAAATGGGTTTGTGACAGTTTTAATCTGCTGGTGAACAGAGGTTCTTAACGTACGACGTGAATACTCATTGCGAATGAAAATACACACAACACTGGTGTAATGTTCTACAATATTTATTATTTATTTCACAAATCCGGTTTCGGCTGTTACGCCATCATGTAGTATCAAGATAAATATGTGATGCAGTGAAATTTTATAGGATCAAGGATTTTAAACTAGTGCATTTAGATATATACTCATTTCCAGAGATGAAATATGTTTGTGTTATATTTGGGGATAAAGCGAGAGGAATTATTTCGGTGTAAATACAGTGTAAGATTATTTAACTAAGGTAAAATATGTGACACATTAACTAATGATCTATATATAAATTACAACAATAGTGCAGAGAACATAATAAATATAACAATAAACTTTGGCGACATGTTTCAAAGGAGTGGCTGAACAAAATAATCTTGCTTTAATAGCTTCTAAATTACAAACGGGTAAGATATACTAGTAAGATTAAGCAGGAGAGTGAAGCATCTGTGGCTATAAAAAGTAAAGATTTTTTAATCACGACAATAGTAACTGAAATAATGGAATAAATGGGATATATGAGTAAGAGGGGTAGTTTACAACCTGGCCTGGATGGGATTATGAGTAGTATCTACAGTCGGAAAGGTCACATAAGGTAACTGTTTCTGGTCATTCAGTACTAAGCAAGTGCAGCTGGACATATGTCCACTAATTTCCATTATTTCAGTATAGTTCATCTTCCTTCCTCTGTGGATTTGATGTAATACTTCACCTGCACCTTGTTAATATGGCTTTCTTTAAGCAGGTGGTCTTCAGAAGTAGAGTTTCCGTTTGTGATTTTCAGTGTCTTTAGTATTTCTCCAAGTGGGTGCATATTGCCCTGCCAGTTTGACCTACGTGGAATTGCCTGACACAAAATTATTTCTTTTTCAATGGCGAGATATAAAAACAGTAGGTGGTCTAGCTATGGAATCCCCCTCAGTCACGTCCTTACGAAATCTTCATGGACAATTTTGACAAACTGTTTTTTGGAAAATATGTACTTTCTTCCAAGGTTGGATACTGATTTAGGTATGTTGATTGTACGTTGTGCTAATGGAAAGGTATTTCCAGACAATATTAAAGTTCCTCAAGCAGTTAAATGCTAAACACAACAGTATAAAATTCAGAATGGATTTGGAGGCAGCTGCATAAATTAATAGATCTAACAACAGACATCAGTGATCATGTGTATATTAACGAGATTTATAGAAACTCTACCACACTGTAGCACCTGTCAATTTTCAACACCCAGTGATCCACAAACATGCTGCCTTTCACTCAATGATACGTCGCCTAATATCCATTCCTAAATTCCAAATGCAATTAAATACAATCAAATATACAGCATAAAAATTGGCTACCCTCCTACCTTGGCGGACACTATAGCGCTCAAAAAGCAGAAACAACCGGAGTAGTCTCTTCTTTATCCTGTTCTCGATCCACCACCTCAAGAATGCTGTAAATGGTGCACAATTCCATATTTAATAAAAGTTTCACTGAGCGTAGCCAGAATGTTTTAATACAGGAACTAAAAAACATCATCTTTAATGCACAACAGTATTTGGGCCTTTTTGCCTAATGGTCAGGACAGTAACTCAGCTTTGGGAAGGATGAAACACATAAAATTACTTCGATTGTGGCAATTTCTGTATAGGTAAGTCTGGCGAGGCTATATGCCCCCACTTGAAAGAACAACGGAGAAGAAGGAAATATATAAAAGGAGACTATTTTTGCAGACCACTTGCTTAAAAAAAAAACACCGTATTTACAAGGTGCAACACGAAGTACTGCATCACATCTATAAAGGTTATCTTGAAATAACGGAAATTAATATACACATGTCCATATGCCCATACTTAGAACCGATGACCAGACACAGTTCCCTTATTTGCATTTTCTAACTGCATATACTACTCATAATCCCATCTAGCCCACATTGTAAATTACCCTCCTACCAATATATACAGCATATTTCTTTTATTTCAGTTACTGTTGACGAGATAAAAAAATTAGTTATTATAATCACAGTGCCTTGATTTACCTGCTTAATGTCACTAGTACGTCTTATTTGTTTGTCATTTATGGCCTATTAAAGACAAGGTTATTTTGTTCATCCTCTCCCTTGGAACATGTCACCAATGTTTATTGTTCAATTTATTTTCTTCTGTGGACAATTGTTGTAATTTGTATACAGTTTATTAGTTAATGTGTCACATATTTTACCTTAGATAAATGACCAGAAATAGTGTTTATAATGAAATAAATTCTCTAGTTGTATTCCTAAATCTAACATAAATATTTTTCCTCTCTGCAGATGCACTAGTATAAAATCATTTATCATACAAAATTTCATTGCATCAGATATTTGTCTTTGCAGCTGATGATTGCGCAACAGCCGAAAACCGATTTGACAAATAAATAATGAATATCGTAGAATATTAGTGTTGGGTGTGTTTTGATATGTAATACACAGGGTGGTCGAGTGATAGCGATCGGGCCAAATATCTCACGAAATAAGCATCATACGAAAAAAAACCTACAAAGAACGAAACTCGCCTAGCTTGAAGGGGGAAACCAGATGGCGCTATCGTTGGCCCGCTAGATGGCGCTGCCATAGGTGAAACGAATATCAAGTGTGTGTGTTTTTTTTTAAATAGGAACCCTCTTTTTTATTACATGTTCGTGTAGTACGTAAAGAAATACGAATGTTTTAGTTGAACCAGTTCTTTCGCTTTGTGATAGGTGGCGCTGTAATAGTCACGAACGTGTAAGTACGTGGTATCACGTAACATTCCGCCAGTGCGGACGGTATTTGCTTCGTGATATATTACCCGTGTTACAATGAACCGTTTACCAACTGCGGAAAAGGTCAATATCGTGTTGATGTATGGCTATTGTGATCAAAATGCCCAACGGGCGTGAGCTGTGTATGCTGCTCGGTATCCTGGACGACTTCATCCAAGTGTCCGGACCGTTCGTCGGATAGTTACGTTTTTTAAGGAAACAGGAAGTGTTCAGCCACATGTGAAACGTCAACCACGACCTGCAACAAATGATGATGCCCAGGTAGGTGTTTTAGCTGCTGTCTCGGCTAATCCGCACATCAGAAGCAAATTGCGCGAGAATCGGGAATTTCAAAAACGTCGGTGTTGAGAAGGTTACATCATCATCCATTGTGCCCATACCATATTACTATGCACCAGGAATTGCATGGCGACGACTTTCTGCCACTGGGCACAAGAGAAATTACGGCACTATGAAAGATTTCTTGCAAGCGTTCTATTTAACGACGAAGCGTCATTCACCAACAGCGGTAATGTAAACCGGCATAATATGCTCGTGCGGATGAAGCGATATTGAATAACATATTTGATGACAGCTGGATTGGTCGTCGAAGCACCATACCATGGCCCTCACGTTCACGTGATCTGACGTCCCCGGATTTCTTTCAGTGGGGAAAGTGGAAGGCTGTCGTGATCCACCGACATCGCCTGACAACATGCGTCAGCGCATTGTCAATGCAGGTGCGAACATTACGGAAGGCGAACTACTCGCTGTTGAGAGGAATATCGCTACACGTATTGCCAAATGCATTGAGGTTCACGGACATCATTTTGAGCATTTATCGCATTAATGTGGTATTTACAGGTAATCGCGCTGTAACAGCATGCGTTCTCAGAAATGATAAGTTCACAAAGGTACAGGTATCACATTGGAACAACCGAAATAAAATGTTCAAACGTACCTACGTTCTGTATTTTGATTTAAAAAACCTACCTGTTACCAGCTGTTTGTCTAAAAGCGTGACTATTGCAGCGCCATCTGTCACGAAGCGAAAGAAGTGGTCCAACTAAAACATTCATATTTCTTTACGTACTACACGAATATGTAATAAAAATGGGGGTTCCTATTTAAAAAAACACAGTTGATATCCGTTTGACCTATGGCAGCGCCATCTACCCGGCCAACCATAGTGCCATCTGGTTTCCCCTTTCAAGCTAGACAAGTTTCGTTCTTTGTAGTTATTTCGTTTGACGGTTATTTCGTGGGATATTTGGCCCGGTCACGACCAATGGACCACCCTGTATAAGATATTGTACCAAGAACCGACAGAACAGTCAGTCATTTTCAGGATGCGGTCGTATATGTGCGGGGCGCTGCTGCAGCACTGTGTCGGAGCTTGCAGAACCCAGCTGTTGGGGGCTGGAGGTTGCGCGGCGCCGGAACCACGGCGGGCGGCGTCCCCGCCTCAGGAAGCAGGTGTCGCCAGCGCGGCGCGTCGCAGGCCGGGACAAACGTGGCCACACCTGCCAGCCCAGGCCCCGCCTTATCGCAGAACGCCGCCCTGCAGGCGAAACACCAGCTGCCGCGGTTCCAGAGAGAACAGAAATATGATGAAGACTTCGTTTGAACCGTGGTTTCACTCACACAACGCAAGCTTTCACGGCAAGTATTTGCGTACATGGAAATTTTGTTTTACAGACCTCAGGCCCTGGTCCAAGGCACGTTTCTGTGCCTAACGTTTCGTCTTTTAATGCTGGAGACATCATCAGAACCTATAAAATTTCAGACTGCAATTTCAAATCCAAACGAGCTCCGTAAGCCACGCAACGGTCGGGTCGTGACGTCAGACTGCCGCTTAAGAGCGTGGTGCTGCGCCGACGTGCGTTTCGGAACTTGTGCTGGGGAGGAGTTGGCGTTGTTGGTTTTATTTAGCGCTAAGGCTCACAGCTTGTCTAATTTTAAACCTTCTGCTTTTGTTTTGAATTTGTTTTTATGCTACGTGATTTCTATGCCCTCTCTGAACAGCCTAGCGTCGTAATGATTGCATAACGACAAAACTATAGTATCGTACTAACGAATTTGGTGGTTTCCTTGTACCATTGGTAAATCGGCTGTAGCAGATTTGGACCAGGGAAGCATCAAATTCGTTTCTCTGATACCAAGGTTTTGTCAAGATCTAATCATTTCTCGTCTTTCATTGTCTGTATGTCAATCGTGTAAACTTTGTTCCTGGACGTGAGGATTTAAAACTGTTTATGCGTTGTACACTCCTGGAAATTGAAACAAGAACACCGTGAATTCATTGTCCCAGGAAGGGGAAACTTTATTGACACATTCCTGGGGTCAGATACATCACACTGACAGAACCACAGGCACATAGACACAGGCAACAGAGCATGCACAATGTCGGCACTAGTACAGTGTATATCCACCTTTCGCAGCAATGCAGGCTGCTATTCTCCCATGGAGACGATCGTAGAGATGCTGGATGTAGTCCTGTGGAACGGCTTGCCATGCCATTTCCACCTGGCGCCTCAGTTGGACCAGCGTTCGTGCTGGACGTGCAGACCGCGTGAGACGACGCTTCATCCAGTCCCAAACATGCTCAATGGGGGACAGATCCGGAGATCTTGCTGGCCAGGGTAGTTGACTTACACCTTCTAGAGCACGTTGGGTGGCACGGGATACATGCGGACGTGCATTGTCCTGTTGGAACAGCAAGTTCCCTTGCCGGTCTAGGAATGGTAGAACGATGGGTTCGATGACGGTTTGGATGTACCGTACACTATTCAGTGTCCCCTCGACGATCACCAGTGGTGTACGGCCAGTGTAGGAGATCGCTCCCCACACCAAGATGCCGGGTGTTGGCCCTGTGTGCCTCGGTCGTATGCAGTCCTGATTGTGGCGCTCACCTGCACGGCGCCAAACACGCATACGACCATCATTGGCACCAAGGCAGAAGCGACTCTCATCGCTGAAGACGACACGTCTCCATTCGTCCCTCCATTCACGCCTGTCGCGACACCACTGGAGGCGGGCTGCACGATGTTGGGGCGTGAGCGGAAGACGGCCTAACGGTGTGCGGGACCGTAGCCCAGCTTCATGGAGACGGTTGCGAATGGTCCTCGCCGATACCCCAGGAGCAACAGTGTCCCTAATTTGCTGGGAAGTGGCGGTGCGGTCCCCTACGGCACTGCGTAGGATCCTACGGTCTTGGCGTGCATCCGTGCGTCGCTGCGGTCCGGTCCCAGGTCGACGGGCACGTGCACCTTCCGCCGACCACTGGCGACAACATCGATGTACTGTGGAGACCTCACGCCCCACGTGTTGAGCAATTCGGCGGTACGTCCACCCGGCCTCCCGCATGCCCACTATACGCCCTCGCTCAAAGTCCGTCAACTGCACATACGGTTCACGTCCACGCTGTCGCGGCATGCTACCAGTGTTAAAGACTGCGATGGAGCTCCGTATGCCACGGCAAACTGGCTGACACTGACGGCGGCGGTGCACAAATGCTGCGCAGCTAGCGCCATTCGACGGCCAACACCGCGGTTCCTGGTGTGTCCGCTGTGCCGTGCGTGTGATCATTGCTTGTACAGCCCTCTCGCAGTGTCCGGAGCAAGTATGGTGGGTCTGACACACCGGTGTCAATGTGTTCTTTTTTCCATTTCCAGGAGTGTATTATCTCAGGCGGAATTTCTGTACGAGCCCAGAATTTGGCTTAATGGAAAAGTGTCCACTAACCATATTCAGGCCGCGCGGGATTAGCCGAGCGGTCTGGGGCGCTGCAGTCATGGACTGTGAGGCTACTCCCGGCGGAGGTTCGAGTCCTCCCTCGGGCATGGGTATGTATGTTTGTCCTTAGGATAATGTACGTTACGTAGTGTGTAAGCTTAGGGACTGATGGCCTAGCAGTTAAGTCCCATAAGATTTCACACACATGTGTGAACCATATTCAGATTGTCCGATCTTTAATCCGCAGCACGCATTACACTGAGGTGACAGAAGTCATGGAATACCTCTTAATACCGTGTACGATTTCTTTTCCCCGGCGTTGTGCAGGAGGTCGACGTCGCACGGGCTCAACAAGTTGCTGTAAGTCTCCTGCTGAGATACAGAGCCGTGCTGCCCCTATAGCCGTCCTTGATTGCGAAAGTGTTGCCGGAGCAGGATGTTGTGCACGAATCAGTCTCTCGACGAAGTAAATCTCGGGTGAACAGCCTGGTATGAGTGTGCATAGGACACAATATTTCGGCAATCGACCACGTTTCCATCATCAGGTGGGCTGATGTACAGTACACACTCATACCAGGCTGTTAACCCGAGACTTATTTCGTCATAAAATACGCCTGGAGACATTGGAGTATCAAATCAGTCTCTCGATTATATCTCATAACTTTTCGATGAGATTCATATTGGGCAATTTGGATGGACATATCATTAGCTCCTACTGTCCAGAATGTTCTTCAAACCAAACGCGAACAATTCTGGCCCGGTGACATGGCGCATTGTCACCCATAAAAATCCCATCATTGTTTGAGAATATGAAAATGATACATAAAATCCACGAACGGCTTTAAATGGTCTCCAAGTAGGCAAACGTAGCCATTTCCGGACATCTGTTCAGTCCATGTAAACATAGCCCAAACCATTATGGAGCTGCCAACAGCTTACACAGCACCTTGTTGACAACTTGGGTCCGTGACTTCGTGAGGTCTCCGTCAGATTCGAACTCTACCATCAACTCTTACCAACTGAAATCGGGACTCATCTTACCAGGCAATTATTTTCCAGTCGTCTAGGCTCCAACAGAAATGGTCACGAGTCTAGGAAAGGAGCTGCAGGCAATGCCTTTCTGTTAGCAAACGCACTCTGGTTCAAATGGCTCTGAGCACTATGGGACTTAGCCGGCCGGAGTCGCCGAGCGGTTCTAGGCGCTACAATCTGGAACCACGCGATCGCTACGGTCGCAGCTTCGAATCCTGCCTCGGGCATGGATGTGTGTGATGTCCTTAGGTTAGTTAGGTTTAAGTAGTTCTTAGTTCTATGGGACTGATGACGTCAGAAGTTAAGTCCCATAGTGCTCAGAGCCATTTGAACCACTATGGGACTTAACATCTGAGGTCATCAGTCCCTTACACTTAAAACTACTTAAACCTAACTAACCTAAGGACATCACACACATCCATGCCCGAGGCAGGATTCGAACCTGCGACCGTAGCACCAGCGCGGTTCTGGACTGAAGCGCACAGCGGCCAGCAAACGCGCTCCTATCGATCGTCTGCTGCCATAGCCCATTAACGCCAAATTTGTTACTTCTGTGTCTAGTCCGATCTGACAAACTTCCCAGTCGCACAAGATTGCCCACTGTGCATCATGCTATATGAGGAAGTCAAGATCTAATCATTACTACGCTAGGATACTAAGACAGGTCATAGACATTAAAAAGAAAAAGTCTTTATAGAAAATATGAAAGATAGAAATTTCACAAGTTGTTGCCCTAGTGCTAAATAAATCAATTAGCGCCAACTGTTCCCCACAGAAACTTGGCGCAATTCCGCGGTCTTAGACGGCAGTATAATGACGTTGCGACCTGGTCGTTGCATGGATACGCATTCACATTTCGCCTTGCTAAGCTTATTAAAATTTACTCCTGTGTTGGTCTTTATTCCCTGATGTCTCCAACATTAGCACGCCAAACGTTATGAACGAACAATTCCTTGGACGACAATGTACCGCTCATAAAACAAATTTTAAAAAGGACAGGTTCCCGCTATGCGATCAAGCGAAAAAAGAATGCTTACTCGCAACATTACAAGTTATACAGTAATAGATGCGAAGCTTTCCTTCGTTCTTGTAAGAAGCTAGATGACTGAAGCCTTGCGGCGTATTTACACCATGGCTACAGTACATTGGCAACTTCAATCGCTCAGCGGTCTTGCGGCAGTGAAGGCTGAACTGTTTAACTCTTAACATTTGCTGGAACTACTACGTCGTGATCTCACAGATTGTCTAACAAATCCTATCGCCCCGCCTTTGTTACCTCTATTTAGCCTTCCTGTAAATGGTTTATACGTTATTTACAATACTGGCCATTAAAATTGCTACACCATGAAGATGACGTGCTACAGACGCGAAATTTAACCGACAGGAAGAAGATGCTGTGATATGCAAATGATTAGCTTTTCAGAGCATTCACACAAGGTTGGCGCCGGTGGCGACACCTACAACGTGCTGACATGAGGAAAGTTTCCAACCGATTTCTCATAAACAAACAGCAGTTGACCTTCGTTGCCTGGTGAAACGTGTAACGAGGAGAAATGCGTACCATCACGTTTCAGACTTTGATAAAGATCGGATTGTAGCCTATCGCGATTGCGGTTTATCGTATCGCGACATTGCTGCTCGCGTTGGTCGAGATCCAATGACTATTAGCAGAATATGAAATCGGTGGGTTCAGGAGGGTAATACGGAACGCCGTGCTGGATCCCAACGGCCTCGTATCACTAGCAGTCGAGATGACAGGCATCTTATCCGCATGGCTGTAACGGGTCGTGCAGCCACGTCTCGATCCCTGAGGCAACAGATGGGGACGTTTGCAAGACAACAACCATGTGCACGAACAGTTCGAGGATGATTGCAGCAGCACGGACTATCAGCTCAGAGACCGTGGCTGCAGTTACCCTTGACGCTGCATCACAGACAGGAGCGCCTGCGATAGTGTACTCAACGACGAACCTGGGTGCACGAATGGCAGAACGTCATGTTTTCGGATGAATCCAGGTTCTGTTTACAGCATCATGATGGTCGCATCCGTGTTTGGCAACATCGCGGTGAACGCTCATTGGAAGCGTGTGTTCGTCATCGCCATACTGGCGCATCACCCGGCGTGATGGTATGGGGTGCCGTTGGTTACTCGTCTCGGTCACCTCTTGTTCGCATTGACGGCACTTTGAACAGTGGACGTTACCGTTCAGATGTGTTACGACCCGTGGCTCTACCCATTATTCGATCCCTGCGAAACCCTACATTTCAGCAGGATAATGCACTACCGCATGTTGCAGGTCCTGTACGGGCCTTTCTGGATACAGAAAATGTTCAACTGCTGCCGTAGCCAGCACATTCTCCAGATCTCTCACCAATTTAAAACGTCTAGTCAATGGTGGCCAAGCAACTGGCTCGTCACAATACGCCAGTGACTACTCTTGATGAACTGTGGTATCCTGTTGAAGCTGCAAACGCCATCCAAGCTCTGTTTGACCCAATGCCGAGGGGTATTAAGGCTGTTATTACGGTCAGAGGTGGTTGTTCTGGGTACTGATGTCTCAGGGTCTATGCACCCAAATTGCGTGAAAATGTAATCACATGTCAGTTCTAGTATAATATATTTGTCCAATGAATACCCGTTTATCATCTGCATTTCTTCTTGGTGTAGCATTTTAAATGGCCAGTAGTAAATTCATAACCAGCGGCAAAATGCTCCTATCGGAGGACAAAAAATGCCAATATGTTCCTGCTTATTTGAAAGACTCTCGTTGAAAAGTCGGATACCAGCTGCCTTATTCTACATTCCTCAGCATCTTTAATATTTACCCAAAAACTATGGGATGTGAACATATTCGCACTTTTTTTTATCGTGAGAGAGGAGAAGACAGTGACAGTGGCAAGGAGGTGGAAAAATAAAAAATACTGGAAGATAACAGACGGTGACTGGGTCATACAAAAAGCGAAGGATGTAGTGGCAGTGTGAAAAAAGAGAAGTGCACAGTAGCAGTGGAACGTAGTTGACAGTGACAGAACAGTGCTTCGAACAGAGTGAAGGAAACAGTGCCAGGAGGGGAGGAAGGAATAAAGAAGAAGAGAAAGTGGAAGGAGGTGAGAGCCAGTGATTATTAGAGAGTGTATATTATGACAAGGAAGAGTCAGGTAGTGATAATGAGAAGAGACAGCAGCATTAGAAAGGAAGGAATCAGATATTGGGAATAAGAGAGAGCAAGAGGGAGACAGTGCAGAGAGAGGAGGCTGCAGTAGTAGGACTGAACAAAGGGGACTGTGGCTTTGAGACAGGGGGCAATGACAGAGAGACGCAGAGGGGTAATGTCCATGAGTTGGACTGAATGACTGAGTGAGAGAGGCCAACTGGGAGTGAATGGGTATGAGCGACTTACGCGATTGACTAGTGGTTGTGAGTGAGTTACAGTTAGGAGAGCTCCTGGGAGTTTGAGGTGAGTTGCATTTAAAAGCACGCGAATATGTTCGCATGCTAAAATCTTGGGGAAATTTTTAAAGGTGCTGAGGAAGATATAATTGTGGCAGCTCTTCTCCCAATTTTGACTCACAGTCTTTTAAATAAAAAGGAAACGTTCGCATTTTTTGTGCGCTGATAGTATTTTTCCGCTGGTCGTGTTATAACTGTATACAGTGTGTTCCAAAGAACATCGACAGCACCTAGTGTGTTGTGCGGGAAGGCAAAATTGTCGTTTTTAAAGATGGATCCAATATCCAGAAATGCACGGCTTGGGCGCTGAGAAGCGCCGGTCTCAGAACAAACTGTTGTGACGCTTTGTTCCGATTTGTTTTGGTATCTGAATACTGAAGGTATGCAACACTTTAGCCATGAGAGACCTGACCCTAATAATATTCCTGTGCATACTCCACATTCCTCTATATAGCCCTTGTGCGCATCTTACTGCGGGTCTTGTACGGTCTGCCAGTGCAGTAACTTTGTTGACAGTAGCGCGGCATGTGCTATTACACAGCTGCGGATATGTCTGACTTGGTTTATCTCGGAAACGGATAAAGATATAAAGAAAATTTTCAAAGTTGTTCGAGCTTTGGGTCTTAGGAGTACATCGTAAATATACTGATCAGCCAGAACACCATGACCCCCGCCCTACTACCGATATAAACCTGTCCAGGTGATAGCAGCGTCACCCGGCAAGAAATGACTGCTAGTCGGACACTCGCACGGTGTATGTGGTATCAGTGAGCATGCTGTCTTTGTGTAGAACGGGCAAACGGGAAATATGTCTGAGTTTGACCGAGGGCACACTGTGATGGTCCGAATTCGTAATATGAGCATTTCGGAAACTGCACCACTTGTCGGGTGTTCGAGGAGTGCTGTTGTGAGTATCTTCAACACGTGGCGAAACCAAGGTGAAACCACGTCGTGAGGTTGGGCGTCCACTCCTCATCACACATGCCGGACATTGTAGGCTGGGCAGACTGGTAGAACAGGACAGGCAGCTAACAATGGAGGAACTAACATCAGACATAAATGCTGGGCAGAGTACTTGTGTGTCTGAACACAGTGCACCGAACACTCCTAATGATTGGCCTCCATAGACGACGGCCAAAGCATGTGCCAGTGCTAACACCATGGCACGTGACCTGCACTGGACGATGGTGCAGTGGCAGAGCGCTGCATGATCTGATGAATCCCGATACCTTATTATCATGCCAATGGGAGGTTTTCCAAGGGAACAGCTCCTTGACACCTGTACTGTGGGACGAAGACAAGCTGGAGGCTCCATTATGCTTAGAGGAATATTCCATGGATTGAATGGAGCTCGTGCAAGGCACCATGACGGCCAAGGAGTATCGCAGACTAGTTGCAAACCACATACATCCCTTTATGACGGCCGTATTTCCCGACGGGAATATCATTTTTCAGCAAGATAATTCGCCATGTCACAAGGCCAGGAGTGTGAAGGACTGGTTCAAGGAACACAGTGTGGGGTTCCAGTTGACGTCCTGGCCCCTCAACTCCACAGACCTGACCCCGATCGAACACATCTGGGGTGTGATTGAACATGACGTCAGAGCTCATAGCCCCCCTCCTCGCAATTTACGGTAATTACGTGACATGTGTGTGCCAAATCCTTCCAGCGATCTGCTTACATGCCACTACAGGTCGTCACTTTTATCTGTGCCGAAAGTGGACATATCACCTAAGGTAAATGGTCATAATGTTCTGGGTGATCAGTGATACAGCCATTTGCACGTATGTATCTTCTGCCTAACGTGAGTCCACTGCACGGTAAAGTAATAGTGACATGTACTTGGTCCTTGTGAATAATATCACCAGTCTAATGTTTGTCGTCTGTTAGTTCAAAGCTCTGTTCAAACTCTACAGTTGAAGGAGGACGTGCTCACAGTGTTCGGAGAGGATCCAAGAACCAGCACTCGGCAGGTGGCACAGGCGTGTAGCATGTTGTCTATGAACTCCGGCTGCACGTGTACCCTCTAAAGAATGTCCATGCATTATGAGAGAAGGAATACCCACGACAGGTACAGTTTGGGCAGTGGTAGTTACAACAATGCATACTATAGTTACAACTCCCGAGTTTGGTGCTATTCACGGATGAATGCACTTCTGAAAGAGATGGATGGTAACTTTGCACAACATGCATGTTTGGGCGGACGAAAATCCGTGTGATCAGGTAATGCAAGATTACCAACGCAGAGCCGGTATTAAAATCTGGGCCCAGGTAATTGGTGATAATATCACTGGACTATATCTGTTGCCAAACAGACTAACAAGATCGATCTTCCTCACACATATTAGAGATGTTTTGCTTACCCTGTTGGATGCAATGTCACTAAATGTTCTGATGGACATGTTGCTGCAATAAGATGAAGCTCCAGCACACTTTGATCTCGATGTGCGGAATCACCTCAACGTCGCATATCCAAGTCGATGGATTGGTGAGGCGGACCAGTTCCATGGCAAGCACGGTTGTGAGATCTGTCACCTCTCGAATATTTTCTGTGGGTAGTATGAAGATTATGGCGTACGGCACACCCGTAAAGTCAGCGGAGGAACTTATCCCTCGAGTTCGCGGAGAGGTTGAAATACTTCAAAGACAACGGCCATATATAGGCAGGTGCAACGTGTGCAGCTGCACAGGGGCGGCAAAATGTTGCCATCGAAAATTCTTTTTAAGTATAATGATAATGTTCACTGAATCAGCATCCAAGCATTAACTTACTGGCAACTTGTTGACAAATACTTGTATCCATCATTAAAACAGTGTTTTACTGCTAGTCCACCTCTGTAACGTCCTCCATGTACGAGCGTATTAAGGCTCTGTCAACAGAGATCGCACAACCTGCGAGGGCAACCCCTCCCCCCGGCCACCCTCGCCCCCGCGGTCTCCGTGATGCATGCTACGACGTTGTTATTCGTTTACACACTATCAGCAAAAAAAGCTGCATAATCATTAACTTTAATTCTAAACTTTAATGAAGTATTTAAATAAAATGTAATACAAAGCACATGTGGAAGTTAAATACTGAAAAATAATAAAATAACTTCTACAGTTGACTAGCTCCTTTTACAGCAAAATTACCACAGAAACATCAAACTTGGGCACAATACATCGTACATATACAAAGAAAATCGTTACAGTTTAATACCCTGTACCAAAATTACTTTATTTAAATGTGAAATTTAATCAATCCCAAATACGTTACATAGTAACATTTAACTGACTTGTCCAAAATATAGTGAATTTACGAGAAATAACTTCCATCTTACTTCTGTGTTTGCGCATTCATTTCTCATTTCCTGAAAATCCAGACGGACTAGTTCAAATGGCTCGAGAACTATGGGTCTTAACATCTGAGGTCATCAGTCCCCTAGAACTGAGAACTACTTAAACCTAACTAATATAGGGACATCACACACATCAATGCCCGAGACAGGATTCGAACCTATGACCTTAGCAGTCGCGCGGTTCCTGACCCAGACGGATTGCCAAGTCTAATTCTGTGGCTAGTACTCCGATATTGGCTAGTCGTTCTTGATTTCCATTTTAAAACCGCTGAACAGTTTGTTGCTGGAGTACAGTTGTAAATCTCGAGTGCTGTGTACATATCTGAACAGTCATCACCAATTTTTTTTCTTTTTTTTCCGAACCAACGTTCTACAGAGAAGTGGAAGAGAGGACAACTTGCCACCATCATCTTTCCTCACAGACAACAGATACATTTTAAAATGTATGCATTCATCATCAAAGTTGTTCTCTATATCAGAGTTACAGATGGCTCTAAGTTTCTCTACAGCGTCATAAATCCGAAGAGCTTCTAGTTCAGTGGCATTTGAGAGAAATAAAAATCTTAAGTTACATTCTCTGTAAACATTAACTGTCGTCTGAAACTTATCCTTAAGAGTTTGTATAAACTTAGAATAAGACATTTTCATTCTTCTCCGGATATCAACACAGTATGATCCTGTTTCTCCTTCAGAACATTTGCATTCGTCTTCTGTCAGATGATTCCCCTCATCTCTTGCGTTTAGTTTGACGTTTTCTTTTTTGATTCTCAGCAGTTGAAGGAGGTGGAACTGATCCCAAATTCCTGATTTCCATAAGTTTCTTACCAGCTGAATCCCTGTGAATTGAAAAGATGTCGGAAACTCAGCTAAAAACATTGACAGGGAGTAATCCATTGCAACAGAAGTAGAAATGTTTACATCCTCAGCTTGCAGCTTTTTCACTGCTTTGCAGAACTGTTGCAGAATACAACCCCACTATGATCCAACTCGATACTAATTAACTTTCTGAAAAGACCTTCACATCACATCTGCCTCTACTATTGTTATTTTCTGAAATTTTTATTAATGCGGAAAAGACAGCTTTCCAATCTGTATTCAAATTCTTTCAAGCATCCTCACGTGCACAACATTATGTTGTAGACATTGACTTCAGCCTCCCATTCGCAGAATCAAAAAATATTTCCTAGATGTTCCTTCTGCATGCAGTATATGCCCTGTAAACCCTAAATTAACTCAAAAAACAGTACTGAAGCTGTGTAGCATTTTGCAGCTCTTGCGCCAACTAGATTCGGCGAGTGAGCTGAACATGAACTAAAGATAATTAAAGCTTTTCTATCCTTCTGTGCTGCTTGCAAGCCTGAATATGAAAGAGAAATGTTGGCGGCGTTACCGTATGACTGCCCTCTGCAGTTCTCACATTTCAGTCCACGTAATTGTAAAGAACTCAAAACGCTTCAGGAAGCTACTCTCCAGTGTGACCTGAATTCTTTTATAAAACACAGGAATCTGTCAACTGAGAGCCTGTCTTCATTTACATAGTTAATTATTATACTTAACTTGTTACTACGGAGTATATCTTGTCTAGTGTCTGCTACGACTGAAATATATTTGGAAGAAATAACTTCATTACAAGAAGAAGGGACCGGTTGGTAGGACATGTTCTGAGGCATCAAGGGATCACAAATTTAGCGTTGGAGGGCAGCGTGGAGGGTAAAAATCGTAGAGGGAGACCAAGAGATGAATACACTAAGCACATTCTGAAGGATGTAGGTTGCAGTAAGTACTGGGAGATGAAGAAGCTTGCACAGGATAGAGTAGCAAGGAGAGCTGCATCAAACCAGTCTCAGGACTGAAGACAACAACAACAACAACAACAACAACAACAACTTCATTACATACTTTTTGGGTCTTTGACATCCCCTAAGATGTATTAAATCGTTATAAGTTGCTGGTGACAGGTTTGAAGTAAATCCTTTTCCAGAGTTGCCAAACCTTCCTATACGGTCAGCCAAACAAGAACTATACTCCGTAATTAATTCCATAAATATCATGAAATCCCCGTCTTTCTTTGTCTCCACGAAATGCTAGATCCCTAAAAGCTAGCTTTTTAACTACAGGGACCACTCTTTTTAACGCATTTCTCTAATATATAACTTCGTGTTGATGCTGGGTGAGCAATCGTTTGTCAATTCTATTCATATCGTTTTCGTTTTTCTCTGCTTTTTAGTTTAACAAACAGTCTCTGCGAGAAGTAGAATTTTCATGTTTAACTATTTGTAGTCCATATGGCTCCAGATGTTGCAAATTGAGATGCACCACCGAATAATTTACAACACGCGCAGACAACAACACTTGGCTAGGAGTATACAAAGATATTTAATGTTGATAATTTTCCAGTCATCAGAAATTTTTGCTGCAAAATCATTGAGATCCGTCGGCTTATCGTCGTGAAAACATGGAAAATAAGCAATTTTGTTTTCATTAATATCATTCTTAACCATATAATCCAGTGTCTGGTAACTGCTTCCGGAATAAAATGGATAATTTCTGGAAACAGGAAAATCATCTACTTTAGTGAGCAGATTCTTGACATCCTTCCGGAACTCCAAAACTTAGAACTTCTGCATTCTGTTTGCCGTTTAGAACTCTAATTTCATCTCCACTTACACAGCTACACTGTTCATTGATAGCCGGCCGGTGTGGCCGTGCGGTTCTAGGCGCTTCAGTCTGGAACCGCGTGATCGCTACGGTCGCAGGTTCGACTCCTGCCTCGGGAATGGATGTGTGTGATGTCCTTAGGTTAGTTAGGTTTAAGTAGTTCTAAGTTCTAGGCGACTGATGACCTTAGCAGTTCAGTCGCGTAGTGTTCAGAGCTATTTTCTTCATTGATACCACTTCGAAAAATAACTTCACCTGAATATTCAGAGCCACAATGTTCACTTTCACTTTTGCCACTAAAATATGACTCCACTCGTGGGTGCTTTCTGTAAATGATAACTAACTCTATGTCTTTTTTTTTCGACTTTCGTGGAGCGCCACATAAGCTAAGTCGTCCACCCATACGCCTACCGTGAACTGCAGAAAAAAATCTGCGATGTAGTGTCTTCGTAACTGAACATACTGTAAACTCCCAACTATCCGCCCTGCTGTGGCGAAAAGTCCGTTACGCGCTACAATTTACTCTGCACATCCACCAGTAAAAGGAGGGTCTCCCCGTTCCGTTTGTTGGGTTTTGATGCCACGCTCTTTTCGTTTAGACAGCTAGTTATGAATTCTTTCAGTATCTCAGGACTTCCGACCTCTGGAGTCTGATAGTCTGGAGATCGTCTGTGCACCCGGAAACCAAGAGGTCGTTGATCGAAGCCCGCTCAGATGACGAAAATTTCAGTCTACTTTTAACGTATCCTTCACCTTCTCCGCTTGGGTAATTGCGGTAGATCATTCATGTCACCAAACTGGCGTCCATTAGGGAGACTTGCAGCAGGCTATTGGGCTATACGAAATTATTGTTATACCCAAAATTCGACGGGACTATTACACCCAAAATCTTTACGAGACTGTAAATTTCGCTGTTCCAGTTCTCGAACCATATCAGCGGTAATAATGCACATTTTATGAGAAGAACCCAACCTGAAAAATCCAGGGTCATAGGTGAAGTGATCTTTGAGCCGTAGTGTGTAACTTCAACAGCATAATGAGGCGGTGCCCCACTATGCATAGCCGGCCTATGTGGCTGAGCGGTTTTGGCGCTCTAGTCCGGAACCAAGCGGTTGCTACGGTCGCAGATTTGAATCCTGGCTCGGACATGGATGTGTGTGATGTCCTTAGGCTGGTTAGGTTTACGTAGTTCTAAGTTGTAGGGGAATGATGACCACAGACGTTGAGTCTCATAGTGCTCAGAGAAATTTGAACCATTTTTTGAAAGGTCTGCTGTGTCACTTCGGTGCCAACTGCTGGTCCAATTGCAGGTGCAGATGCAGTACGAGGCGCCAGAGTCGTGGTCCTACCTCTCGGGAGTGCCACGTGGCCGTCCAAAGACAGGTGTTGTTACGCCTGTAAATCCTCATGACTAGTGCTGTCTGCATTCATGTAGTGTAGCTACAATCCTGTCCAGTTTTCCTTCAGTATCGCAGAAGGAATATCCAACTTCTCGTAGTCCTATTACACGATCTCGTTCAAACTTAGTGAGGCGTTGTAAAGGCATTCTTGACTAACAGGAACTCACATGTCCAATCTTGAAGGTAACTAACGGTCACGACCGTTACAAGGTGTATTTTAAAGTAAACCTGGTTTGCATCTATATAGCGCCACTAGTAGCGCCATCTTATGTGACTGGCGCGACATTTGAATGAATATCATGTTTCAGATCTAGAAACAATCCTGCCATCTTTGGGTGTATGTCGCATAACTCATTCTTGGTGTTACATTTCGTTTTTCCGTCAGCAAACGTTTCATCTGCCGATCCTTTTGCGATACTTCCGTTATCGTACTTCATCACTCTTGTCGGTTTTCAATAACAATACACCTTGGATATGAAGAGGTGGAGGGAAGTCGGCGAGCTGCTGGTGCGGGACGCCACGTCAGTGAGACATTGTCGGCGTCGGCGTCGGCGTCAGCGTCGCCGGCCGCACAGGCAGCGCGCGCCCATAACTCCAGGCCGGGCAGGGCGTGGCGGCGCGCGGCGCCTCCATTGTCTGGCGGCGCGGCTGTGTCTGCGGCCCGCGAGCCCGGCCGCCGTCGCAGCGCCATCGATAGCTGCGGGACACCGGCTGCTGCCAGGGCCGCCTATTAGCGCGTCACGGGCCGCGCCGGGCATGTGTCATTCAATTGTATGCAGCCTCGCGAAGGTCCGGCCCCTCCCCCCACACCCCACACCCGCCCTACCGACAATGCGTCGCCTACCTGCCGCGCGCCTGACGCCTGCGTCCACAAACAATGTGAGGTCAAAGTGGAAATAAAAAGAAGGAAAAGGATACGTGTCGTCTCGAATATACTTCTCGATTGGTCCTTGGTATCCTACTTTAGCGCAAAAAGGTAACCGCCAGGGTCACAATAACTGCAGGATGACTCAACAACTACCACCCAATCTCTCTTCTGACTGCCTTATCCAAAATTCTTGGAAAACTAATGTATTGTAGAGTAGCTTCACACCTTTATAAAAATAAAGTTTTAAAAAATGTCAGTTTGGTTTCCAGAAAGGTTTTTCAACGGAAAATGCTGTATATACTTTCAGTAACGATTTTTTTTTTTTTTTTTTTTTTTTTTTTTTGTGACGGACGTGCCCTGACGCCCGTTGAAGTTCGTTATTCATCCATTCACTCAGTATTTTTATTACAGAGGACAGCTAACCATCTGACCGAACACGCTGAGCTACCGTGCCGGCAAATATTAAACGCTCTGAGTAACCGGAAGTCACCCGTTGGGATTTTTTGTGATCTATCAAAGGCTTTTGATTGTGTAAATCATGGAAAACTTCTACATAAGCTTAAGTGTGGTATGAATGGGACACTGCTCAAATGATTTAAATCATACCCAACTGGAAGAGTGCAGAAATTTGAAATAAGCAGTTCACATAACATGCAAGAAACTGGTGATTTCTCAAACTGAGGAACAATCAAGAATGGGGTGCCGCAAGGCTCGGTCTTGGGTCCTCTGTTGTTCTTAATATATATTAATGACTTGCCATTCTATATCCAAAAAAATGGTTCAGATGGCTCTGAGCACTATGGGACTTAACTTGTGAGGTCATCAGTCCCCTAGAGCTTAGAACTACTTAAACCTAACTAACCTAAGGACATCACACACATCCATGCCCGAGGCAGGATTCGAACCTGCGACTGTAACGATCGCGCGGTTGCAAACTGTAGCGCCTAGAACCGCTCGGCCACACGGCCGGCCATTCTATATTCACGAAGATGAAAAGCTAGTACTTTTTGCCGATGATACAAGTATGGCTATCACACCCAACGGACACGAATTAACTGGTGAAATTGTAAACGATGTTTTTCAGAAAATCATTAAGTGGTTCTCTGCAAATGGGCTCTCATTAAACTTTGACAAAACACAGTGTATACAGTTCCACACAGTAAATGGAACGACACCATTAATAAATATAGACTTCGATCAGAAGTCGGTAGCTAAGGCAGAATACTCAGAATTTCTAGGTGTATGCATTGATGAGGAGTTGAACTGGAAAAAACACACTGAGGATCTGCTGAAACGTTTGAGTTCAGCTACTTATGCTATTAGGGTCATTGCACATTTTGGCGATATACATCTCAGTAAATTCGCTTACCATGCCTATTTTCGTTCTCTGCTTTCGTATGTCATCATATTCTGAGGCGCATCATCATTGAGTAAAAGAGTGTTCATTGCACAGAAGCGTGTAATCAGAATAATTGCTGAAACTCATCCAAGATCATCCTGCAGACATTTATTTAAAGAGCTAGAGATCTTCACTGTAGCCTCACAATGTACAGGGTGTTACAAAAAGGTACGGCCAAACTTTCAGGAAACATTCCTCACACACAAATAAAGAAAAGATGTTATGTGGACATGTGTCCGGAAACGCTTAATTTCCATGTTAGAGCTCATTTTAGTTTCGCCAGTATGTACTGCACTTCCTCGATTCACCGCCAGTTGGCCCAATTGAAGGAAGGTAATGTTGACTTCGGTGCTTGTGTTGACATGCAGACTCATTGCTCTACAGTAGTAGCATCAGGCACACCAGTACGTAGCATCAACCGGTTAGTGTTCATCACGATCGTGATTTTGCAGTCAGTGCAATGTTTACAAATGAGGAGTTGGCAGATGCCCATTTGATGTATGGATTAGCACGGGGCAATAGCCGTGGCGCGGTACGTTTGTATCGAGACAGATTTCCAGAACGAAGGTGTCCCGACAGAAAGACGTTCGAAGCAATTGATCGGCGTCTTAGGAAGCACGGAACATTCCAGCCTATGACTCGCGACTGGGGAAGACCTAGAACGATGAGGACACCTGCAATGGACGAGGCAATTCTTCGTGCAGTTGACTATAACCCTAAAGTCAGCTTCAGAGAAGTTGCTGCTGTACAAGGTAACGTTGACCACGTCACTATATGGAGAGTGCTACGGGAGAACCAGTTGTTTCCGTACCATGTACAGCGTGTGCAGGCACTATCAGCAGCTGATTGGCCTCCACGGGTACACTTCTGCGAATGGTTCATCCAACAATGTGTCCATCCACATTTCAGTGCAAATGTTCTCTTTACGGATGAGGCTTCATTCCAACGTGATCAAACTGTAAATTTTCACAATCAACATGTGTGGGCTGACGAGAATCCGCACGCAATTGTGCAATCACGTCATCAACACAGATTTTCTGTGAACGTTTGGGCAGGCATTGTTGGTGATGTCTTGATTGGGTCCTATGTTCTTTCACCTACGCTCAATGGAGCACGTTATCATGATTTCATACGGGATACTCTACCTGTCCTTCTCGAACATGTGCCTTTACAAGTACGACACAACATGTGGTTCATGCACGATGGAGCTCCTGCACATTTCAGTCGAAGTGTCCGTACGAATCTCAACAACAGATTCGGTGACCGATGGATTGGTAGAGGCGGACCAATTCCATGGCCTCCACGCTCTCCTGACCTCAACCCTCTTGACTTTCATTTATGGGGGCATTTCAAAGCTCTTGTCTACGCAACCCCGGTACCAAATGTAGAGACTCTTCGTGCTCGTATTGTGGACGGCTTTGATACAATACGCCAGTCTCCAGGGCTGCATCAGCGCATCAGGGATTCCATGCGACGGAGGGTGGATGCATGTATCCTCGCTAACCGAGGACACTTTGAACATTTCCTGTAACAAAGTGTTTGAAGTCACGCTGGTACGTTCTATTGCTGTGTGTTTCCATTCCATTATTAATGTGATTTGAAGAGAAGTAATAAAATGAGCTGTAACATGGAAAGTAAGCGTTTCCGGGCACATGTCCACATAACATATTTTCTTTCTTTGTGTGTGAGGAACTGAAAGTTTGGGCGTACCTTTTTGTAACACCCTGTATACTTTCACTAATGAAATATTAAATGCTCTGAGTAACCGGAAGTCACCCGTTGGGATTTTTTGTGATCTATCAAAGGCTTTTGATTGTCTAAATCATGGAAAACTTCTACATAAGCTTAAGTGTGGTATGAATGGGACAGTGCTCAAATGGTTTAAATCATACCTAACCGGAAGAGTGCAGCAAGTTGAAATAAGCAGTTCACATAACACGCAAAAAACTGGTGATTTCTCAAACTGGGGAACAATCAAGAATGGGGTACCGCAAGGTTCGGTCTTGGGTCCTCTGCTGTTCTTAATATGTATTAATGACTTGCCATTCTATATTCGTGAAGATGCAAAGCAGGTACGTTTTGCCAATGATACAAGTATAGCTATCACACCCAACAGACAAGAATTAACTGGTGAAATTGTAAACAATGTTTTTCAGAAAATCGTTAAGTGGTTCTCTGCAAATGGACTCTCATTAAACTTTGACAAAACACAATATACACAATTCCACACAGTGAATGGAATGACACCATTAATAAATATAGACTTCGATCAGAAATCGGTAGCTAAGGTAGAACCAAAATTTCCAGGTGTATGCATTGATGAGGTGTTGAACTGGAAAAACACGCTGAAGGTCTGCTGAAACGTTTGAGTTCAGCTACTTATGCTATTAGGGTAATTGCAAATTTTGGCGATATACATGTCAGTAAATTCGCTTACCAAGCCTGTTTTCATTCTCTGCTTTCGTATGTCATCATATTCTGGGGTAAATCGTCATTGAGTAAAAGAGTGTTCATTGCACAAAAGCGTGTAATCAGAATAATTGCTGGAGCTCATCCAAGATCATCCTGCAGGCACTTATTTAAAGAGCTGGAGATCTTCACTGTAGCCTCACAAAAATATATATATATATATATATATATATATATATATATATATATATATATATATATATATATATATGGCTTCAACATTAGGAGAAAGGATGATCTTCACTACTCAATTTTGAAACTAACTTTGGCTCAGAAGGGGGTAAATTATGCTGCCACAAAAGTCTTTGGTCACTTACCTAATAGCATCAAAAGTCTGACAGATTGCCATATAGCAATAAAAAGGAAATTAAAAGAATTTCTTAATGGCAACTCCTCCTTCTCATTAGATGAATTTTTGGATATAGTAAATGGGTAATTTCCTCAACCCCCCCCCCCCCCCAAATATTAAGTGTAATGTAATATTTTGTGTAATGTAATATCTTGTATAGACACCTTTTATTAACCTCACACGTACCACATCATTACGAAGTGTCGTAGTCATGACCTATGGAACAAGTACTAATCTAATCTAATCTCACTCTTTTCCCTACGGCCCCCTGCTTTCCTCCGTGTCGTCTAAAACATCACTGTACTTATCAAACCAGAAATTTTTAGGAAAAATCATTTTTTGTGCCAAAAGTGGAACAGTTCTGTTCTTTCTCCACCGGTTTCGGTACTGGCTACCATCTTCGCAGGAGTTACAAGACATAATTCAAGTAAGTGATTACCTACAACCTTATAGTACGAAAGTAGGTGCAATAATTTTCGAAGCATCAGTTACTTGCATAATGCACATCAATTGGTCAAAAAGATCATCTCTGCCAAAAACGGCAAAATAAAGTGTAACATATGACGAATTATCACCATAGCCACTTCACTGAATTTCTACTATACTAGATCTACACAGCTGAAGTGTGGTACCATTTACACAGCCTTAACATCAGATAAACACGAGAAGCTCTGTCAGAACATGATGTAGGCAAGAACACACTACTTTGTCGATATATAGTACGGAAGTCACAATACAGTCCTAAAATAAAATTACAATATTAAAAGAACAAGACATGAGATTTTCATAAAGAAGACCAGTAAACAGGCCATAATACAGTCCAAAGACAAAATCACAGTGTTAAAAGAAGAATACATTCCATGTTGATTAAAGAACATCAGGCTATAGTTATTCACTGAAGAGCCAAAGAAACTGGTACTCTTGCCTCTTGCCTAATATAGTTTAGGGCCCCCGCGAGCACGCAGAAGTGCCGCAACACGACGTGCAAGTACTCGAATAATGCATATAGTAGTGCTGGAGGGACGTGACACAATGAATCCGTAATGGTACGAGGGGGTGAAGACCTCTTCTGAACAGTACGTTGCAAAACATCCCAGATATGCTTAATAATGTTAATGTCCGCGGAGTTTGGTAGGCAACGGAAGTGTTTAAACTCAGAAGAGTGTTTCTGGAGCCACTCTGTAGCAATTGTGGTCGTGTGGGGAGTCGCATTTTCTTGCTGGAAATACCCGAGTCCGACGGAATGCACAGTGGGCACGAATTGATGCAGTTGATCAGACACGACGCTAACGAACGTGTCAGCTGTCAGAGTCGTATCTAGACGTATCTGGGGTCCAATGTCACTCCAACTGCACACGCTTCACGCCATTACAGAGCCTTCGCCAGCTTGAACAGTCCCCTGTTGACATGCAGGGTCCACTGATTCATGAGGTTGTCTCCATACCCATCCGCTCGATACGATTTAAAACGAGACTCGTCGGACCAGGCAACATGTTTCCAGTCATCAACAGTCCAATGTGTAGAGGCGTACAGCTTTGTGTCATTTAGTCATGAAGGGTAGACAAAGTAGGCCTTCGGCTCCGAAAGCCCATATCGATGATGTTTCGTTGGATGGTTCGCACGCTGATACTTGTTGATGGCCCAGCATTGAAATCTGCAGCCATCTTGCGGAAGAGTAGCATTTCTGTCACGTTGAACGATTGTCTTCAGTCATCGTTGGACCAGTTCTTGGAGCATCTTTTTCGAGCCGCAGAGATGTGGGAGATTTGAGGTTTTATCGTATTCCTGATTTTCACGGCACACTCGTGAAACTGTCGTACGGGCAAGTTCCCCTTTATCGCTACATCGAAGATTCTGTGCTCCATCGCTCGCTCGCCGAATGTAACGCCACTTCAGACTCACTTAAATCTTGATAACCTGCCGTTGGAGCAGCAGTTACCGATCTAACAACTGCGCCAGACACTTGTCTTATATAGGCTTTGCCGACGGCAGCGCCGTATTCTGCCTGTTGACATATCTCTGTATTTGAGTACGCATGCTTATAACAGTTTCTTTGGCACTTCTGTGTGTCTACTGTGCTGTTCCTTTGATCACAAATGAAGTGTATAAACATTCAAGGTGAAATGGTGTCTGTTGGTAATGTTTCGTCATTTCATACCTTGACTAAGGGGTTCACAGTTTTCAGTAACGACTTCCGTATAGGTAAGCGCACTAGGCGACGACCAACAGGATGTTGGAAGGCAGCCACATATGGGCTTTCCCTCACCAAAGGGAACCACAGTCAGCGACAACATTCGTGCGATTCTCCAACTGACCATCTCTATATACAAGACCGCAAGCCGCTCTTCACACGCCCCTCTGTACTCTCCTCCACGGTTTCCGTGACCATCCGCCCATCGATATCCTCGTCCGCAGCAGTGCTTCGCCTGTGCACATGCACTGGCCCTTTTCTTTGCTCGCCAGCACCCGACACGCCCTCCCGTTCCGGAACCATGATACGAAGGTATCAGTAACCTCCGTGCGTATAGAACCCATCAGTTGAGCCAAAAATGTGAAATAGTTATTCTCTCCTTTGTCTTTCCCGTTATGATGATAGCCAATGGTCGTCGTTTACGATTAATGTTGTAAACATTTACAGTGACTGCATAAAAATATTAACTGTACTGTTAAACCAGATCAGTCACAATATCAATAACAAAATGCCACTCCATTCAACGACATCCGTGAGCTAAGTTTAGCGTGTGAATTATTAAGTGATGAACGGAGCACAATATCTGTAAGTATAGCTCTCAAAATACTATTCCATAGCACGTTCATCCAGTTTTAACCTCTCGTTTTTCGATTTTAGAGAGAACAAGAAAATGTTTACAGGGAAAGAAAGACAGAGTGCACCCGCCAACATTATATGAAAAATTATGTGACCCCCATAGCACTCGAAAATGGCAGTAATTTTTCGAAATGGATTGTACTAAGCGTGTAAAAACGTAACTTCTTTATTCATTTTTCTGAAACAGTTGCAGCCTTTACAATGATACTGTTAGTAAAAGATGAAATAAAAATTGCGTAAATTACCGTGAGCAAGGCAGTGACTGAATTGTTCTACTGGAGATTGCCACTAAACACCATCCTACAGGAAACCCTGCCGCCGATCCAATCTGATAATGACGAATGATGAGAATATAAGAGCAAATACACACATCAAAAGAAAGTCTTGCATCACACCAGTTCACAGAATTCCTGATGATAGAAGTTGACTGTGGATATTGTATCACAGACACAGTCCCTTTGACTGTTCAGAGGTGTCAACTCGCCCAAAGATGTTAACAACAATGCATAAGCGGCACCTACTAGACGGAGGGGGTCCGACAGCCGATCAGTTCCAGTCATTCCACCAGGAAGGAGGTACACGGCTCGTGTTGTCCGTAGTTCAACCATGCCTAGACGGTCAATACCGCGGTTCGATCGCATCCGCATTGTTACTTTTTGCCAGGAAGGTCTCTCAACAAGGAATGTATCCAGACGTCTCGGAGTGAACCAAAACGATGTTGTTCGGACATGGAGGAGATACAGAGAGACAGGAACTGTCGATGACGTTTTTCGCTCAGGCCGCCCAAGGGCTACTACTGCAGCGGATGAGCGCTACCTACGGATTATGGATCGGAGGAACCCTCACAACAACGCCACCATGTTGAATAATGCTTTTCGTGCAGCCACACGACGTCGTGTTACGACTCAAACTGAGCGCAGTAGGCTGCATGATGCGCAACTTCACTCCCGACGTCCATAGCGAGGTCCGTCTTCATAACCACGACACCAAGCAGCGCGGTACAGATGGGCCCAACAACGTGCCGAATGGACCGTTCAGGATTGGCATCACATTCTCTTCACCTATGAGTGTCGCATATGCCTTCAAGCAGACAATCGTCGGAGACGCGTTTGGAGGCAACCCGGTCAGGCTTTACGCCTTAGACACACCGTCCAGCGACTGCAGCCAGGTGGAGGTTCCCTGCTGTTTTGGGGTGGCATTATGTGGGGCCGACGTAAGCCGCTGGTGGTCATGCAAGGCGCCGTAACGGCTGTACGGTACGTGAATGCCATCCTCCGACCGATAGAGCAACGATAACGGCAGCGTATTGGCGAGGCATTCGTCTTCATGGACGAAATTCGCCCCCCCATGGTGCACATCTTGTGAATGACTTCCTTCAGGATAAGGACATCGCTTGACTAGACTGGCCAGCATGTACTCCAGACATGAACCCTATCGAACATGCCTGGGATGGATTGAAAAGGGCTGTTTATGGACAACGTGACACTTCGAGTGCAGATAATTGCTTTAATCATAAATAGAGATGGCAGCAGCATCATGCTCTAACCTTCACAAGTACACCCTCCTCTCCCCAGCTCAATCACTACCTCCAGCCCTGAGGTAACTCGCAGTTCAATGTTACCCCTCTAAGTACAAGCGAGAAAATTTCTCTATATGATAATGGTTTTAAATTAAAATGTTCATAACTATAACATAATATTTCACTGAAATTTGTTTCTCCGACAGTCGATGTTTTGTAATTTTACTACAGATTTCAGTAGCTTGCAACAGTTAAAATTTGGAAGATAATGGTGGGAGCTATTGATGCATGAGGAACACTACCAGGTGAACATGTGACACCCTCGTATACAATTATTTTTTCATCTCATATAGATGCTACAACTGTTTTGTGTTCGTAACAGGCTTGTTTGTATAGCAATCAGTTTAGCTGTTACCAGTCTGCCTCTGTAACTGAATGGTTCAGCGCTGCTGACTGCCATGCGGAAGACCTGATTTCAATTTCCGCCACTGCCAAGGACTTCTCCTTCGTGGGAGAACTGGCACGGGATGTGGCCAATTGAAGAGGTTGTAGTGGCTCCATGCCACGAAAAGTGGTAATGGTCTGGAGAGAAGTGTGCTCACCCCATGCTGCTTCGTACAACATCCACTGATGCCATGGGCAGAAGATACACGGCGGTCGGTCAGTACCGGTGGTCCGTCAGGGCTCTTGAAACGTATTTATGTTTTACTGCTATCAGTCAGCATATAGCTCCTAAAAACCTTGGCTTTGACACTACTGGTAATATTGGTAGCCATAAATTATTTGTGCGCTTAACATCTTTCACACGCATCATTATGCTTAGGAGTTCTACATGTGTCTTATCCTCACAGCAGCAGTTAGTCCAGGAGCCATAGAAACTATGAATTATTCACGAATACCAGTCTTTTAAAAACATGTGTTGTTTTTAGGGACGCCAACGGCCATACTACAGTGGTAACACAGGTCCCTGTCATATCACCGAAATTAAGCACCGTCGGGTATGGTCACTACTTGAATGGGTCACCATCCGGATCTGCCGAGTGCAGTTGGCAAGCTTATTGCCCTCAGCTCTTGTGAGGCCAATTGAGGAACTACTTGATTGAGAAGTAGCGGCACCGATCACGAAAACTCGCGGTGTACTGACCACGTGCCCCTCCTTATACACATCTGTTGACGCCTAAAATCTGAGGATGACACGGCGACCGGTCGGTGCCGTTGGGCCTTCAAGGCCTGTTCGTACAGTGTTTCTTTGCTTGTCCTTAGGGACCTCTCACCCATCTCCTTCCAGATGGTACGTCGTTAGCGACGCTAGTTAGGTTGAATTTGCGCCAGATGTTTAAGAGCTGTGTTTATTTGTACATTTCACCCTCTTTCCTTCTCAGTTCCCATTACATGGTTGCCAAGCGTTATCACAACACCTCATCCAGTGAGTAAACCACGCGTGTACCACGTTTGGCTGAAATTTTTCTAGCGCTTCTATAGTTTCCATAACTCACTACCCATATAAGTGGCATTAGTGTGTCATCCCACTTACTTTCTTAACAAACGGTAATTGTGTATCAACTTTGGTTCAAGGTGCTATGAGCATTCCAGAACTATGCTGATTTTTACATGTCACACCTTTGCCACGTGTTAGCTACGTAAATCTTACAAAACATCGACTGTCGGAGAAACAAATTTCAGTGAAATATTATGTTATAGTTATGAACATTTTAATTTAAAACCATTATCATATAGAGAAATTTTCTCGCTTGTACTTAGAGGGGCTGCACGATCCGTTACAGCCATGCGGATAAGATGCCTGCCATCTCGACTGCTAGTGATACGAGGCCGTTCCGTATTACCCTACTGAACCCACCGATTCAATATTCTGCTAACAGGCATTGGATCTTGACCAACGCGAGCAGCTATGTCGCGATACGATAAACCGCAATCCCGATAGGCTACAATCCGACCTTTTTCTCCAGATTATACGTCATATGCGGCAAAACAGTTATTAAATCATAAGTTAAGTATACTGGATTCGGTGCCTAAGTGTCAGACTGCAAATTTAAAAATCTACGGTGCAGTTTCCAGTTTTTGACAGAATTCTTTTCTGTCAGGTTTCAAAATTTGTAAAATGCCAATGGGTGGGCTAGACAGTTTAAATATCGTAACAAGGCAAAGGTACACCACCGTCAGGCAGGTTTACTTAAGTCATATGTGTACTAAGTTTGTTTGAAATCATCCTCAGTCTTTCCAGACGCTCTAGGTACACACACACACACACACACACACACACACACACACACATATATATATATATATATATATATATATATATATATATATATATATATATATATAGTGAGATTTCCAAATACATGCAAATTAGCCGCAGCCCTCATAAAAGAAGTTTTTTGTAGAAGAAACAATTACATAATCGTTATGGTCTTTCACTGGTACTCGAACAGACCATCTTCCGAGCAGTGATATTTCCTGCTAAACCTGCTAAACACAAAGTATTGCTACGATAATCCCTCCCTGCTACTATCATGACCGCAACGGATAATAGCATGCGTCCCATATTTCAATACTGTAGCTGGCGAGGGGTGGAGATGATGTATCGGAGACAGTGTTGCATTCCGAAACCAGAGCTATTATTAGATCCAAGATAAGCATTTACCTTTAGTGGCTATGGTCCGACCAGGTATTCAGCAGAACTTTATTTTATTTTTTATTTATTTTATTTATTGATTTATTTAACCTGGTAGGATTAGGGGCATTAGGTCTTCTCTTACATCTAACCGAGCATTCTACTTATTTTACTTTCATATGATTTAGTAGGGTATGTTAAACGACATCTAGTACAAAAGGTGTTATTTCACACTTGAAAAAATGCATACATATACAGCTTATATTCGTAGATGATAAGTACTGCTTTATTTAGACATTATGATATATGATAGATTTTAAATAAGAGTGCTAGCACAAGGGCGTATGAGGGACACTAATGGTGAAGCGAGGAGAAGAATAGGGACATAATGAAACATAATTAATGAAATATAAAGGAAAAGAAGACTGCGTGGCTAATAGAGATAGATGAAGAGGAAGAAGAGAAAGGAGCAAATAAGAGACACTAGCTTTGCTATTTGACAGAGGGGAGGATTGCCCTTGTACACTACTGGCCATTAAAATAACTACACCAAGAAGAAATGTAGCTGATAAACGGGTACTCATTGGACAAATATATTGTACTAGAATTGACATGTGATTACATTTTCACGCAATTTGGGTGCATAGATCCTGAGAAATCAGAACCCAGAACAACCACCTCTGGCCGTAATAACGGCATTGATACGCCTGGGCATTGAGTCAAACAGAGATTGGATGTCGTGTACCGGTACAGCTGCCCATGCAGCTTCAACACGATACCACAGTTCAGCAAGAGTAGTGGCTGGCGTATTGTGACGAGCCAGTTGCTCGGCCACCATTGACCAGAAGTTTTCCTTGGTGAGAGATCTGGAGAATGTGCTGGCCAGGGCAGCAGTCGAACATTTTCTGTATCCAGAAACGCCCGTACAGGACCTGCAACATGCGGTCGTGCATTTTCCTGCTGAAATTTAGGGTTTCGCAGGGATCGAATGAAGGGTAGAGCCACGGGTCGTAACACGTCTGAAATGTAACGTCCACTGTTCAAAGTGCCGTCAATGCGGACAAGGGGCGACCGACACGTGTAACCAATGGCATCCCAAACCATCACGCCGTGTGATACGCCAGTATGGCGATGACGAATACACGCTTCCAATGTGCGTTCACCGCAATGTCACCAAACACCGTAATAATGCTGTAAACAAAACCTTGATTCATCCGAAAAAATGACGTTTTGCAATTCGTGCACCCAGGTTCGTCGTTGAGTCGCAGGCGCTCCTGTCTGTGATGCAGCGTCAAGGGTAACCACAGCCATGGTCTCTGAGCATAGAGCTGAGAGTCCATGCTGCTGCAAACGTCGTCGAACTGTTCGTGCAGATGGTTGTTGTCTTGCAAACGTCGCCATCTGTTGACTCAGGGATCGAGACGTGGCTTCACGATCCGTTACAGCCATGCGGATAAGATGCCTGCCATCTCGACTGCTAGTGATACGAGGCCGTTCCGTATTACCCTACTGAACCCACCGATTCAATATTCTGCTAACAGGCATTGGATCTTGACCAACGCGAGCAGCTATGTCGCGATACGATAAACCGCAATCCCGATAGGCTACAATCCGACCTTTATCAAAGTCGGAAACGTGATGGTACGCATTTCTCCTCCTTACACATGGCATCACAACAACGTTTCACCAGGCAACGCCGGTCAACTGCTGTTTGTGTATGAGAAATAGGTTGGAAACTTTCCTGATGTCAGCACGTTGTAGGTGTCGCCACCGGCGCCAACCTTGTGTGAATGCTCTGGAAAGCTAACCATTGGCATATCACAGCATTTTCTTCCTGTCGGTTAAATTTCACGTCTGTAGCACATCTTCATGGTGTAGCAATTGTAATGGCCAGTAGTGTATATTAATTTTGTGGGAAACGTTATGAGGATGATAATAGGAAATGGTTCAATTTCTTCTTAAAACCAGGAGGGGATTGAATTTTTCGCAAGGTAAGGGGCAGTTTGTTCCGAGGCGGACAGCGGCAACTGAGAAGGTGTTTGCAAAAGTTTTTGTTTTGTGAATGGGCACAGTTAGGATACCAAATAACAGTGACTTCGTGTTTCGATTATGATGGCGTAAAAGGTGTTTAATCTCTGAAGCAAGGTACTGGGGTGCTTGCGTGACGAGGAGCCGGTGAAGTTGTGTTAGAGTGTGGTAGTCACGTAATTTGTCCGGCCGCAGCCACCCTAGCTGGGAGTATGGAGCACTAACATGATCATATTGGCAAATGTTGCAGGTGTAACGCACACACTTACTCATGGTTAGCTCTAGCCGTCTTTTGTTTTCACTACTCATTCGTTGTTGAATTACATCACAATAACGGAGGTTCGGTAGAACGAGTGCTTGCACGAGCTGGCGTTTCACGTCCTGTTGAAATACGTTCCGAAACATTTTGAGAGCGTAGGGACAAGCGGACGTCTTCCGGCACACTGCGACTGTATTCTCTGCCCAGTTGAGATCCTCACCCTAGTTCTTAACTGTTTTCTGATCTGGTATTGGAATACCATCGGGCAGAATAGGAGGCAGCCATTCGCGGAAATCTGAACTTATTAATTTCTAATGAGCTATTGCTTTAGAAGAGACAGAGAAAGTCGAGGAGAGGATGCGAGACATATCACTACTGATTTCCGAATAAATAATTTTGTTAAGGTTTCCTGGTTGTACCACGACCAACCAGACATAGCCGCAGGGCGATTGCTTCAACCTGAAAGTTCAGACCGTATGCAAGTGGTTCTGCTACAGGTGATTTTTATTGTAAACCTACAGCAACTTCCGTAACGGTGCACACATTTTATCACCAAATGAGTCTGATAATGATTATTTAGGTTGAAAAGCCACATATGTCCATTACCTGAGTGCATGTTAGACTTCATAGCGAACCACAAGCAACAGCAAAACCTTGTGAAACTGTAGAGCGTAACTCACGTTTTGCAGCAGAGGATGAAAATTTCTTTCCGTTTTCCATTGCCATTGTCTAACGTAATCACCCACGTAAATCTGTCAGTACAGCTGCATAAACATCGTTCAGGTCTAGCCCTGAAAAGAGAGATGCAGTAAGTACCGCCCTTTTGTTCAAATTGTAACCCATTTTCCGCACACCACTGTACTTCATCTACAGATCCGCATCTATTGTCCACGAGAGAATAAGCGATAAACCAAAATGTAAGCCCGTGGGGTACACCCAGCAATCAGAGGCGATTGCACAGATGTGGACTGTAAATACGAGCGGTAAGTGATAATGAGGATCCGCCCCTCACTGTGCGCCTGATGCTAATTGCATCGGCTGTCGTTAGGCGTGCTTGATGTGTGGTACTCGGCTCTCGCCTAGGCCCTGCTCACTTCCATAATTAGAGACTGAGACTGCCTTCGCCTCCCCCGCTTGAAACGCTCATGCCGCTGGGCTCTTTGCTCCAGACATTGTCCGACGACTGTTGCTGCGCACTGCGATGTCTGAGTAAAGTGACGCACAGAATGCAACCAGAATCTTATACCGAAAATGACATGTATGCAGATCTCGGAACCGTTTGGTTGTGAAGGTATAATGTTCTCGATGATTAGGGCGAATCATTTAGCTCTTCTATCAAATAAAGTAGACCCTGCTGGCAAATTCTTCAGGATTCTTCTAGTGTCCACAGCTGGCTGAAAACTCAAGCCACTTGGTATGTACTTCATTACGTACGAGATTTCGAACGTTCCACACATTAACGTTGGTCATACTTGCTGTTTATTGGTTCAAATGGCTCTGAGCACTATGCGACTTAACTTCTAAGGTCATCAGTCGCCTAGAACTTAGAACTAATTAAACCTAACTAACCTAAGGACATCACACACATCCATGCCCGAGGCAGGATTCGAACCTGCGACCGTAGCGGTCGCGCGGTTCCAGACTGTAGCGCCTTTAACCGCTCGGCCACCACGGCCGGCTGCTGTTTATTGTAATAATTAATATTACTGTCGTATGTGGTAAGACCAGGCAACGACGTACCTAGCATTCATCGATTCTGAAAAGGCCTTTGATTCTGTGAAACATCGAGAGCTGTGGCAGGTGTTGGGAAAGTATGACATACCACAGGAGATTCTAAACATCATCAAAGACCTGTATGGTGATTAATGTTGCGTGTGCTCCACAAGGAAAATTTCACAGATTAAATAGAGTTAGCAACTAGAGTCTTAAAGGGCTGTATTTTATCACCAACGCTCTTTCTGCTTGTCCTTGAGTCAGTTATGAGAAAGGTCACAGGAGGCAGAAGACGGGGAATCCAATGGGGGATCCATGAATGACTGGAGGATTTGGATTTCGCAGACGACATAGTTTTATTAGCACAAAGGCTGACAGATATCAAAGCTACGTTAAACTCACACAAAAAAAGAAGCAGAGATTGCTGGGCTCAAGATAAACATACATAAAACAAAGGAAATGAGAATACATTCTGGAAACATGGAACTGCCGCTGCTTGTACGGGAACAGCAAGTAGAGATGACCAATTTATTCCCTCATCTGGATAGTGTGGTAACAGGAGATGGTGGAGCCGGAGAAGCTGTGAGGAACCGTGTAGAACTGTATAAAGAAGACCAATGCAGCCCTCATACAAATTTATTGAATATGGAGAAACGGAAACATCACAGGCAAAACTAAAATTCGTATTTTAATACAAATGTGAAGCTGTAGTTCTGTATGCAACCGAAAATTAGGAAAGTAGATAAAAAGATAACATCACAGATACAGAGCTTCATAAACAGGTGTCTCCGGCGCGTAATGAATATCTGTTACCCAGAAAAAGTATTTAGAGAGTGTCTGAACAAACAGACACCTGCAGAGGAACATGTACGTGAGAGGAATTGGAGATGGCCGAAAGCCAGATGGAGCAGTCCAAAAGATGGCACTGGAATGGAATCTCCAAGGAACTGGGAAGAGAGGCTGGCGTACAGGTACATGGAAGAGGACAGTGCAGGGAGAAGCAAGGAGAGCTGGGAAGACCTGGACGGAATTAAGGGAAATGTCAAAGACGGAGATGTATAGTGAGTTCTCCCGGATGCCCTATGCCCCCATACAAGCCAAGGAAATTAAGTCAAGCCAGTAAGTGATATGGTAAGATATTGGTCACGCATTCCGGAGTACAACATTTCCAAATCCCGTCCCGTCATTCGACCTTGCAATTTCAGTGATTTCTCCTAAATCATTTAAGACGAACCCCAGGATGGTTCGTCTGAAAGGGCACGTATTAATTCTTTCCTTACCCTTCCCTTGTCAAAGTTTGTGTTTCCTTTATAAGAATCTCACTGTAGATGAGGACCTTACTTTTCCTTTCGTACTAGGCGTACAGTAGGACTTATTTTTCATATCTGTTATTCCATTTCTGCTGCTTTCGAGGTGCATACCCTCATTGCATAAGGCACAGACTAGTTTAACTGTAGAAGGAAAACCGCTGGCAGCGTGTATACTGGACTTGATCACCGATTTAAGACTTGAACTTGGTGTTGGATCTAACAACTAGGAACGATAGCTTCGTAAAAGCCAGTGGTGCAAGAAATAAAATCTCACAATAAAATGTAATGTGGAACTCACCTATGGATAAATGGTACTTAAGTAACTTAAGGAAATAATTCACAATCATGGGGAAGAAAGCGGATAAGATGCCTAAAATATGATAACAATGATCACTTTCTGGAAAAATGAGCCAACAATAGCACGGAACACAAAAACTATAAAAAACTTTATTGCAGAAACATACTTGACTCTTAGCAACAAATAATGCTGAGCAAATAGAGAACACCATGACGGATTGAGATGTTAGTGACCAAAAGAGCGTTCTCGCAAGACTGAATACCCTAACATTCGAATCCTCCAAAAGTAAGCTAAAAATCTATCTATTTAAAAAGCAGATACACTATGCGACCGAAAATATACGGACACCGGGCTTAAAACGATTTAAAAGTTCTTGGCGCCCTCCAACAGTAATGCTGGAATTCAGTATGGTGTTTGCCCACCCTTAGCCTTGATGACAGCTTCCACTCTCGCAGGCATACAGGTGCTGGAAAGTTTCTTGGGGAGTGGCTGCACTCAGGAGGGGTATTGTAGACGGTGGTGAGGCATAGCACGAAGTCGGCGTCCCAAAACATCCCGAAGGTGTTCTATAGGAATCGGGTCAGGACTCTGTGCAGGTCAGTCCATTACAGGGATGTAATTGTAGTGTAACCACTCTGCCACAGGCCGTGCATTATAAACAGGTGCTCGATCGTGTTGAAAGATGCAATCGCCATCCCTGTATTACTCTTCAGCAGTGCTTGAAACATCAACGCAGGCCTGTGCTGTGATAATGCCACGCGAAACAACAAGGGGTGCAAGCCCCTTCCATGAAAATCACGACCACACCATAACACCACCGCCACAGAACTTTACGGTTGGCACTACACACGCTGACAGATGACGTTCACAGAGAATTCTCATACCCACACCCTGTCATCGGATTGCCACATTGTGTACCGTGATTCGTCACACAAAGTTTTCCACTATTCTATCGTCCAACGTTTACGCTCCTTACACCAAGCGAGGCGCCGTTTGGCGTTTACCGTCGTGATGTGTGACTTGTGAGCAGCCTGCCGACCAAGAAATCCAAGTTTTCTCACCTCACGCCTAACTTTCATAGTACTTGCAGTGGATCCTGATGCAGTTGGAATTCTTGTGTGATGGTCTGGATAGATGTCTGCCTATTACACATTACGACCCTGTTCAACTGTCGGCAGTCTCTGTCAGTCAACTGACGAGGTCGGCCTGTACGCTTTTGCGCTGTATTTACACTTCACTATCACATCGGAAACAGGGGACCTAGGGACGTTTAGGAGTGTGGAACTCTCGCGTACAGACGTATGACGCAAGTGAGACCCTATCACTTAACCACGTTCTAAGTCCGTGAGTTCCGCGGAGTGCCCCATTCTGCTCTCTCACGACATCTAATGACTACTGAGGTCGTTGATATGGAGTACCTGACGGTAGGTGGCATCGCAATGCATATAATAAGAAAAACATATGATTTTTGGGGATGTCCGGATACTTTTGATCACATAGTGTAAAAATCGCTTGACGCCTTTTTAAGAAACGGTCTCAACTTCCAAACGAACTGTATAAGCGTAGACGAGCTTTGGCATAAGTAAATGAAATAGTCTTGATGACAGTTGATAGATATATACAGGGTGTAAATTTTAAGTTGACAAACCAGAATAAATCGAAAAATGAGCTTCACACGAAAAAATGTGTTGAATCCAAAGTTTATTATTTTCGAGGAATACATCTGCTAGTGCTAAAATTAGTCCGCCACCCCAATTTCAAATGGGAACGCCAATTTTTTATTACAGAATCAGATTCTACATAAAAAACTACGTACAGTTTGTCTTAAATATTTGTCTACATTCTCGGTAGTTGGCGCTGTAATTCAAGAAAATGTATGTTCTTGTTTTTGTGTGGAAAATGGTTACGGATAAATAAAAAATACTTATTTACTTCGTAAATTTTGATTTGCTAAAACTAAAACTCTCCCTCTCTCCTCATAGGGTGGGGTCTGAGAGAGAGGAATTAGAGTTTTACAAATGTATGTGGGTCAACATGGATTTTCTTGAATTCCAGTGTGAGGTCATCCACGTGAGTACTAAATAGAATTCATTAAATTTCCATTACACGTTAAATCACACAAATTTTAAGGCTGTAAGATCAGCTAAATGTTTAGGAATTACAGTTACGAATAACTTATAGGGTGACAATTATTGAACTATGTGAATTAAAATCGCCATAACTTCCGAACGGTTTGCATTAGGACGTTCCAACTGCACGGTGGACCGCGGGGCATGACGAGAATAGCATGCGAGTGCGCAGAGGCCTTGCCGTTATGCCGGCCGCTGTGGCCGAGCGGTTCTAGGCGCTTCAGTCCGGAACTGCGCTGCTGCTGCAGTCGCAGGTTCGAATCCTGCCTCGGGCGTGGCTGTGTGTGATGTTCTTAGGTTAGTTAGGTTTAAGTAGTTCTAAGTCTAGGGGACTGATGGCGTCAGATGTTAAGTCCCATAGATCTCAGAGCCATTTGAACCATTTTTGAGCCTTGGTTGTTCAAATGGCTCTGAGCACTATGGGACTTAACAGCTGAGGTCATCAGTCCCCTAGAACTTAGAACTACTTAAACCTAACTAACCTAAGGACATCACACACATCCATGCCCGAGGCAGGGTGCGAACCTGCGACCGTAGCGGTCGCGCGGTTCCAGACTGAAGCGCCTAGAACCGCATGGCCACCCCGGGCGGCTTGACCCTTGGTGTTGCTTGTCATTTGCACGTGAAAATGACACGGTACAGCGTGTCTAGCGTGTAGCGCTTTTGAAGGCCTACTACGGGAGCAATAACAGCCCTACTGCGGCTGAAACGAAGTTTGCGACCGAGCTCAAGCTGATGACAACCGGTCCAAGAGTGCTGACAATCAGAATTTGATTCGCGACTATGAGAGAATGGGTAGTGTTCGTGATGACGGTGTTGGCAATGTCGGTCGTCCAAGAAGTATGAAAACACCTGAAAACATCGAGAGGACATTTGCTGTGTTTCAAAACAGCCCCAGGAAATCGATCATACGAGCTGCACAACAGTTATGAATCAACCGGAAGACACTGCGACAAATTGTTGTTAAAAACTTGCGGCTCTTCCCGTACAAAATTCAAAACCGTCAGCCATTAAGCTCCAGGGCCGTGGAACAGCGGTTGTGTTTCACCAATAATATTGTCCACATAACTGACGAAGAGGACTTTGATGTGTGTGTGGTTTGGTTTAGCGACGAAGCCCACTTTTATTTGGATTCGATCATCAATAAGCAAAATTGGCGCGTTTGGGGGACTGCGAATCCGCTCTTTCTGATCGAGAATTCCAAAGGGCAGCTCGTTTGTATTATCGCGAAACACGGAAGGGAGTATCACAGATATGATACGGGAGTTGGGGTGGCAATAATTCCAACGTATTTTTGGATGCAGCGAGATCTTTTCACGAAATTTCACCGACTTCCTCCTCAGAACGCGAAAATATTTTGTGGGCGCCCCCCTACACAGGGAGAAGTGATCATCATAATAAAATAAGATAAATCAGAGCTCGCACGGAAGATTTAAGTGTTCTTCCCGCACATTGTCCGGTGATGATGATGATGATGGTGATGATGATTTGAGGTAACGAGCACTCGACACCAGGGTCATCAGCGCCTTGACGAAAAGTCAGCATGGAAATCTCACGCGGAGCAGTTTATAATGCATTAAAGTCTGCCTCCCTTCCCCACCAATTTAGGGATGAGGCCTGACAGTTCACAAAATTTCACCACTTTTTTAGCACTGGAATGAGTATGTGCGAGGATGGTGAGCAGATCTCCACCGGGACTGAGGGTTGCCCAAATATCAGTCTACAGGACACTCGTTGCCAAAATATGCTGAGCTGACAGTGACACGCCACGAACTTCACAGGGTAATGGATCCCTCCGCTGGAGGAGAAATCCATGTGTTAAAGAGCTATATTCGATGCGCCGTCTGATAAGCAGAACCTCGTTCCAAAGATGAGGCTGATATGAAGTCCGCCATGCCTTTGTGGTCGATTCGAGCGACCGCAGTTTCTTTTCTGTCACATGCACCTGTCACCTGTCAGTCTGCCACTGACGTATGATGCGTCTGTCAGTAAGTGCGATGACAGCGTGCTACGTGATGGGGCACTGATGGACAGCATCCCGACATATTTCCTTGGTGTCTTTGTCGGTCATGTTGTTTCCCTGCATCCCGATGTGGCGAGGTACGCAGCAAAAGATAAACTCCTTGCTACAGTATTGGAGCCGCTGTAAGGAGTCGTGAATGAGCTGAATCAGCTAGTCTATTGGGTACATTTTTTGAAGTGCTTGCAGCGCATTAAACGAGTCGGAACAGACAAGAAAACTTGTTCAAATGGCTCTGAGCACTATGGGACTTAACTTCTCAGGTCATCGGTCCCTGGAACTTAGAACTACTTAAACCTAACTAACCTAAGGACATCAAACATCCATGCCCGAGGCAAGATTCGAACCTGCGACCGTAGCGGTCGCGCGGTTCCAGACTGTAGCGCCTAGAACCGCTCGGCCACCCCAGCCGGCAAGAAAACTTGTACGGAGATGTATGTGAACCCTCTCCAGTGCCATCAGAATGCCATATAATTCCCCATCTTAATTTGTAAATTGTTCCTTAAGACGCACTTAAAAACCCCATCAGGGAAAACAGTAGAACAACTGAGGACATTCTCTTGCTGGAACCCGTCTGTATAAAAAACGATGAAACTGTGGTACATACTTAAAGTGACGAAAACAAAGTTGTAAAAACATAATCTGGAATACACGTTTTCTTGTACTGTGTCAAGCTTAAAATAACTTTTTGAATCTGAAGACTCCAAGGGACTATGTATCTTGATGTCTGATAGACCCAGATCCTAGAGACAGTATGTCTCCCAAATGACTTAGTCGCATAAGGCCGATTCCTTAATAGCCGTTAAAAGGTTGGTTGGACCACTGAACACACACAAACACACACACACACACACACACACACACACACACACACACACACACACACGCACGCACACACATATGATGCCAATGCCGATGACTGAGGTGACGCTGAAATTTTCAGTCGGTCCAGAGTGGTAGTTCACCAGCCTCTGCACACAGATTGGGAACTGGGCTGGTCCCAAAGGCTCCAGTCGATATCCGAATGCCCTCATAATGGACAAGATCTAACATCTTGAGATAGGAAGTACGGGTTGATCTGTACGCCACGTTGCCATATTCTAAATGAGATCGAACAGACGCCCTATAAAACTGCAGGAGGCGGGATCTGTCTGCTCCCCATGTTTATCCGCTAAGATATTTCAAAATATTCAATGACTGGAAGCCCTTTGTTCGTAGGTCTTTCAGGTGTGGCAGCCAAGTTAATTTAGAGTCAAATAATAAACCCAAAAAGGGCACAGTTTTCTGGAAAAGCAGAATATTGTCAACCATTGTTAGCACTGGTTGGTTAAAATTGACACACACAGTCTTCTCTGGTGAGAAATGAAAACCAGCAGTCCTGGCCCAATTTCCAGTTTCCTAATGGTCAGCTGTAGCTGCCTCGTCATCGTTGTAAGATCAGATGAAGAGCAGAAGATTGCAAAGTCACCCACAAACAAAGAGCATGTGACAGGGCTCCTGATTGTGGAGAAAATGGCATTGACATCGATGGCAAAAAAAAAGTGACACTGAGGACATTGCCTTGAGGGACCCCATTCTCTTGAACATAGCAATCAGACAATGCACTACCAACGCCATATCGAAAACGCCGGTCCTCGAGAAAGAATCGGATAAAAAAATGGTGATGGATGTTGTGGTGTCGTACGCTTTTTCGAGGTCAAAAAAACACACAAAGCAAATGGTTTCGGCGTAAGAAGGACTCCTGTATCGTCGTCTCCAGTAGAATTAAGTTGTCAAGGGTGGAACGGCAGTGCCTGAAACCGCCCTCGGAGCAGCTCAGGTGACCTTGGAATTCGAGCAGCCAGACGAGGCGGCGGATGACCATACATTCAAGAGTATTACCCGTACAACTGGTAAGGGCTACACTGCGGTTGTTAGGGGAGCTAGGGTCCTTGCCTTGTTTCCAGAATGGAATTAATATGGCCTCCTTCTAAGTCGTGGGGTACTGTCCATCAAACCAGATCTGTCTGAAACAAGAGACGAGCTGTCCTTTCGCTTCAGGACACAAATGACGAAGTATGACAAAATGGATCTCATCAGGTATTGGAGCAGTGTCCCTGGCTGCAGACAAAGCTGATTCCAGTTCCAACATGGAGAATGGAACATTGTAGACTTCCTCATTATGCGAGTAGAACTTGAGCATCCTCATTTCCACAGTCCTACAGAACACCTGAAAAGCAGGAGCCTGTGACTCTTCAAGCTTTCGCGGCGGATGTGTTGTAAATAGTCTTCACGGGCTTGCCGCCGGATCACGTTGTGCAAGTAGGAGCTTGTCTGAATGAGACAGTGACAGTAAAGCAGTGTTCAGCTAAAACCTGAGCCATGTCCACCCAAACCGCATTACTTGTCAAGGCTGTAAGGGGACGTGTACTGTCCATGCCGGAAATACGTCGTATTGAGTCCCAAACTTGCGCAGTGGAAGTGGACCGATCGATGGAAGTCGTGAATTCCTTCCAGGAAGCCATCTCCCGCTCTTTTATCACTCGCCTCGGATATGAAGGCATGGATCTCTCAGGAAACCTTTCCTGTAGTTGGACAGTGTTTGAAGTACCATAGAGCTGTTCGTCTGGCCCTGGTTGCCGACCGATTGTCGTTATTCCGCCAAGGTATCTGTCATCTGAGGTGGTTATTAGAGCAGGGGATGGACTCTGCGACAGCCCACTAGACATCACTGGTGAAAAAGGCTACCGTCTTCTATGCACAATCCTTTTGTTCAAAAATAGCTTTGCCCTTTGTATCATCCATCTGCGTGGTCTCCTGTCAGCCACCATTACCTGGGAAACAAGAACAAGAGATCCTGTAACTGAGTAAAAGTGTGTCATCTCACACACGTTCAGAAGGCAGATATTCTCAGAACGATCGAGTCGCTCGATCCGCCACGCCCTGGAGCAAGTGGTAGCCGAGCCCCACAAGGAGGAATCAACGTGGGAGTGCCTGGAAGAGTTCTGCCAGTGCTTCTGCATCCAAAGCATTATTAGGTGGAAGGAACAAAGAACACACTGTGATATTAAAGGTTGTTAGAAATTTCATAGCAATTGCTCGTATGATCGTGGTTAGACGAACAGGAGAGGATTGGCATCTGTCATCAATGAATACAGGCACTCCCCCTTTAGCCCTATCTCCAGTAATATTGTTCTTCCTGTATAGGAGGCAACCCTGTCATCCAAGTGTGTCGGTGACTTCAAGACGCATTTCTTGTAAGCAGAAGCAGAACAGTTTCTCCTGGACAAGGAGCTGTAATTCTTCCAAATGTGAGCAATATCCATTTAAATTCGATTGAAACACAGAAGTCCTATTGGAAGACTTTGTTTACAGATGGTTGTTCATTTCTTTCTCCCTCGCCGGTTATGATTTATTAGAGAGATCAAGGGAAACGTTAATCGATCCCTGGAAGCCCATATCCTCAAGAGCTAGTCCCTACCAGAGAGGGAGAGGGCTCGCCGATCTGAAGGCTTAACTACCACTTTCTTGGACTTGGAACTACTTTTTGAAAGGCGTTTTCCTTTACTTATTGGAGGAGGACGATGCTTGGGTTGTGGGGATGGCTTAGTTGGCCTCTGATGATGGGTAGTGGTATGTGGCTTAGTGATAAGCTCATTGCTGATGGCTTCCGAATGACAAGTGGAGCGTTTCCCCCACAGACACACAGACAAGTGCATGTGCTCGTACTTGAATCTGTGGTCTGAGTTTGTGTGGAGGCATCACACTTGGCGATTGGCGTTTTAAGGGCTGATCTAAAAGTAGTAGCAAAAACGTGAGGTTGCATAGCTTTGAAAACTTTTTTAGCCTCACCACAAGGTATGCGTCTCTTGACTTTCGACTCCTGAATTTTCCGTTCCTCGTTGTAAACCTCACACGTTCTGCTCCACACTGGGTGAGCCCCAGAGCGGGTTACACATTTTGGAAAAAGTGTAGAAGAATAACTTGATTCGTGAGCTTAGCCACTGCAATTGCCACATAGAGCCCTCCCACTATATCCCATAGTGGTATGGCCAAATCTTTGACGTTTGTAGCAATGCGTTGGGTTAGGAACAAATGGGTGAACATTAAGATGGATATAGCTTGCAAGGATATGTTCAAGTAATTCCGGAGTACTAAACGTGAGAATAAATGTTACCAATTTTTCCAATTTGCCATTGACTCTCCTCAATGGAATGCTGAATCCCTGAGTGGCGCATAGCTGGATTGTGAAACGATAGAGAAATAGTCTGAAAGTGGTTCGATCAACCCTCTGCCAGCCACTTGATTGCGAATTGTGCAATAGTCATGGAGTAATTGGTGTAGAACTAGAGAGAAACAATACAAGAAATTAACTTTCAGAAACTATTTTCAGAATGAAATGCTGAATTTAGAAGGCTCTGAATATAGAAAGATATAAGAAATGAGTGACAACGTGGACGGCAGAGAGGAATAAACTTGAAGATAAGAGGAAATACTCGAAAGGTATGAAACAACAAAAGAGGAACAAGTTGTTACGTGATCCTAGTTGGTCACTACGATGGTAAAAATAAGACTCACTACAACCTCTGGTTCTTTCAGTTTATCTGGGTCGCATCTGTTCAAATTCCCACATTTTTGCAGTTTCTTCAGTTTTAATCTACAGTTCATAACCAATAGAATGTGGTCAGATTCCACATCTGCCTCTGGAAATGTCTTACAATTTAAAACCTGGTTCCTGAATCTCGGTCTTACCATTATATAATCTATCTGAGACCTTCCAGTATCTCCAGGCTTCTTCCATGTATACAACATTCTTTTATGATTCTACACCTTCTCATATTTGCGTTAAAATAAATTAAATGCGCTAAAACAAATTAAAATTGAAATTTATTGGCATTATTGACCGCAGCAAAGTTCGCCACATTTATTCCACACCTCCTCCAGCTAGTTAACAGCCCCACGCTCTTCTCTGAGGCATGTTTTCACCAAACAATACCAGGTTCATTAATTTGTAACACTCGCTGAGAAAAACAGAGAAGTGCCGACTAGAATTACACACCCGTGCCCAGTAACGCACTTCGGATTCTCTCTCTTTCCTACAAGTCACTGGGTTCATCGCGAAGAATCACCTACTCCCGACTTCCGATATACACAGTGGAAGCTGCACTTCTACCACAGAGGGCGCACGATTGCTGCCAGCCGTCTCCTCGATTTAGTCGAGCTTCAAACTGCTCTACGAAATTCTTAACGTATTGGCCTCTCAGCTAATGGAGAACAGGAGCAGAATGTAGACATTCTCATCGGCTATTTCCTTTTCTTTCTTACAGCACTTTAGTAAGGTGCTGCCTCCCGGTCTAATATCAAAAACTTCTGCCACGAATATCGTGGGGAAATTACTCTCCCTATGTAGGCTCCGGTCCCACACCATTTAGCAGGTTTAGTGGAAAAATCGGTCCATGAACTCCGGGCTGGAGAAAACCTCCTGCCCCAGAAGCCCGGCTCTGTCGTACACAATGGCCAAAGGAAGGACTCACTGTCAGGGGAAGGAAATGAGATGTTTCAATATCATTTGTTTTTAGGCTTCTCATAAAAGTATATTATAAAGACATTATTATAAACTTTGTTAAAAAAAAAGATCTTCTGGTTGGAAGGGAATTATTAACCAAACGATTACAATGCATTTTGTCAGTTCCGACAGGGATAATATTTCTCATATGAAGTATTCTGTGTTTTATGTGGTCTGCTAAATCATTACTTGGGGACCAGCCTGATGCTGCTCCAGTTGGCCTTAAAACCAACCCTCGTTCAGTTTTTTTTTAATGTTGTTCCACAAGCGTTGGCAAATCAAAACAGATATTCCCTTTTTTCGTTTGTAGTTCTGATTATGGCCGTTTCTGGCCAATATTGGTTAAAAATACAAAACATTTTCTGTGATTATGTCGACTAAACTGTTTAGTGTACAATAAGGATATGGAGGCAGAGTGGGGATGCTTTCAAAGATGGTTTATTTTACTCTAGTGTATTACATTTCTCATTTACATTAAGAGTTCCTTAATGGTTAATGTTAATAAGAATAGTTCCGTTCGAACAGGCCTCGGAAGGCCCAACGGTATCGTCAGACCGCCTCGTCATCCTTAGCCGATAGGTGTCACTGGATGCGTGTATGGAGGAGCATGTGGTCAGCACACTGCTCTCCTGGCCGCATGTCAGTTTCCGAGGCCGGAGCCGCTACTTCTCAGTCAAGTACCTCCTCAGTTTGCCGCACAAGGGCTGAGTGCATCCCGCTGGCCAACAGCGCTGGGCAGACCCAAGTGTTAGCCAAGTCTGACATCTCTTAACTTTGGTGACCTCACATGAACCGTTGTTACCACTGCCGCATAGCCACTGGCTTAGTAAAAATAAAGACAATTTTAAACAGAAATTATGTTTTACATTCGGTTACATCTACTGTCCTATCATATATAATCCTCATTCTGTTACGGAAGTTATTACATACAAAAGCTGTGTCCAAAAATTGACAAACTGTATGGATTTACAACACTTACCACAAGCAACTAAACCATTGGATTAATGCATTTTCTATCGAACTTCAGGTATTTTTAACCCGATGTTCCGTGACGTTAAAAAAATTCCTTGTCCATTAGACGCATCCTACGCGATTTCTGAAAGTGATGAGGCATCCTCAGTTTCCTTTACGTTTGTGAATGGGTGTTCACTGTTTTTCGTGCGTGTTACTGTAATAATTTTGTCAACTGATCGTCTGTGGAACGCTTGAGCAAATTTTACTTATGAGTGGTTTATACCTCTGAATCTAGGAAGTTTCCTTCATATAAGCAGATTTCTACTGTAGTTTAATCTTCGTAGAAGTAACTGCTGCGTTTTATCTAACTTAGATTTGCTATTTTCTGGGAGATGTTACCAATGAGAGGAATGCTAGCCACGCATTAGTTTTTGTCACTATTTTGTTTCACACAGCCAGTATTTTGTTTCTATTTTCCTTTATATCTGTGTGTTTTATCTACCATTATTGTATTGATGTTATTAGACACTGTAATTTGCTTTAAAATGTCAAATTAATTCTCCCCATACCTTTATTCGAAGTAATTTTATTGGTATTTCCTGAGGTGCTTTTATACAGAGTATTCGCAAATTCCTGGTGTAAACTTTTAGGCCTTGGAGAGGAGCGTTAGTACATAATGTTTTGAATAGCAACACAGGTCCGCCGGCCGAAATGGCCTAGCGGTTCTAGGCGCTACAGTCTGGAACCGCGCGACCGCTACGGTCGCAGGTTCGAATCTTGCCTCGGGCATGGATGTGTGTGATGTCCTTAGGTTAGTTAGGTTTAAGTAGTTCTAAGTTCTAGGGGACTGATGACCTCAACTGTTAAGTCCCGTAGTGCTCAGAGCCATTTGAACCATTTTTGAACACAGGTCCGGGAACGTACCCTTTCCGTGCTACAGAACTTTAGAAACGTATTTGTTACATTGGTATGCAATAGCATAGTCATGTTCTCGGTGGTTGCGTCAGATCAGCTGATGTCAGTTGACGTATTCTTACCTCTCTGACATGATTCGAGCCTCATTCAAGTCTCTGTTAGTGTTAGAGCACCATGGTTGAGTACACGTTTGCAGAATATACTAACATGATCCTCCTGAATGGCTGAGCTCACGGTAATGGAAGAGCTGCTCATCGCCTTTATCACGATCATGCTCCACAATTTCCAAGTCCATCGCATACGCTGTTCGCCATACGCAACGGGATCTAGAAGGCAGGTGCTTCAAGGAGACGTCGCTCACCCGAGTTGGAAGTGACCGTACTGCATCACATTCAAGAGGACCCGTCAACGCGTACACTAGCAATTTATTTCGATATTAATGAGGGGAATTGTAAAACAAGTGATTTACTGGGTCGCGCCTGATCAATTTTTTGTAAAATTTGTCGCGTTGCCAACAAATTTTCAAATGATTGGAGCACCCGGACATGGGTTACAGTTCAAAATATTATGTACTCATGCCCCTTCACAAGTGTTAGAAGTTTGTAACGGGAATTTCCGAACACCCTGTCTGAAACCTTCTTGTGTACCTTCAGGTGACTTGATATCGAAAGAATGGTAGTGCTGCAAGTTTCCTATCCCATGCATATCTTGAAGAATAGTTTTCCTTGAATGTGAAACAAATCAAATTTTAATTTAAATATTACTTTGAAAACCTACCGGTTTTTAGTCTGATGGGATCCGCTAAGTTTTTTGCTGAACAGCTCACTTGAAGTCGAACGTATACATTCTTCATAATTGGGACTATACTTTTTAAATATGAAAATGACAAATGCGAGCTAATTTGCATTAACTACCCTTATTCACAGGAGTGTTTAAATACTATAGAGAATCAAAGTGTTGATATCTGGAGACAGCAGTCCAGGTTTCTGACTGTGCCCGGGTGGCCGATGACTCGTCTCCATGTGTGTGACCACAAAACACTACCATTCACGACACACACTGTTTCAAAGAACCGCTAACGCTTTCCCTCACTCAGTTGAGGGCTGGCGTTCATTCTGCGTTTTACAAACACTTTATTTCGCGCTCTTAAAATACTTTTAATTATTTTAATCGTTTGGAACCTAACTGAAATTTACTTCAGTCATTTGGCAATCAGAAACTATTCATTCATACGGCAATCAAAAACTAATAATGACGTCTTTCCAAAGTCCAATGAGAATTAGAAGCCCGATTTATGATTTCATCAGACACGTAAACGGTGGGGCAAATAAAAGTGGACCGGAGTAAAAAGAAACATAGTAGAGGATAGGAAATACAGTATTAATCTGACTCTATTAGATGTTAGAAGCGACCACCATTCATCTCTTGACACTTTTGGGCCATGGTCAGCAAGCCACTGTAGGCGGATCGTAGCTGGACTGCTGCGACTGCTGCCATCTTACCCGAAATTTTCGGTTGGAGTCCTTGAATCTTGAAGAGTGTGAGGGCTGTTGCGACACACCTTAGACTTGAGGGCTCCCCCCACGCTTACAGATCAAGTGACCTGGGTGGCCAGCTAAGATCGCAGCCAGACTGGCCTCTGCTAACAACTCTGCCAGTCATGAAGATTATGTAAATGTGCTCCAAGGTGTTAGCTGTATGGGCAGTTGCCCCATGCTGTAGGAAGAAACTGTAGATCTTTTCCTCCTCCTTCAATGCTGCCACAAATGGTTTCAAAATGTTAGCAATGTAACGCACCGAACTCAGCGTCTGATGAAAGAAGATGGGACTAATAATGCGGCGTGCAGACACCACACTAAATCATACCCTTCGATCACGCAGTGTTGTTTCGTGGAAGTTACGCAGATTCTCCGCTGCTCAGAACCTGCGATTCTGTGAATTTACATGGCCACTCAGGTGAAACCAGGCTTCATCAGAGAACACCTCCATGTCCGAGCCATTCATTATTGTCTTAGCGAACAGGCACTCACAAAACTGGGGGCGCTGAAGAGTATCTGGTGGTTTTAATGCAAGAAGAACAGACACTTGCTGGGAGTATTTGTCCGCATGATCGACGTGATGTGCCGGTATCCTACGAGAGGCGTCGGGTTGATTTGGTAGGCTCAAATGGCTCTGAGCACTATGCGACTTAACTTCTGAGGTCATCAGTCGCCTAGAACTTAGAACTAATTAAACCTAACTAACATAAGGACGTCACACACATCCATGCCCGAGGCAGGATTCGAACCTGCGACATCAGCGGTCGCTCGGCTCCAGACTGCAGCGCCTAGAACCGCACAGCCACTCCGGCCGGCGATTTGGTAGGACTCTGAAGAGTTTTGTGGTAAACTGTAGCCACATTTTCTGGTGTGCGTGCACGTTTTGGAATGCTGTTTGACTTGTTCAAAACACATCCTGTCTGACGCTATTTTTAGACTAAGCGTTGCATGGTGATCTTTGCTGGCACTTTGACAGCATTAAACTTGTCAGCAAACAGCTGACAACACCGTTTCCACGACTTTGCTGTCACGTGACTTTCCACAACGAACGCCCGCTGCTCCACTGTGAGTACCATCGTCCACTTTGCACTTCTTTCTTCTCATTGACACTACGTTCAAAACCGGTGTGGATCACGTGGCGGGCGTTCACGTGGTGTGCGCGTCACGGAGTGTAGTTGTGCGAGGCGTCGGTGTTGAGACATGGACATGTCACCCAAATTCATTAAAGAAATCCCTATTAGATAGCCTAATACACTCAAACACCCCCCCCCCCCCCCTGTCTGACGCTATTTTTAGACTAAGCGTTGCATGGTGATCTTTGCTGGCACTTTGACAGCATTAAACTTGTCAGCAAACAGCTGACAACACCGTTTCCACGACTTTGCTGTCACGTGACTTTCCACAACGAACGCCCGCTGCTCCACTGTGAGTACCATCGTCCACTTTGCACTTCTTTCTTCTCATTGACACTACGTTCAAAACCGGTGTGGATCACGTGGCGGGCGTTCACGTGGTGTGCGCGTCACGGAGTGTAGTTGTGCGAGGCGTCGGTGTTGAGACATGGACATGTCACCCAAATTCATTAAAGAAATCCCTATTAGATAGCCTAATACACTCAAACACCCCCCCCCCCCCCCGTTTAACTACCACAGTGCCTTTCACACGGCAGGCAATGGATGGAGGAAATCATGATATTGTTTGAAGCGGAAAGGAAAGAATAAATGTAAGAGTATGACTGGCAGCTGTTTCTGTGTCCTCCCACGATTGGAGATTTCCCTGCACAGTGAGGACAAGCCCTAAACTTTCGGTGTGAAGCCGAATTGAGGAGTCCATGGGATCCGTTTCTGGACGGCCGGAGAGATCGGTCATGTTTCGCTTCTAGACTGCCAGAGCGAATGTTAGAGTTCTTCCCTTCTGGTCAGCCAGGGTGAAGCTGATCGCAAGAATCGGAAGTATTACTGTCATGGTAATCCGGACAGACCCTGCCTGTTACCGCCTGGTAACAACAGTCGGTACTGTTTGTCGTTGTGTGCTCGCACTATTTCGGTCGAATGTTTACACGGGCACGGACCGCCACTGAGAGCAGCTGCAGCATCATTCATGTGCTCTTTTTTTTATTGATCTCATTTTGTTCGTTGTATCTGCTCGGGGCGGACGTCGCAAGATACTCGTTTCAGTTCGTTGTTGATTCATTAACTCAGGTTTATTTTATTTTATTTTTTTATTTTTTATTACAGAGGGCAGCTAACCCTCTGACCGAATACGCTGAGTTACCATGCCGGCTGTGCTCCGAGCTGCCAGCGCGTGGACAGTCTTGCAAGTGGTAATGTATTTGCAGCACCGGCGCAGTAGGGGCTTGTCTAATTAATCTGACGCCTCCTAGTTTACGCTGTCGGGTTGTCGCCATACACAGCCAGGGCTTGCTTGTGTGATCTGTATCAAGGGCTCTCATTCTCGATCAGTACTGTTTGTAACAGTGAGGGGTAACATGGTAATATATACTCTCACTCAGAAAGTTTGTAGGGGCTCTATAACTTGATAGTTGATCCCAATCCTGTATGCGAATTCATTTAACATCTGATTACCCAAGTTACTTTTTATTTACATTCCATTTAATATCTGTGTCTTGTAATACTTTAGGAATTCTCACAATAGACCACTTTGCGATACCAATTTGAATTTTTGCTATCATGGCCCTTTGCCTGGTACGAGTGATCATCTACTAAATTATCATAAATAGAATTATGTCGAAGGCACAACTAAAACTGACCACAAATAGGGCCATATCATAATTTCCTCCATAAATTATCTGTAGCGCGATAGTGGTGATTGAAGAGGGGAGGCGTGGCGCCTTATGTCGCTCCTGTCTAGAGCCTGTGTATCCGGGGAATGACTCATGCGTGCACAGTGACAAGTGGTGTGAATCAGGTTTAGACGAGTACATCTAATTCTCATCTGCTAGAGAACAATAGCGAACAGGACTAAGCAAAAATGGTTCAAATGGCTCTGAGCACTATGGGACTTAACAGTTGAGGTCATCAGTCCCCTAGAACTTAGAACTACTTAAACCTAACTAACCTAAGGACGTCACACACACCCATGCCCAAGGCATGATTCGAACCTGCGACCGTAGCGGTCACGCGGGTCCAGACTGAAGCGCCTAGAACCGCTCGGCCAAGGTCTAATCAGAAAAAACTGTAATGTAGTTAAGAATTTTGACCACCAAAGTCCAGTAGTGCACAGAGACATTCTAGAAAAAGGTCAGTGGAATGATTTTGTGAATTGTTCTGTTTATTTCTTGAAGGCTTGTTTGTTTATTTATGTTTGTACAGTTATGTACATGCTTTTAGTGAATAATGCGTGAAGAATGCGGTCTAAAGTAAATATGGAGATCTTTGTTCTAGTGATGAACGCTGTACGAACTAGTGTGAGGAAATTTTAAGACAGTGTGAATGCAGACGACAGAGAATTTTGTATCGTAATATGTTAAGTAGGAATATGGTAAAAGGAAAGGTAATTCGAGTGCAAATGAATATTGTGCATTAGACACTGATAACCTTCATAGTGTGCCGAGTATTTTTATTTACTAACAGTCCCTGCTTAGTATCTGTTCATATTTCGGGAAATTCGTTACCAGAAACTTGCTAACATGAATGAAAAGGTTTGTGCATGACTGTTTTAAGATTAGCACGGGCTTGGCAGTGAACATGTACACTCGGCAGCAAAAAAAGTGGGTCACCCCTGAATTCCAACGTGTAGGCTGCACTTGAATGTATGCAACCAACATAGCATACCTGTGTTGCACATAGTCGCAACCCTCCACAGTACAGTCGTTGTAAGATACACAATGGGTACCGCTAGAGACTACTAGAGAACACTGGTCTTTATGACAGTCCGTCCAGATGTAAAGTAATACCACGATAGTACAGAAGAGATCAGACTGTCCTTAACGTTTGTAAACTAAACTTAATTACAATAAGTGACATTTCAAATGTTATGGGACAACTAGTTTTGTCGCATATATCGTTCAGTAATGCTTAGGCACAATTAAATATTTGAGACAGTATATGGATTTATAAAGTTGTATGGCAACTGGAAACAAGTACTTTGCTGTCTAAAAGGTTTACCCAACACATGCTGAACGTCGTTCAACGTTCAACGGGAAGTGGTTTCGCATCAACTTTATGCAATACTAAGCAGTTAAAAGAAAACGTGATTAACGGCGGCAACCACTCTACGGAAATCCCAACATTAACAGCGAATCACAAGTAATATCATTGTTCACATTACTCATCAACAGTTACTTGTACACGAAGTTGTACTTTAAATGACATGACAAACGTCTTCGTTCTGGATCCGGATGCAAACCCAGAATGTAAAGCCATTGTTAACCAAGCAAAGCTTTGTGCCTTATCGAGACTCGATCACTAGATAGAAAGAGACGTCAAATATTGACGTTTCCACCAGTATCAGTTATCAGTTCTCAACTTGAACGTAAATGACGATAACGTTTGTACGAAAGCAGGAACCCTAACATGACAATTACCTTCTTGGTAATTAACCTCGAAAGCGCTTACAAGAAAGTATAGTTTCCTGCGTCATGTTATTGCTAGCTAGGTGAAATATTTTTTGGTAGCTATGTTTAACATGAATGTATTTTTAAAAGTATTGTTCGTCAAAAATTTGAATAAATCGTCAACTGTAGGTGTGCCTGCACATGTTATAGCATAATATCTGTAGCTGCGTTAGTTTGTACTACAGACTTGGGTAGGTTGGGTGTAACTTTTGATACTTCAAGGGGTGATCGTGGCCTTGCGGCCCGGGTCTGTACTAGCCGCGGCTTGCGAGCTACGGGCCAGCCAGGCTGGCCGAGACGAGACGCAAGTGAGCGAGCTGGCGATGGCGTTGGTGGGCCAACAGCCCGGGACGAGCCAGCACGGCAGCGCCGCATTCCTCTGCCTCTGCCGCTCTGTTTGACGTAAATGTGTTTACCTCCTCTCCTGGAATCAGTATAAGAGCGGCAAGCAGAAATACATATCAGGCTGTCTGCCGTAATGGCTCGCTAGGATAGGTCTATTCGGGGTAGAGTCAAAAAAATGGTTCAAATGGCTCTGAGCACTGTGGGACTTAACATCTGAGGTCATCAGTCCCCTAGAACTTAAAACTACTTAAACCTAACTAACCAAAGGACATCACACACATCCATGCCCGAGGCAGGATTCGAACCTACGACCGTAGCGGTCTCGCGGTTCCAGACTGAAGCGCCTAGAACCGCTCGGCCACTCCGGCCGCCAGAGGTAGAGTCGTCGCTCTCATTGAGGAAGGAGGATGTTCCATCAGAGAAGCTGGCAGACGGTATGGCGTACCACATACCACTACAACGAGATGGTGGAGGATATCTGCCTTGAAAGAGGCACCACCAACAGGACTCCTGGCTCAGGCAGGAAGAGAGTGATCTCACAGCAGGAAGACAGGGACCTAGTGTCTAGGAGCAGAGAAAATCCCTTTCTGAACGCGAAGCAGTTGCGGCGGGAGACCAACTTCCCCGGCTTCAGTGACACGATTCGTCGAAGGCTGAGGGACGCTGGACTGCATGCACGACAATCCGCCGTGAAACAAGAGCTCAGCGAAGACAAGCATTTGCGGAGCTTCAACTGAGGGCGTCGTGGGACAACGTCATTTTCACCAATGAGAAGGTGTTTTCCACCAATAACGACGGTCCACGAATCGTTTACAGGCCGCAAGGGACTTGCCATCGACGCGAATATGTAACCACGACGAGAAGAAGTGGCTGGCAATCTGTTACTTGCTGGGGTTGGAATTCTGCGAGAGGGGCGGGAATTATTCAAAGGATAGAAGGAACTCTGGACAGCGCGCAGTATGCCCACATATTGGAAAATGTGATGCTTCCGTCAGTGCGAATGCTGTACGCAGAAGGGGACGTCACATTGGAAAAGGACCATTCTCCCATTCACAAGTCTGCATTTGTTCAGTAGCGGCTCTCCACGATTGGCGTCAACGTCATGGACTGGCCGCCACGGGCGACTGATATGAACTCCAAGGAAAACATGTGGGCTGAGGTCGCCAGAACATTAACAGAGAACTGGCCACGAAACCAACCAACTATTGCGGACGCTCTTTGGGACTGCGTCCTGGAAGCCTGGAGGAAGTTGCTTCTTCGGCTGTTACGTCCGACGGCTTATACATTCTATGCCAAGACGCGTGATAGAAGTACAAAATAATGAAGGATTCTGGATAAAATATTGGAGTTCTTAAAATGTTTTGTTATGTCTTCTTTTTCGTCATTTTTCCTCATTGGGAGCTAGTGGAAGATCGCGTGGCAACAGAAAAGATACAATATGGGTTAGCTTTCGTTTGAGTTGCCCTTTTAATTCAAGTGGGTTTCTTTTGAATATACAGTTTGTTAAGTATTCTATTTTGATTTCATTTATACCCTGTCTACATACTTACAAACTAATCAGCGTTGATTGACTCTGTCACAGTAGTTTTTGTTATTTCAAATACGTCTCTCTCTTCCCCTCCATCCATGAATACACCCTCCGTCCTCCACACAATACGCCAACGATTTCATATTATGTTTACTCGCAGCGCGGGATTAGCCGAGCGGTCAAAGGCGCTGCAGTCATGGACTGTGAGGCTGGTCCCGGCGGAGGTTCGAGACCTCCCTCGGGCATGGGTGTGTATGTTTGTCCTTAGGATAATTTAGGTTAAGTAGTGTGTAAGATTAGGGACTGATGACCTTAGCAGTTAAGTCCCATAAGATTTCACGCACATTTGAACATTTATGTTTACTCGTTGTTAATATCTCTTCTATTCTCTCTCACTCTCTCTCTCTCTCCGACACTATCGCCGCAAGTGCCCTTCTATTACACTCCCCCAAAACTTTGTAAACAAATCTAGCGGTTTCCAATGACGCTACACTTTCTCTTTTAATTGCTGCTGTCTTTACTCTCTGTCATTCCTCTCACCACCTATGAAACCGTATTCTTTGATCTCCTCTTCCCTATAACCCATTCTTCGTTCTGAGAACAGTCCTTCCTTATCTCTCGGCCCTAAGATAAAACGAACTGTGGTACACATCTAAGTAAGCAATACTTTGCAAGCATTTCACGCTTATATTTTGCACTTCTGCACTTCTATCCATTCCCAGACCCCGCCCTCCTTCCTGTTACGCGTCACTTCACATCTGCATCTACATTTAAATGAATACTTTGCAATTCATAATTACTTGTTTGGCATGGGGTTCTGTGGTCTGGTGGATTAATCTTGTATTGATGTGTAAAACATGTAGGTTCACATCTCACGTCAGGCGTAGATTTTTAACACACACAAGTAGCTCCCCTTCACCCCTAGTAACGCCAAGTGCAGAACGCCAGTAATCTCCGTAGTTCAATATCCGCAGTAAATATAACATCCCTTCGCTGCCGACTGGGCATTCGTTTGAGCTGTGACAGATGGAGAAACCCCGTAAGGCAGAGATTCTGTCACCAGCAAGCCGTCGTAAACCAGAAAACGTATTTCATTTAATGAACCAATGGCCATGTAGGTTCATAAGGCTCTTACTGTATTTGAAACTGAGACGTTGAAAATTGTGGTACTTTACTGGAATTAGAATTCGATTTCACTGTGTTCCCGAAGATTGCAAACTCTTCTAGGCGTCCTCAAAAGTCACCTATCTGGTTTCGAATCCTGATCAGCACAAAATATTCATTATTTCATTTCAAGCCCTAGCATGGGCACTCCGAACTACTGGTGAAAAATAGTTGCATTTTCAACGTCTCTTCGTGCGTTGTCAGCTGTAACGTGTTCGTTTCAACTCACAGCCACATGATGAACTTTTTATCACAACATTACAAGATCAAACGTTTCCTTACATCTTTTCAAGTTCAAACATTCCTCTCCATCCTACTGGTGAAAACGGATTTGGGTTTGACGTTATGTTCGTTGTGACCACCAACGACGACATGTTGTGGATTCAACTTCTAAATAGCAGAGTATTTTCCATCACATCATTGAAAGTACAAACATGCCATTCCTAGCTATTATTGGGAAATAATTTGATAGTTAAAGTTTCTTCATGACCACGTGTGCGGGGTTTGAATTCCATTCAGCACAGAACTTTTCGTCGCCTGATGTCTAGCTAAACATGCGCCCGTCTCGCTACTGGTGAACCAACAATAGCTATTTATCGTCTGTTCCTGGTTAGAAAACGACGGTGCTAGATGCTGGGTTCGATTCCCAGTCAGGCAAAAACAATTCTATCGTCAATTAAGGTTCCAGCATTTCGCTATTGGTGAAAACATTTGACATGAAACTGCTGATTTTATGTACAGTCGTGCTCAAAAGTATCCAAACGACCTGAATTGCATTTCACCTGATTCCCATGCGACCTACATAACGCAGCTGTCTAGCAGGTCCTCTAATCGCTCCGTGGTACAGTCGTTTGGCTATTGAAAATGGTTCCAGCAAATCACCACTAGAAAACACTGCTCTGTAAAGCAATAACTCAAGATGTAAAGTAATACCACGACACTACAAATATCAGGGAACACCTCATCACAGATAAGACTGTCCTTAAGGCTTGTAAGCTCGCATTTATTGCAATAACTGACATACCTGAAATGTTAGCACTCTCATTATTACGTCAGATAGGTGATGCACGTAGAAAATTCGTCTTATTCATGATTTCCTCTTCAAAGTAAAATACCATACTTGTTATTTAACACAAAATGTCATTAAAAATTTACGTTATTCACGAGCAGCTAGTTGAGAATAGGTATGAACTTCAAATGACTCGACGAACCGCCTCGTTCTGCATATGGATTTCTGTCTCGGACATGGATGTGTGTAATGTCCTTAGGTTAGTTTTAATTAGTTCTAGGTTCTATGGGACTGATAACCTCAAATATTGAGTCCCATAGTGCTCAGAGCCATTTGAACCAATCATGCAGGCTAAGATTTCGTGGCTGACAGAAATTAACTGTCATTCCTGACTAGGCATAAAGGAAGTGATATACCTCATTTTTGGACAGAATCGGTAAACAAATATCAACTTTAAATTACATAACGTAACATTTTTAACGGATGCGAATTCATAACCAGCATCTATCGTCCCTGTTAACGAACTACGAGAGATGTTAAATATTGCTAATTCACAAGTAACTTACTTCTAATGCATTGAGGTAAAGCTTTGTGTTGGACAGGAATTCGAACCCAGAACCTAATCGGATTGTTATCGAAGCACAATCAACTTTGACATATCGGATTTTCTCGGCAGTAGCTAGATGTATTAAATGAAATGACGAGACGAAACATTAATTTTTCCTTCCCAGGACTCCAACCCGGCACGTACGGCTGTTATATTCTAAAGGAACGTTAAGTATGGGTTTGTTACACCAGCAGCGACATGTGAGCATGTTTGAACTAGAAATAATATGACGAAGTGTTCAGTGCTGACTGAGAATCGAACCCCAAACATATCATTGTTGACTGCACAAAAAGAGACGACAACTACCGAATTTTTCTCCACCAGCAGCTCGGAATAACATCCTTGAACTTACAGTGATCTTGCAACTATTTCTGTGTCTCACTGGGAGTCAAAAACGTCAGATATCGTTAGTGCTGACAACGAATGAAAATGCATTAAAAATAAAAATTATTATCCACCAGCAGATAGTTGGATAATACATAGTGAAAAGTTTAGTGCTGGGCCAGGATTCCAACCCATTCAATATGTGGAGATGTTGAGGAATCTGCAGTTTTGAACAAACAAGAAATTGTAGTCGAGCTGTATTGTCACAAAGGAATCAAATTCCGCGTTAAGGGCGGTCTGAGTTGCATTCCCAGTTCAAAACCAATTTTATCGACCTACAGAGGCTCAAATAAAAGACGGAATAAGTGTCCTGTGACCATACACAGGGTTTGTTTCGTCACTAGAAATAAATAACTAGTATAAGAAAGGGTACTGGTCTCTATATGTCGCCAGTCCTTACTTTATTGTGGTTCCACCTAACGTCTACTTGATAGAGAAGGAATATCATGTTTAATGTGATTTTCAGACTACAATGCCATTATACCTCCTTCACTTGGCGTAGCCAGAAGAGAACAGAATCTGCCTCTCCCTATCAAAAAACATCGGCAGAAGTTGGAATCGAACCGAGTCCATCATCACATGAAACTTACAGCAGTCCAACAGACCACCAAACCCTCTTCTCTACGACTCATTTCTCTATCATAACAACGTTGCGGCACACAAGATGAGAATTCTGACACACAGGTTCCCTGTAGTGGTTTGCAGGATGTTCAGTACATTCATTTACTTGGTTGACCGAATCGCCATGAACTAGCTGCCTTGGCTACCCAGTGCATACATTCGACTCTATTTTGTAATCACCGAAATAAAATAACGTAACTGCCACCTACACAAAACTGCCAACAGTGTAGGATGCAGAAATTTAAATAGGAAGTGTTCCTTTCCATTTGAGCTACTCTATTGCGCTATCTGTTTGTTGAAACCATCGTGCAGTGCAAAAGAAATGCTGTAACTGTCTGTCTCTCAGAAGTCTATATCCGGCCATATGCATTATCTCACAGCACTGTGGAATGCCTAACTTCTGGATGAACTGTTGTTCACTTCCAGAGGTGCTGTAGCTACGTCACAGCTAGTAGCGTAACGGCAAGCGTGGCGCACTGTTAATAAGACATCGCGTGTTCTATTGTTTTCGCTACTACATTTTTTTTAAAACGCAATTCTGCTGTCTGCTGAAGTAATCAATTTAATGGAACTTTGAACATAATTCTCTTCACTTCTTAACCCAAAATAGTCGCATTTTGAAAAAAGGCTAACTTCTGCGTCATTTTGTTCTTTTTAGAACAGGCAGCAGATGCGCTCGAAGCTTTTGTATTATGTATGGGGAGAGCGTATCGTGCCAAAATAGTGAGAAAAGTATTTTCTACATTAGCTGTCGTCTGGTAGTGGCATTTTATTCTTCTTCAAACCTTGTTTGACAGCTTTAACTCAGAACAAGTTTTCTACATGTATGTAATCAATAAACTGCATGTGCATTGTCAGACTGTTATAGATAACATCAGAGAATTCGCATATATCGTTGATGGTTAATTTCTCTCTCATGTTTAGTATTGTTTAACAACACGGAAAGAAACCTTACGAAAGTTTTAAGAAATGAAATAAAACTACCCACGATAAGCTTAGGACGAAAGTAAGTCTGTTTTAACAGAACTGAGTATCTGTGCACAAGCGTGCTTTTATCAGCACGAATTAGTAAAACACTACTCACTTAGATTTTGATTGGGTCTGTGTTTAAATGGTATGCTGTGTCACACTCAACAGGTATGCAAATGTCTCATTTCATAAATAAGGTTACGTATTCCTAGAAACCCAAAATTTGCTTGTCAGCAGCGGAAGGAGGCGTTACCTGTAGTGCAGCATTGTAAGTTTTTCACCATTGCACTATGAGCTGAAAGTATTTTCTTGCGATTTGCTAATCAATTTATTTCGTTCATACTTATCACCCTGGCATGGGAGTCTTAAGTGAAGAACATTATTGAATTTCGTGTCCTTGACGGTCGATTCGAATTTCTTCAGAGACGCTTGTATTGTATAGCAGCTTGGCAGTCAGAAAGCCGAGATATACGACCATTAACACAACTTACTGAGTCGAGCTGCCAAGAGGATTTGATGTGTAAAGGTTTTCTTTTGATTTTGTTACAGAATTTTTTCTGGGAATTCGCAGCTCCATGAAATAATACACAAAGAAAGCTCGCACGCGCTGCCCATACTATGGTTAGAACTGACGATTTTCTTAACCGTTGGAACACCAGACACGGGCGGTACCACGGGGCTACGGACACACTATTGCCAGCACCCCACTCTCGTCATGATATTCGTCGCTCAGCCTCATAACGCATCGTGAAAGATATTAAAAGTTGTTACTTATGTGAAGAATAGCATTTCTTTAGCCAAAAAATTGAAATTTCTGTCTCAGTGTCTTAGTTTACGTGAGGATTATATACCACGAGTCATTCAAATGGAAAGGGAATATCAAGCGAATTTAGCGAGTCAGTTCAGTACCATACGCGGAAGTGATTGCACTGTCACAGTGTTGCCAAATGTTTGTGACGATGTTGCCAATTGTCAGCTGTGCTAGGAACAGCTCTTTAGCGTTATAGGAGGAGAATCCTGTGCTCGTGTCATAGGAGGATACGGAGAGGAGGCGCGGGGTTTGGTTAATATGCAGCGTTTTCTCCTACCAGCTGTGTCAAACATTCAGGTGTGTAATCTTCCAATACGATTATACCCACAAAATATATACGAATAAAACACTTACCTTGTTACATTGTTACAAAAGATTATTTCAGTACAATAAAAAGTCTTTGGAAATCAACTTTGCCAACCTGTCACGAAAAGTAAGATAACAAACACTTTGCTCCTCGAAATGGATTGCATCTATGTCTAGTCTTGTGATCATACAAGTAGAATTTCATGAATTGCGCGAGAATGTAGAAAAATGTTGGTGCGAATCGAAGCTGTAAGAAACACAGTTACCTAATTATTCTGTACCACGTAATAATCAATTCATTTGATAATTCAGAAGAGAAGAAACTAAAAATTATGCCCATTAAGACAGAAACTAAAGTTCAGATGCGGGCACTTTGCAGATCTGCGCTTTTTCATCTTCAGATCTATACAAATAATGTATACTAACCAGCGCATTCATTGCTTTCGGAATGTTTCCCTCTTTTTTAGTCTTCTTATGATGAACTGGATCCACACCCATGAGTCTGATTTTTTCTTTGTATCCTTCCATCTACTATCTTTGTGTGCTATTGTTCGGTGTTCAAAAAGCTAAATATTATGCCTGCTCCCACGAGGTATTAAAATGAGGTCGCAAAAAGGCTAACGAATTATAATCAAAATACAGTGAGACGCCAATTTGTCTGTCGTCATGGAGTTAAGTGGACAGAAATAGTTGGGTGTTATTGTTGTCTTTTCTTATTGAGATTTTCATATTACCCTGACACAAGACGCCGAGATAAATGTGTATATTCTACGTGACGAAACATCCCACATTCCATTCATCCTGATCCATTTGTTACGTGCATCGGGTGCAATGAGCGATAGGAAAGCTGTTGTGTGGTGACGAATAACAATAACAATGGTAGTAATTACAAATCAATAATCAAAGATGTTTACTGCATTACAGACGATTGACAAAATAACCAAGAATGGCTGAGTGTTTAATTGGCGCACTGAGTAGGTGTTCTTACCACTTTGTTGCTGAATTCTGTTCTAGTTGTTTGCAGAGAGAAAACAAAGAACCCCGTAGCCATACATATCGCTAGTACAACGAGATATTACCTATCAACTATCCTTGCTTTACATCACGAGACGAACATGGCGTCACTGAGCTGATATTTGAAATACATTTCTGTTTTCTCTCTCTGTCTCTCTCTCTCTCTTTTTATTTTTATTTTAATTTTTTGAGGAAAGCATCGAGAAGCGCGATAATAAGCAAGTAGGCCTATAACCTGTTTACAGTTATTTTCATCGGGATACATAATGCTAAAATACAACTTTTAAGTGTGTTATTGCATAATTCCAGTTATTGACAGTCTATTCGTGAGCTTGCTCGCATTCAGTGGGGTGAAACCTATCACAGAAGCAAGCAAAACACAAATATTTCTTGCAGCATGCGCAACACATAAACGAAATATCGCTGCACTGACGTGTTGTCCGATATATTGCACGGAAAACATATCTGATTCATGTTGCTAAATACAGCTCTATCAGATACCAATTTGGAAGCGTACCAAGTGTATAAAAGTATATCTTGAAATACGCAGAAATGCCCATAGAAGTATTCGACTGAAACATAGCCATGACCAAAATTGTAACTGGGGTCGACAGCATCGTCGTCTACCACCTTGACAACTCGAACGGTGACAGTGCTCGGCCGGTTACTTACGTTTACTGGTATCAAAGCTACAGCATGAAAACAAAAAAATGTTATTAACCCGAAGATCATTAGTTTTGGAACCCATAGAAAGTAAAGCAGTCATCAGTCGCAAGAGTTGTTTGAGCACCACAGTGCTTTAATACGCACGGTCTTGTTGGAGGTGGTATGCTGTTGCTTTCATCCGACCTTTGAGTTGACTTACCTAGCCAGTTAATAGGGGAACATACAGTTTTACGTGGCTTTCGGACCACAGTGCAACTCGGCATTTTTCACATCAACAAACAGTGCCCCAGGGGAAATATGTGTAAAACGGCACATAAAAATCGTGGGACTGGTGAGGGATCGAACCTGAGACCTCCGTATCCATAGTCTTGCTCTTTATCACCTTGCCACCATGCAGCCAACGCTGTAATTTCTGCTTGCCATTAAAATTAAGGATCCCTCGTTTGTGCCTGCGTTGGCACTTGCGTGTCCCTTAGGAGATCTTACCTTTGGGATTACCCTCGTATACGTGTGTGTACACGCCTTCAAATGCCCACTCAAGGAAGACAAGGATACCTAGTCTAGCTTCAATATTACAAATACGCCTCTGTTTGTGGATGAACGCAGACTTAGGTTGATAATCATTTTGAATATTTATCAGTACTGTACCCATTGGTGTGAAACTCGTTTTCTACCAATGATTCCCACAGCTACAGGAACACTACTTTAATACCTCTTACACAAAATACTTACGCAGTGCTATCAGACGAAAAGATCAACCTGACACAAACTGTGGGAAGTTTGTTTTAAAACCTTCGTACCTGGATAAAGAGCTTTTCCTATTAGAGATATCTGAGAACGGTGCAGCATAAGACGATTTAAGAAGAAACTAAATTCCTTCAGCTACGCCAATGCTTAAAGAAATCGTGTTAACGGCACTAAATCGTGGTTTGTAAATCGTTTACCAGCCGTACTCTGCCGCTTTTCGCTGGTTCGAAGACAAAAAGCTTCCTGACAAATTTCACAAAAGAAAAAGGGGGACGAAATGTCTCCCACTCAAAGGTCATGTTGTTTGACTTCAATGATTACAAAATCGGGTAGAACGAACAATGAGGTTGTCAGTATAAGCACATTACTGTTGTCAATATGATGTTGCACCGCCCAGGGCCTGTAATGATAAAGGGCCCGTTTAGGTCAGGTATATTGTACACAGAAGTGGAAGAGAGAGCACCACTAAATTCTACAATTCGTATGCATTGCTTACACAAAGAAATTACTGTTACAGTGTACTTATGGAGCCCAATGAGTGAATTGCATATTTTCCGGTGGGAAAGAGCACTGGCAAACAGTCTTCGCTACATTAGGTTACTTAAACTGGCGTCACTTTGAGCTAGAATTTATGGTCAGCGACTAAGTGTAAGGACAGTGAATCGGATGCGGGTTTTGCAACTGTGAAATACTTTCCTTACATTATGGAAGAGAATATTAAATTTGAACTATTATTGCGAAAATTTTCGACTTGGATAGCTTAGAATGAAAATCTTTCTGTTTATTGCAAAGGAAAAAATTGATTTTCTAAAACATTCTGTGTGATACACAACTTGAAACAGGTCACGTCGACCAAATCATATGGAAGAGCCGACAGCGACGTATGTTGGAAGGCACCAAGATCCCTTGGCGTTTGGTTTGACAGTATTCGACAGCCATTTCTAGCCGCAAGTAAATGAAGAAAGGCAGCGCGTTTTCGTTATCAAGTAACGTCTTCATCAATTACTTTAGTTTTAATGTGATCTACGAGTAATTGCTGATGTTTGATATTAACATGAAAAGGACTCTGTAGACAGGGAAAGAGCTTGTTCTTGGGCAACTACTTCTGTTGTTGTTGTTGTTGTGGTCTTCAGTCCTGAGACTGGTTTGATGCAGCTCTCCATGCTACTCTATTCTGTGCAAGCTTCTTCATCTCCAGTACCTACTGTAACCTACATCCTTCTGAACCTGCTTGATGTATTCATCTCTTGGTCTCCCTCTACGATTTTTACCCTCTACGCTGCCCTCCAATACTAAATTGGTGATCCCTTATGCCTCAGAACATGTCCTACCAACCGATCCCTTCTTCTAGTCAAGTTGTGCCACAAACTTCTCCCCAATCCTATTCAACACCTCCTCATTAGTTATGTGATCTACCCATCTAATCTTCAGCATTCTTCTGTAGCACCACATTTCGAAAGCTTCTATTCTCCTCTTGTCTAAACTATTTATCGTCCATGTTTCACTTCCATACATGGCTACACTACTTCTATAATGACAAAAAGGACTTAAATGATCTTGAAGCACATGTGTTCCAGCAGCGGTATGAAGAAAACGATAGTAATAATGACGGTGATAATCGAATTAGCCGGTAACTTCACACTTCACAGTGGATTTTCTCGAACTAAGAAATTTCCTGAATTAGCGAAAATTTCAAAATGGCTTCAAATCGAGGCTATGACGCCTAGAAGAGTCTTTACATCCTGCTGACATGAGACTAGCATAATCTCCACGTCAGAAGCTTGCTTCTACTTTACCATTTAATAGACTCGCGTTTTTTTTTCCACCGTGGCTAGTTTAGTAAGCTAAGCACATCATCCATTACAGCACACTCCTGGGGCTGGGAAATGTGGCCACCATGGTCTGGTGGAACGAACTATCACAAGTGCAATGCGTGGGTTCAGGCATTTACTTTTAAGAGAAAGCTGTTATAATCGAGAATCCGCATTAATCATCACGTTCCTTCATTCCAAACTGGGCAGAGCCGGTTTACGTTGGAAAATGACATAGGTGGAGGTCAGGGTAAACAGAAATACTGTCACCAGTAAACTTACTTACATTAGAAACTTTTATTTTATTTGATGAACTGATAGCCATCTAAAGGAACAGGGTTCTTATTTTACTTGTACTTGATTGAACTAGAGACGTTGAAAAATTTGGTGCTGGACTGTGATTCGAATTCGTATCTCCTCTTTCGAGGATCTGAATCCCTCGGAACAGTATAGTTCAATCATTTCATTCCTTTTCCCAAGACTGCAGTCTTCTGTAGGTCTCCTCCAAAGGCAAATATGTGGGTCCGAATCCTGATCCAGTACAAAAATATTCATAATTTCGTTTCAAGCCCTATCACGTGCACACCGGCCTGCCAGTGAAAATTAACGTGCATTTTTAATGTCTGTTCATGTTGCCAACAATTTCTGGACAAACATGCACACATCTTACTGTTAGTGAGTAAGCAATTCATACTTAAGCAATATTCGTGAACAATAAAGAAGAACGATAGGAGTGCGGTTCGATTGTCGCTCAGGCACAAAAATTTGTTTCTTATTTTAGATTAAACACCTAGCAGCTGGCAAGAAAAACCGATACGTAATATTTGATTTTACTTAGTTAACAATCCTATTACGTCTTGTGTTCGTATCTCCGTCGCAGAACTTCACATCATGCGCTTCATCTTTAAATTCGTACACACTTCGTTACTTCTGAATTGAGGTATATCACACATCTTTCATGGTTAGTTAACAGGGATGAAAAGGTCTTGATAGGAGTCCCCGTTTATTACAAAAACTGTCGTCTTTTATTTTCAACTTTAGATTTAGTTACTAATATAGGCGAAAATTTCGGTACTTCATGAGTCTTCATGGATAGTCAGCAATATGATATGATAAGATTAGATTAGATTAATACCTGTTCCATAGATCATGAATACGACATTTCGTAATGATGTGGAACGAGTCATTTTGATGAAAGTTTTCTTTACATACCAGTATTCAATTTCTTTACAATTTTTTGCCCTCTCTCTCTCCCTCCCTCTCTCTCTCTCTCTCTCTCTCTCTCTCTCTCTCTCTCTCTCTCTCTCTCACACACACACACACACACACAGACACACACACGCCCAGATTCTCTTTTTATTTTTATTTGTTTGTTGTACTCGACTATCGGCGAGGCACGACTTTCTTAGTTTTGAGTACAGTTACGAAAGAAATATAAAAACAACTATGAGAGTTACTTATTTATGATGCTTAGTAGCAGTCAGTTCTGAGTATTATTAGTAACTACGCTCCAGTCCCTAAACCTAGTTACAGAAATGCGAATCAGACGCATTACGTATTCCAGGCCGTAGCAGCCGCGTCTTTGAGGCGCCAACTATGGTCACTTCCCAGCCCGCTGTAGGATCACATCGGTTCGTCTTCTTCCTGCTGGTAATGTAACTGAGATTTGGCAACAACGCAAGGTATGTTTGGCAACTCTGTGATCGACGAGTTACTTCCTGGTGTGCACGGAATTAAGCCTCAAAGTTCACTTGATTGCTCGTGTCATTTCCACTGAATAACCTGAGTTGTTATCGCTTGAGGTGTAACAGAAGATTTTAAATTTACGGTTTTCAGCCCAGCAATGTCATTGAACGTGGCAATCGCAACTAATCTCGTCCTGTAAATAGCGGTTTACGAGTTCGAGCCACTATTGGCCTCGTAAGAGGAAGGCGCAAACCATTTCTATCCGCTAGCTCTGTGTTGACGTGCTGACCTGTGTCATCCTGGCTTTCGCTGTGGCCGCGGTCGGACGTGCAAGCTGGTTGCTCCGCATCGCCGGTGTCCTTGACAGTGTTTACTGTTTGCCGTTGTGTGTTCCTGTGTTCTGTGTGATTCACGTGTATTGTACTTTTTTGTGATCGTCCTATTCGTCAGCAACTTGCCGAATTTGTACGGGATTCGGGCTTGACCGGATTCCCTACAGCTGCAGCGCCATGTCTACCACCATCCGGAAAAACACCATGGTTTTAGGCTTTGACAAGGATACCCGCCGAGTTCAACCGACCGCCCTCGAGATTCATGACTGGCTAACCGAGGTAATAGGCATTACTTCTGATACTGTGCACGCCACCCAGCTAGATTCTGATCGTTATTGCGTGTTTGTCAAGCTTCTCAGTCCAGTAGCAGTTGATCGAATTATTGAAAAAATTGGCAAACAAGTCCCTTTTGTTCATCGCGACGGTACCACTAGTATGGTTACTGTAACACGTGCCGATACCTCGATTCAGACTGTTCGAGTACTTAACTTGCCCATAGAGATTGACAATGCTAAAATTAAAGATGCACTTTCTAAGTTTGGTGAGGTTAAAGAAATTGTCAACGAAAAGTGGTCGTCTCGCTACAAATTACAGTAATGGGATTAGATCTGTGGACATGGAAGTAAAACTGAACATTCCTTCTCACATCACGGTCGATGGTTATAAGGCTCACATTATATATTCTGGTCAGGCCCCGACCTGCCATATCTGCAATGAATTAGGCCATCTTCGCCAGGACTGCCCCGACGAGTTTGTGTCTTGAAAAATAGTCTTCAGCCGCGGCGTAGATTGACACTTAGCGAGGTAATGGCACTAGATACTTCTGATTCTTCTGCACACCCTGATGTTGATGCTCCCCAGGCAACTACCTCCGAGACCCCGCCCATAACCGCTGATGCGTTTCCACCACTCGTAGGACGGCAAACTGCTGCGCCAGTTGGTCTTGAAAGTGAATCTGAGCAAAAGAGAAGGCCGCTGGAACACAGTGATGAGCATTCAGATGAGGAAGTATCTCACACCACTCCTGCAGCCCGGAAACCAAAACCATCAATCGCGGAGGAATTAGTACCAGATGACGTTGTGCGGGTCGACTTTGAAGCAAGTGCGGATGGACTTGAGGGGATTCCGAATTCTGAGACGCCAGGTCATGAACAGGAACCTCCAATTTTGCGTGCTGCGCCCGAAGGACAACAGCCGCTACAACACGCACACAGTGAGGAAGTGTTGTGTCAACAACGCTCTACAGCTGACGCCCGACAAGTTCCGGGCGGAAGTACACAAGCGAAAGCGTTTACCAACCTGCCGGCTGCCGGCGGCAGTGCTGCGACGACACCACCGCGTCTCAAAGACTCCAAAAAAATTCCGGGACCTCAAAACGCCCCACGACGAAGGCTCAATCCACAGCCAAATCTCTCCGTTCCTCGCAACAAGGGAAATTCCACTTCGTCGCAAGCGGATGCAGTACCCCGAAATATTAGTTATGAAATTGTGAGGGAAGGATTCGGTGATGACAACAGCAAAGAACTCGGCGAAGCCCATCCCCCACAGTAGTAATTCCGTTGGTACAAGGTTTGTTCCGCGCTGTCGCCTAAGGTTGCAAAGCTTTTTCGTGTTTCTTTCTGTCATCTTATCCGGTTGTGGTTCGCAGCATTCACTGTGTCGTTTTTGCTTCCTGCCGGCCTATGATTCACAGTGTATCACTTGTTTTCGTCTTCATTTAGCTTCCTGATCCAATAATCCTCCCATGGCTGCTCACATTATACCGTTTTTAATCCTGGAGACGGCCGTCTTGAGCTCTATGCCATTGTTTTGTTATATTTTTGCATCTCATTAACTATATGCTACAGGTCTACACTATTACCTCCCTTAATATCAATAAGATTACGTCAGACTTGAAACTTGCTTTATTAAAACAATTTTCTTTTGAATCTGGTACGGATATTGCCCTCTTACAAGAGGTCGCAACATGGCAAATTAACATTCCTGGCTATGTTGCAATAATCAATGTCGCTCCGGAATTGAGTGCTGGCACAGCGATTTTAGTCAGGGAAGGAATACCTCTAACCGATGTCGAAAAGTTAGACTCTGGACGGGGGATAGGCGTGAATATCATGGGCGTCAGTGTAATCAATCTGCACGCACCATCTGGAAGTGCGCGGCGCGCTGACAGATCAAAGTTATTTAAGGAGGATATCATTTACTTATTGCGGAGAGACCCTCCGAATTTGATCATAGCAGACGATTTTAATTGTGTATTACACCATAAAGATCAATCCCCCAATTTTAATTATTCCCATGAATTAACCTTTCTTGTCTCCCAAATGAAATTGAGCGACGCGTGGGAAGTTAAGTATCCCACGCTTGTGAAATATACGTACATTTCACATAATTCCAGCAGCAGGATTGATAAATCTATATGTCGAGTCACATAGTGAGGAATTTGCTACAAGTGGAAGTAACTCCAGTCAGCTTTTCTGACCACTGTAGTGTGAGTGCCCGCATAAACGTAGACCGGCAACCAACTCACTGGTTAAGGAATCAGTGGAGCATGAATGTCGGCCTTTTAACAGACGACGAGCTCGAGGCCGAACTAACGACAGCTTGGGAATTTTGCTTGCGCTCTGTACACAACTTTCCGAGTGTTTTGGAGTGGTGGACCCGCAAGGCGAAGCCCAAATTACGGAAAGTAATTAGATCTTACAGTATAGAGAGATGTCGGGCAGGTCACCGTACAATGGAATTTTACTACATGGTTTTACGGGACTTGTTTGATCAGGCAGATGGCTCAAACAGGCGATTGTCCGACATCAAGAAAATTAAAGCGACATTATTAAGCTTAAAGAGAAAACAACTAGAGGGTCTTAAAATTAAGTCAAAAGCCAGACCTGTCAGCGAGGATGAAACGGCAGCGTTATATCATCTGATTAAACACCGCAAGAACCGACGACGGATATTCATGGACGAACTTAGGTTAGAAAACAGTACTGTCCTCACTGTGCAAAACGAGATAATCAGAGAAATCCACAGGTATTACAGTGCCCTGTATGAGGCAGAAGCAACGCAAGAGGACCATTCGGATGAACTATTCGCGTTTACAACCTCCACAATTACGGCCGACGACAACGACAGCTTATTTTCGGCTTTTAGTCCAGATGACGTCTTTGAAATAATTCGCGGCTCCCCTAAAAAGAAATCGCCGGGCCTGATGGCCTTCCGGTCGAATTCTATCAACGATATTGGAGTATTATAGGTGATAAGTTGACACAAGCCGTTAACGACGTCCTGCGGGGAAAGTTTGTACCACCAGAACTTCAAGAATGTAAAATTGTGTTGATTCCTAAAAATAAGGGTTGTAAAAAGATTAACAACTTCCGGCCGATTTCTCTTCTTAATTCAGATTATAAGATTATTGCGAGAGCTTTAAAACAAACGAATGATGCCGTTGACCTCAAACATAATTGGGCAACAGCAAACTTGTGCTTATAAACAATATTTCAGACTACAGCTCAATATAGAGATATCGTCCCTCTGACGTTTGCCAGCACCATTAATTGCGGCCTCCTTTTGTCGATTTTTATAAAGCATTTGATCGTGTCAGCCATAAATACCTCTTCGAAACGATGCGGAGGATGGGCTTCCGGCAAGACTCCATCGCTATCGTGCCCAATAGGATCACTGGTCTGGCCGCCATGATCTCCGTCAACTGCCAGCTCATAAGACCAATTACCATCGCAAGGGGTGTCCCCCAGGGAAGCCCCCTTTCCATGTTGCTCTTTGTCATCTCACTAGGACCATTGCTGCGGCTAGTACAAGAGCACATGACGGGCATAACGATCGTGAGGAACAGGGAAGATGTGGTTCAACTGGAGGCAGACCTCAGAAGCTATTATTCCGCTTCTGGCGCAAATATGAATGAAACTAGAAGCAAATTTCTACGTATAAGGGGACTTGACGATGTCGGCCTAGAATGGGCTAACCATGTTACGGAACACAAATCTCTTGGGAAAATACTGACGGTCCCCCCCACAAAGGATAATAACGGCAAATTGGCGGGATGTCTCGCTCGAAGTCCAGGGTGCTTTAATAGATAACGTCCATCGCGACATGGACCACTTTCAGAGGGTTAAATTTATAAATACATGTATCCTGTCGAGAGCATATTATGTGGCACAGGTCTTTCCACTCCCCACCGTCATAGCCAAACAGATAATGAGCAAGTTGACCAATTTTCTGTGGCGGGGGGAAATATTTCGAGTTGACGTGAAGACTGTGACCGTCGACCCTCTGCATGGCGGTATGGGTCTGACCGATCTGAACGCCAAAGCAATGGCTTTGTACATTAAACGGATAACATCCTTAATCCAAAGCTACTCTGCACCCTTACGGCTAAGTTGTTTGAGGCAGTCGCGCCGAAAAGCGTAGAACCGTCGATCAACGTGCAGACGATCGATTACCAGCTCTCCCACATTCGCACATATTATCTGGAAAAGAGCTACTTGAGCGAGGTCCTTCTCCAACATCGCCCCTTAACTGCCAAGGACATTCTGGAGCACAGGAAACAATATGAGGGCAAAAGCATACTGGTGCCAATTGGGATGTCCTGTGGGCGAACATCAGCAGCAGTGTACTTCCGTCCTTGGTCAGGTCGACGTGGTACAAAACGGTCAATAACATTATCAGCACAAATGAGCGCCTGCATGCGATTGGGCTAAGCGACACAGCCCATTGTCCAGATTGTCACCAAGTGGATGCTGTTCTCCACAGATATACTTGCAGTCGCCGCATGCGCAATTGGCAATGGGTTCGTCAAAAAGTCGCCCTTCTAACTAGGACTTCTGAAAATAACATAGACACGAATTTACTGCGCAGACCAGACGTCAAATATTTCCCGACAATGCCGTCATGTGACTGTTGGGCCACTATACAAGTCACGTATTCAATCGGCTGACGGACGACAATTACAGTGAATTTCTGTTACACATGGAAACGGAATATATTAAAATTAGAAACTACGCGGATCACCGTCACAAGTATGGCAATATGCTCCATATTACATTCAATAGAAAAGGGATAGGATAGCTGTTCGAGCTCCAAAACCTTTACCCGTTTATGTATCAAGTGATAGTCTGGCTCAAATCCCGTATTGATGCTTTCATAACAACAACAAAAAAAAAAGTTCCTTTACAATCAATGTGAGTTGTGACGGGTATGCGGGCGTCACCATGGCCAGGCCTCGGACTAATTGACCCCTGCCTGCCACGCTCGTCGTTATTTAAAAAAATAAGAAAATGAAAAAAAAGGTCAGACTTGGCTGAACACTAAGCAAATACTTTCAGGTGTAAAAAGAAAAAAAAAAGTTGGCAAGGCGGTAGATGACGATGCTGTCAACAATACCCAAAAAAATACAAATAATGGTAAGCGTCGTGCACTGTTCGTGGGACGTCGCGATTGTGAGTGCATTGACTGCTGCATTTTTTGGAGCAAAAAAAAAACAAAAAAAACCACACTTGTACACTTGGCGAATGTCTAAAACGATTCTTCAACCTTGCCCGATTTAGGTTTACTTGTGGATTTGATAATCACTCCCAAAACAGTAAAAAAAGAAAAATAAAGTGGAAACGCGACTGTTATGGTTCGCGGTTCCAGCCTCGCTCAATGCAACGTTTTTATCACTTCTGTGTAAGAGCTGCAACCAGTCACATCAAACATCTATAAGCAAATTGTAAGAAAATACTTTCAGCTCATAGTGCAATGGTGAAAAACTTACAATGCTGCACAACAGTACGCCTCTTTCCGGGGTTTCTAGGAATACGTAACTTTGTCTATGAAATGCCACATTTGCATACCTGTTGAGTATGACATACCATACCATTTAAACACAGACCCAATCGAAATCTAAGTGAGTAGTGTTTTACTAATTCGTGCAGATAGAGGCACGCTTGTGTACAGATACTCAGTTTTGTTAAAACAGACTTACTTTCGTCCTAAGGTTATCGTGGGTAGTTTTATTTCATTTCTTACAATACAGTGCACAGCTTTCGTAAGGTTTCTTTCAGTGTTGTTAAAACAATACTAAACATGAGAGAGAAATTAATCATCAACGATATATGCGAATTCTCTGATGTTATCTATAACACTCTGACAATGCACATGCAGTTTATTGATTACATGCATGTAGAAAACTTGTTCTGAGTTAAAGCTGTCAAACAAGGTTTGAAGAAGAATAAAATGCCGCTACCAGACGACAGCTAATGTAGAAAATACTTTTCTCACTATTTTGGCATGATGCGCTCTCCCCATACATAATACAAAAGCTTCGAGCGCATCTTCTGCCTGGCCGTCTATTAAACCTGAAAAGAACAAAATGACGCAGACGTTAGCCTTTTTTCCACATGCAACTGTCTTGGGACGAGAAGGGGAGAGAATTATGTTCAAAGTTCCATTAAATTGATTACTTCAGCTGACAGCAGAATTGCGTTTTAAAAAAATGTAGTAGCGAATGTAATAGAACACGCCACGCTTACCGTTACGCTACTAGCTGTGACGTAGCTACAGCACCTCTGGAAGTGAACAACAGTTCCTCCAGAAGTTCGGCATTCCACAGTGCTGTGAGATAATGCATATGGCCGGATATATACTTCTGAGAGACAGACAGTTACAGCGTTTCTTTTGCACTGCACGATGGTTTCAACAAACAGATAGCGCAATAGAGTAGCTCAAATGGAAAGGAACACTTCCTATTTAAATTTCTGCATCCTACACTGTTGGCAGTTCTGTGTAGGTGGCAGTTAAGTTATTTTATTTTGGTGATTACAAAATAGAGTCGAATGTATGCACTGGGTAGCCAAGGCAGCTAGTTCATGGCGATTCGGTCAACCAAGTATATGAATGTACTGAACATCCTGCAAACCACTACAGGGAGCCTGTGTGTCAGAATTCTCATCTTGTGTGCCGCAACGTTGTTATGATAGAGAAATGAGTCGTAGAGAAGAGGGTTTGGTGGTCTGTTGGACTGATGATAGTTTCATATGATGATGGTCTCGGTTCGATTCCAACTTCTGCCGATGTTTTTTGATAGGGAGAAACAGATTCTATTCTCTTCTGGCTACGCCAAGTGAAGGAGGTATAATGGCATTGTAGTCTGAAAATCACATTAAACATGATATTCCTTCTCTACCAAGTAGTCTTTAGGTGGAACCACAATAAAGTAAGGAGTGGCGACATATAGAAACCAGTAACATTTCTTATACTAGTTATTTATTTCTAGTGACGAAACAAACCCTGTGTATGGTCACTGGACACTTATTCCGTCTTTTATTTGAGTTTCTGTATGTCGATAAAATTGGTTCTGAACTGGGAATGCAACTCAGGCCGCCCTTAACGCGGAATTTGATCCCTTCGTGACAATACAGCTCGACTACAACTTCTTGTTTGTTCAAAACTGCAGATTCCTCGACATCTCCACATATTGAATGGGTTGGAATCCTGGCCCAGCACAAAACTTTTCACTATGTATTATCTAGCTCTAGCATGAGAACACCTATCTGCTGGTGGACAATAATTTTTATTTTTAATGCATTTTCATTCGTTGTCAAACTAACGATATTTGACGTTTTTGACTCCCAGTGAGACACAGAAATATTTACGAGATCACTGTAAGTTCAAGGATGTTATTCCGAGCTGCTGGTGGAGAAAAAATCGGTAGCTGACGTCTCTTTGTGTGTAGTCAACAACGATATGTGTGGGGTTCGATTCCTAGTCAGCACTGAACTCTTTGTCATATTATTTCTAGTTCAAATATGCTCACATGTCGCTGCTGGTGTAACAAACCCATACTTAACGTTCCTTTTCTCTAGAATATAACAGCCGTACGTGCCAGGTTGGAGTCCTGGGATGGAAAAAATTAATGTTTCGTCTCGTCATTTCATTTAATACATCTAGCTACTGCCGAGAAAATACGATATGTCAAAGTTGATTGTGCTTCGATAACAATCCGATTAGGTTCTGGGTTCTAATCCCTGTCCAACACAAAGCTTTACCTCACTGCATTTCAAGTAAGTTACTTTTGAAGAAGCAGTATTTAACATCTCTCGTAGTTCTTTAACAGGGACAATAGATGCTGGGTAGGAATTCGCGACCGTTAAAAATGTTTACGTTATGTAATTTAAAGTTGATATTTGTTAACTGATACTGTCTAAAAGCGAGCTATATCACTCCCTTTATGCCTAGTCAGGAATGACTGTTAATTTCCGTCAGCCACGAAATCTTAGCCTGCATGATTGGTTCAAATGGCTCTGAGCACTATGGAACTCAACATTTGAGGTTATCAGTCTCATAGAACCTAGAACTAATTAAACCTAACTAACCTAAGGACATTACACACATCCATGCCCGAGGCAGAAATCCATATGCAGAACGAGGCGGTTCGTCGCGTCTTTTGAAGTCCATACATATTCTCAACTAGCTGCTCGTGAATAACGTAAATTTTTAATGACATTTTGTGTTAAATAACAAGTTTGGTATGTTACTTTGAAGAGGAAATCATGAATACGACGAACGTACTACGGGTATTACGTATCTGACGTAATAATGAGAGTGCTAACATTTCTGGTATGTCAGTTATTGCAATAAATGCGAGCTTACAAGCCTTAAGCACAGTCTTATCTGTGATGAGGTGTTCCCTGATATTTTTAGTACCGTGGTATTACTTTACATCCTGAGTTATTGCGATACTGAGAAGTGTTTTCAAGTGGTGACCTGCTGGAACCATTTTCAATAGTCAAACGACTGTATCAAGGAGCGATTAGAGGAACTGCTAGACAGCTGCGTTATGTGGGTTGCATGGGAATCAGGGGAAATGCAATCCAGGTCGTTCGGATACTTTTGAGCATGACTCTACTTCGTTAACTATCCGATTAGGTGCTGCTTTCGCATCCCTGTGACAAGCTTCATATGATGGCATTTCTATTTTAAACATGAGCATACCTTGTTCCTTGTGAATGACACAATATTAAACGTCGTTGGGGGTAGTTCCCAGGACGGTAACTGTTATGACAGGATTCCCAGTTCAGTACAATCATTTTCGTCATTTATTTTCAGGATCTTAATTGATATCTGATACTAGTGCAAACGTCTATACTTCTCATCTCCTTATGCCTAGTGATTCGGTCTCAATCCAGGTCCAGATCGACGACGTTGGTCATGTCATTTAAAGTTCAAATTTTTGTACACGTAGCTGTTGATGTGTTACGAGAAGAATGCTGTTAATGTTGATATTTCGTTAGAGTGCTTGTTGCCGTTAATCTCGTTTTTCTACTCGTTCGTCCAATATCAAGTTTCCAGAGCCACTCGCCGTTGAGCGACCTTCGGCACGTGGATGGAAAACCTTTTAGAGAGCGAAAAACGTTTTTACAATTGCCGTACAGCTTTGTAACTCCATATATTGTCTCAAGTATTTAATTTTGACTAAGGATTACTGTACGATATATGTAAAAAATCCTTTTTCTCAGAACTTTTGGAATGTCACTTGTTGTAATTAAGGTTAGTTCATGAGTGTTATGGGGTGTCTCATCGCTAAGAACGTGTCTTCTAATATATTTTGTATGACGATATTAGTTGACGCTTAGACTGCCGTAAAGACCTTTGATCTCTTAGTAGTCTCTTGCGGTACCCATTGTGTGTAGTCAAACGACTGTACCCCACGGGGTTTAGGTGTTTAGAGGACCTGCAACACAGCTACGTTATGTTGGTTGTATTCGACAGTGACCCACTTCTTTTGCTGTCAAGTGTACATCTCGAGGATCAGAATATACAGAATTTTTGCCAGTATTTCCATCTTTCATTCAAAAGTAAGACATTTTCCCGATTCTTAGAATAGTTACTTTGTATGCAGCATGGTGCGAGTTGCAGGACGGTAGGTTTCAGCTCGGCTTTCCTACCGGCGGTCTGCTGCAACAAGTTCACAAGTAGGTGCAGGTAATGGACGAATTTAACCGCGCCTCCGCAGGGGAGGGGGGAGGCAGTGTATTAGCCTAATTAATACGGATTTCTTTAATGAATTTGTGTGAGATGTCCATCTCTTAACCCCGGCTCCTCGTAGTTATATGCATACATTCAAGTCCAGTCGTACCCACTCTCCAGCGCCATTTTCATTTGGCCCACCCCGTATTTCTTACAATTTCGCTTTACCCTCATCACAGCAGTACGGAGTTTGAAGTTTCGAAGGAAACTGGTGTTACCTTTCCGCATGACAATCACATTGTAAAGACATTGTTCTACGAAGATTTCGTTCACCAGCACTGAACTTGATTTCAGGAAGAGTGTTACTATTCCTGAAGTGAAATTCATTATCTTTTGTCAAATTGACTTTTAATTAGTGATGCAAACTGTGAAAGTACCACATTGTACAATGACCATCATCTTTAAAGTTATTGAATTACGTAATTTTTGAAAGTTATTACTCAAAAAACTGTGAAACTGTTTTCAAGTAAAGTTAACCACCAGTAAGATATCAAAGCGACCGCAACATTTAACGGAAAATATAGTATCTCTTTAAGCCAGACAACACTTACGTTTAAATTTAATCTGAATGTATGGTACATTTTTTTTCTTTTTTTTGTGAATGAGTTGGATTTTAAGACCATGTTTCAGATTGTGTGGATTTATACAGGACCATTTATAAAACTGATGATCAGAAAACAAAATTAGGTGAGTAACACTAGAAGAATGAATTTAAGAAGTTTTTTGAATACCTGCCTGTATTTAAAAGTTGCACAATGTTAAGTGACGATAATATTCTGAACAATTCTAAGCACAATTAAATTTACAAAAACCTTCTTCCCTTCATTGTTGAAGATGCTGTAGTGTCGTTGCAGATTTTTGGTGCCTGGTATTTGTCAAGCTCTTCACATCTCAAAGTTGAAGGAACAGCATGTGGCGGACGACGTTACCTGCGGGAGCCACAGTTCTTGAAGCTCTCATGGTTCAAAATTCCTTCTTGTCTTATGACCGGAAACTTCTGCACTCTGTGATTCACAATTTTGAGACATGACTTTACATCATAAATACAACAACCACACCAAATGTCATTTCAATCGGCACAGTACGGGCACTATCAAAATATCGCCTCTTCAGTCATTACTTAGTTCCACGTCTGCACACATTCGCACGAACTGCCCGCCACTCGGCTTTCCATGAATCCACGCCTTGGGCATATTGCGTTTCAAAATTTTAGTACTTAATTACTGAGCTAAGAATTTTACATCCGTATTTTCTATACTGAATGTTCATTCTAATCGAATAATAGTTACTGAGAAATAGTTATTTACGCACCGTCATGTACATGTAATCAGATAATTTATACTTGTCCGTTTAGTCGATATTCCTGTACCGAATTTTATAGTTGCAGATAAAGTCTAAAATTTCGATAAATTTTTGGTTCAATTTAAGCTGTGGCACGTGAAAGCTAGTTCGGAAGAGAATCATGGGCAATTAGGAGTACAGATTAGAAGAGAATACAGGCTTTCTAGATGTTGTGTAACAAAATAAGGCTACAGATTATATGGGTGGATCAAGTAACTAATGAAGTTGTACTGAATCACAATTGGGAGGAAAGAGGCTTTTGGCACTCCTTGACTAAAATGATCGGTTGGTTGATAGGGCACATTATAAGACATTAAATGAAAGTTAATTTGCTTATGTCGAGGAGTTAGGAGAGTTTGTAGAAAAAGGGCAAGGCTTGAATGTAGGGTTTAGTAGTTACGCAGGTATGTAAACATTCGTAAGGCAAGCTAGCGAGAAGAACTTCCTTCATCAAACCAGTTTTCGGACTGGTGACTACAATAACTGTAGCCAAATTTAATCCGGCAACATCATTTCATGCCAAGCTAACTCGTTTTTCACACCACGCATAGTTACCTCCACATTCAGGTCTTAAAATCCCATCTTGCAGCAATATCGCTGTCGAGTTTACTAAAATATTACAAGACGGTCCCAGTTTCTCTCTATTTTACCGGATGTTATTAAGCAGCATGAAAAATTAATGTGAACTGTGTTAATAAATCTGTAATGCACACGGAAGCGGAGATGAAGAAATCGGAGAAGTACAAAAGCGCTGTTCACTTCAGTCTGTAAATTCACCGCAACGCATGGCTAGGCGTGGGGCGATACGATCGGCGGCGTTTCTCATCCAGGGCACGTAAGGAACGCGCGTTAAGTGACCAATTAACGCCAACCGCTCCGTCGCAGGCCGCTGTGGAGCCCCCAGTGGCTCGAAACGCCTCCCCCGGAATGCAGTTCGCTAATAGTCGGACGCGACAAGTGCGCGGAAACTTAATAGCTCTGCACCGCTCAGCAACAAATCCCGCCAGCCAGGTACCGATGTACTTCACCTGAAAACGCCTCAAAAAAGCATTCACCTTGTTGCCACTACAATACCCGTTCACGTGCCTGTGGTGTATTATGCTCATGAACCAGAGCAGTAAAGGTGCTACAGTGATTATGAGGAAACGCTCCAACTTAGATCTCACTATCGACATCAGTAGATAGACACATTATTTCAACATTTATACAAAAACTACAATTACAGACACAGTAATATCTTCATGCTCACAACACCCCATAGCTCACAAACATGCAACCTACCACTCAATGGTAGCCGACCGGAGTGGCCGTGCGGTTTTAGGCGCTACAGTCTGGAACCGAGCGACAGCTACGGTCGCAGGTTCGAATCCTGCCTCGGGCATGGATGTGTATGATGTCCTTAGGTTAGTTAGGTTTAATTAGTTCTAAGTTCTAGGCGACTGATGACCTCAGAAGTTAAGTCGCATAGTGCTCAGAGCCATTTGAACCACTCAAATGGACGAGAGTTAGATACAATAAAATGTATTGCCTCAACCAGTCGCTACAGTCAAGTCCTTATTGACCACATCTTACATGGGAAACAAAAACGTGAAATTATACCGCTCCTCTATGTCCCATCTGCTTCTATGTCCACTGTCTGCAAGAAATGGTGTACATTACCATATCTAGGAGAGGTATCACTGAAACCACCGAAAGCCTGCAAGTATGGGCTGTCCTATTATGTTAAGAATACCACAGCCCAGAGTATTTTCAATAGTAAAGATAAGATAGAGTTATTAGCCAACAGGGGTATACAAAATTACCCGTTCTGAATTCAAGAAGTTTTACACTGGTCAGTCAGGCAGAGGCATAGCAACTAGGCTGATACCACATCAACGCAGCTTGAGGTTGCAAAATTCTTACTCTGAATTTGCTGATCATGTACCGAGTAAGGGTCACAACTACTAGCCAGAGTCCCATGTCCTTCTCTTAGCAAACAAAGGTCATGAACTCAACCTACTTGAAGCCCTGCAAATTAACAAACATCTAGCTCACAGTCCAGACCTAATCATAAGTAACCAGACACAGCTTAGCAATTCACCTTTCCTAAACACATTATTCTCTGTTTTTCATTACTTCCCACATTGTATGTTCCTACATATTCTCCTATTTTCCTGTATTCATTGTGTTCTTTTATTTTATTCAAACTGTCTATGTAATCCATATAGACTGTAGTTTCTACTGTTCAGGCTTTCTTTTAAATGGTACTTGTACTACTTTCCATGTTTAATACCTCTAGTGGCTATCTCATCAAAGAATGATTTTATTTTACTTGGTTCATTTATTTAATGCGTACTGTTACATAGTCAGAGTTTTGAGTATAATGTTAACGTTTTCCTGTTTGCTGCTTTTGTATTTGTGTATTGTTCAGCCTTTTTCACCTTTTAGAATGCAGTGCGACCACACTCTCAAAGATTGAATTTACGGTAGGTTCCCTCACACTCCTCTGTTTTCCTACATTTTTTTCATTTCGGTTTGTCTTACTGACATTGCTTAAGTTTCTTATATATTCTGTAGTTACATTGATAATTCTTCATTCTTTTAATTAATTTCTGTATCATTCTCCATGTTTTATATCGCCTGAAGCAGGTTTGTCAAGTACTAATTTTATTTTATTTTATTCGTTTTGTTTATTAAAATAAAGTGATAGGTAGGCTTGCTACTCTTATTTTGTGTTAAAGTTTTTACCTGTTTACTCCGTTTCTATTGATTTACTGTTCAATTTGTTACTTTTACATTGCATTACCATCACATTGCCATGAATGTTTTTTACTGTATTTTTCTACTTCAATCTAGACGTGTAACTTCTCTTCCACTAGCGTTTACAAACATTGTAGCTTTTTTGGGGACAATAATCAGTAAATGTCTGAAGATAACCTTGTAAGGCAAAAACTGGTTAACACAATAAAAGTGATACTGTAGAACAAAAGCAAACTAGCGCTTTTCATTAATTATGATATTTTGTTTATCAAACAAGTTATAAATTTATTAATAAATACAATGAATTTCCTGTACGAGTTCGTGATCTTTATGAATATTTTGTGAATAAAGCACAAGCGTTTCTTGCACACCAACAGCCTACAAAAGATGAAAAATTGAAAAATCGCCGAAAGATAACAAAATAATATTCAAAATAATCACCCAAAAAGCATAGATTTTTTTAAATTTGGTTCAGTGTCAATATATGAAAACGTATACCTGATACGGATGTCCGTTGACAGATTGGTTCAAAATGCATTTATGTGTCGATGTAAGTACTGGCCAGCAGGTGGCGCTACGATGGGGAAGTCACTTTCGAATTTTAAGCCAGTGGCTGACAGAGTTAATTGTTTTATCGATACTAACATTTTATTATTTAATTTTTTGTCTCTCCTCTTCAGACTAACAAAAAGCTACTTATAAAACATGAACACCCAAAGCCAAATTTTAAAACAAGATTTAAGCGAGTGTATGCACATTTGCATCAAATAAAAATTTCAGATGGCGCCGACTAGCTTATGTGAATTTCACTAAACCAACAAATATTCGTTGAATCTCTTTCCCTTTAATATCTATTTAAAAGCTGCTTTTCTTTCTTTATTGTTGTTTCATCCCCATCGCTCCATCTGGGCGTGGTGTGGACTGTCGGAGGTACAATTCTCCCCTCTTGAGCCAGGAGAATTAGAAAATATACAGTGAGAAATATAAACAAAACTTGCAGCTGTTTTCTATTTTAAATTTAAAATCTAAGACGGACAGTTAAAAACAACGGAAATATATTCATTTTAAAAACACATAGCAGGAAGGTGAAATTCTTCGGAAAAAAACACTAAAGCACCGCACTTTCATGTAAAATCTGTAGATGCTGCTCTAGGATGAGAGGTATTGTTGGAGCTGAGAGTATATTCCATACTGTTGAAGAGAGTGGCTAGGAAGATAGGGGTCTGTTATATAGGAAAAGTATGGAGATGAGAGGTAGGAGCTGAGGTGAATAGTGGGAAAGACATAGGGTGAGGAGGAGTGTGTAGTGTGGGTGGGGCAGTAGTTGCAAGAGGAAAGGGATGGGGATGGCTGGAGTAGGGGAACTACAGAGAAGTGGGATAGGGGGAGGAGCTAAAGTTGTAGGAGGGATAAATGTGGGGGCATATCTAATTGTCTGGGCGTTGACTGAAGCTTCGTTGGGATATGGTATGGAGTGTGTGTAGATGTAGGGATGGAGGGATGTGTTTATGAAGTCACTGCAGTGTACCAGGATTGGTGATCTCAGGGGTGGACATTTGGATTATTTGAAAGTAGTTTCCGATCAGTGTAAGAGATGTGTAGGTGCTCGATCTGGGTGAGGAGGGCTGGGAACTTGATGGCATCCAGGAGGAGGAAGGTAAATAATAAAAACGTCCTCAGTCCCGTGTTCGAAATCCGCCGCTGCTTAAATTTTGATTAATAATCAGCATTGGCTGCCGAAGACTTTCGGAATAAGAAGTCCCCCTCAATCGACTAATGGCTTTGACAAAGAAGGAGAGTAACAGAAAGAGGTTCAGGGCACTCTCTCGTCTTTGGGGTGGGAAACTGCCCCTGAAGCCAGAATAATCAGCAATTATCAACGACATGAGGATGCACAAGACAATGGAAACAACTGCATTAAAGACCAATGCGGCCTGTAACTGAAAAAGATTCTCGAATATTCCCCCATTCGGATCTCTGGGAGAGGATTGCCATGGGGGAGGTGACCATGAGAAAAATGAGAATAACATTCTACGAGTTGGGGCATGGAATGTCAGAAGCTTGTACGTGGAAGGGAAGCTAGAAAATCTGAAACGGGAAATACAAAGGCTCAAGCTAAATATAGTAGGGGTCAGTGTAGTGAAATGGGGAGAAGACAAGGATTTATGGCCAGATGAGTATAGGGTAATATCAACAGCAGCAAAAAATGGTATAACGGGAGCATGATTCGTTATGAATAGGAAGATATGACAGAGAGTGTGTTACTGTGAACAGTTCAGTGATAGTGTTGTTCTTATCAGAATCGAAAGCAAATCAACTGAGATATACATCCGACGTCGAAAGCTGAAGATGAAGAGATAGAGAAGGTGTATGAGGATACTGAAAGGGACTGGAATGCAGTTGTAGGGGAAGGAGTAGAAGGAAAGGTTGCCGGGGAATATGGGCTTGGGACATGGAATAAGAGAGGAGAAAGACTAATTGAGTTCTGTAACAAACTTCAGCTAATAATAGCGAAAAATCTGTTCAAGAATCACAAGGAGAGGACGAGCCATGGCGCCACTGGCTCAGGTGTAGTATCGGCAGTCCCTCTTGCGGCCCCATTGCCAATATCTATGAGGAAGAGTTGGTATCTCTGGGTTGTGTCCTTACACATACCTACGGAGTTCGCTGGCCCGAGAAAGAAGCACACACACCGTTAGGTGGCTTGCGGAGTATGGATGTAGATGTAGAAGTTTGGGCACTCGCGGTAGCGTCGCCACAAGAGGTGTCACGAGGTCCGAGCGGCCGAAGCCACGAGCTGCGCAAGGAGGGCCTGGGCAGAGCGAAGTTTCCGGAGTACTTCACCGGGTTCAACGGCGACTGCAAGCAGCAGGCTGACGTTCCGTCGGTTGGTTGGCAACGTTCGTGTCGGAGGACCTCTCGTGGCCTGACTGCCCTCTTCTACCTGGCTTTCATCGGCACCACTCAGTAACCGCTGCGACGCACCGTGGATCCAGTGGATCCATGGATCTGCTTGCTGATGAAGGGGAGTAACATTCTGTAATCCTCGTGGTGGTTTGTGTCATTGTCTACCTGTCCACCTTATTATTTTCTGGTTTGTGCCCGACCTTCAGAGTTTTACTCGGTCGGCTCCTTGGTCGTAAATATAGGCCTTAGTATTGTACTAAGACACTAGTTGTCGTTTGAAAATTTGTGCCACTATTGTATTGCCTTTCCTCTCTGGTTTATAGCCGATCATTAATGTTCTAATGAATCAGATTCTGGTCGTAAATACAGCCGGAACAATTGTACTAAGGAACAGGTTGCTGTTAAACAAAACAAGGGCCTTGTGGTTAGATTTAGATGTTAACCGGTTCAGTTCTTTGATTGTAATTGTAATCTGAACAACCTGTTGTAGTAAGCTGTGCGTTGCTGTGTTTGGAAGACCGGGTCATTATTGATGCATTTTATCTGGATCTTGTGGTTCCGCCGAGTGAGTTCTTTTGTAATAAGTGTTCACAAGTAATGTTTTAAGACGTTCCTTCAGAGCGGTCTTAATAACTGACAATTAGTTTAACTTTGAAAATATTAACAGCCAACTGTCACCCGGGCTGTAGTCAAAATTAAAAGTGTCAGAAGGGACGGGTTGGGATCCAGTCGCACCTTGGTTGCCGTTTGAAATTAAGAGGTTAGTGGCTCCGAAGTAAGCCTTATCCTTGTCATATTGTTTCCTAGTCTGTTTAGCCTTTAAGCACACGTACGCATCTTAACCCCGAAACTTTCGACATACAGCTTTCAAATTAAAAATTATGTCATCTGTTTTCAGTAATTGAATCACTCTTGTCATCAATGGTGCTTATATGGTTTTCATGTGTTGCAGAAGGGCATTTAATAAGAGAGACTGTGTGCAGCGTGGTAGTAAACACCGCTGCGTCGCCCAGTAACGGGTTTGTTGGTCTGACCGTGTTGTAATAATTGTCATTTTTTGCTGTTTTGATTTCTTTTGCAAAAGCTCGTTCATCTTAAGATTTAAAGTCAAAGGAATTCTGCAAATTTGTTCATTTTGTAAAAAAAAATATGATTATATATTGTTCAATAAACAGGTTGTGTGAAAAGAAAGTTATATTGATGGGTCTTCCCTTCCACGTTTTCCTTAATTCCAGTAAGTGCCCACGTTTCAGAGGAGATATACTTGGAAAAGACCAGGTGATACGGGAAATTATCAGCTACATTACACCACGGTAAGACAGAGATTCCGAAATCAGATACTGGTTGGTAAGGCTTATACAGGAGCAGATATAGACGCAGATCACAACGTAGCAGTGATGAAGAGAAGGCTGAAGTTCAAGACATGAGCCAGGAAGAGTCAATACGCAAGTAAGTGGAGTACATACTGCGTAGAAACCATAGGTAACAGAAGAAATAATTCAGTTGGTCAATGAAGCAAGCAAGCACAGAAATGTTCAGAGAAATTCAGGAGTACAGACATACGAATCGCTGAGGAATTAAACAAACGGCAAGTGCAGGAAAGCTAGGACGAAAGACTGCCGGAAAAATATGAAGAAATCGAAAAAGAAATGATTGCCGGAAGGCCCTTCTCAGCATACAGGAAATTCAAAACATCCTTCGGCGAAATTAAAAGCTAGGGTGGTAACATTAAGAGAACAACCAGAATTCCATTGTTAAATGCAGTGGAGAGAGCGGATACGTGGAAAGAGAACCTGGAAGGCTTCTATGGAGGAGGACGATTTGTCTGACGTGATAGAAGAAGAAGCAGGAGTCGGTTTAGAAGAGCTGGGTGATCATTACAATCAGAATTTACGACAGCTCTGGAGGACGTACGATCAAATAAGACATAAGGGGTAGAAAACATTCCATCAGAATTGCTAACATAGTTGAGGGAAGTGGCAACAAAACGTATATTCACGTTGTTGTGTAGAATGTATGAGTCTGGCGACATACCATCTCACTTTCGGAATAGCATCAGCCACACAATGCAGAAGACTGCAAGAGCTGACAAATGCGAGAATTATCGCACAACGAGCTTAACAACTCATGCATACAAGTTGCTGACAAGAATAATATACAGAAGATTGGAAAAGAAATTTGAGGATGTGTTAGATAACGATCAGTTTGGCTTCAAAAAAGATAAAGAAGCCAGAGTAGCAATTCTGATGATGCGGTGATAATGGAAGCAAGAGTAGAGAAGCTATATGGAGAGACGGATAGTATACAATATGTACAAGAGCCAAGAGAGAATACTAAGAGTGGACGACCAAGAACGAAGTGCTTCAGTTAAAAAGGATGTAAGACAGGGGTTTAGTTTTTAGGCCCTACTGTTCAATCCGTACATCGAAGAGAGTGGAATTAAAATTCAAGGTGAAAGTATATCAGTGATACGATTCCCTGACATACGAGTGTTGGATTGGTTAGGTAAGTAATAAGAAGGTTCTGCGCAGAATCGGAGAGGAAAGGAATAGGTGGAAAATGCTGACAACGATAAGGAACAGGGTGTTAGGATATCTGTTAAGACATGAGAGAATGACTTCCATGGTACTAGAGAGAGCTGTAGAGGACAAAACCTGTAGAGGAAGACAGAGATTGGAGTACATCCAGCAAATAATTGAGGATGTGTAGTTGTGGCCAACTGCAGCACCATTTCTGGCTAAGTTAAGGAGGTGACCTGTCTGGTGGAGGATATAGGAAGGGATCTGGATGGTGTGGCAGAGTTGGAAGAAAGTTTCACTAAGGATAAAAGTGTGGACATTGTGTTTTGATAGCGTATGCATTATTGCTGGAGGAAGATGTTGTGGTACAGGGTTTGGTAGTACTGACGCGCCATTATAAGGGGTAAGAGTTGTTGTGTGGATGAGGTCTGAGGAGGTTCATAGAAGTGTCGAGGTGGGTGAAAACAGAGAGGACCTTGTTGTAGGAGCAGATGGCTTGGCTTTTGAGATGGAAGATAGAGTGGATAGCAGATATTTGTTGGAGGGAGTGTGGATATTGTAATGGACGAATGTTTCGGAGCATAGGTGTGATGATTTTGATAATATCTTCAGCAGTGGGAGTTGGGTAGAGGGAATTGTTTGAGTGAGTGGGGCTATCAATGGGACAGATTGGGACAATGATCTCAGGTCTGGTAGGTTGTGGCTTAGCTTTGCATTTCGCTGAGTATGTGGGTGGGAGTCGTCGCAGGTATTGCAGTTAGGATGGGATCCTAGGTTAGGGCTTCGCAATGTGAACAGGTAGACTGGTGGGGTTTTACAGTCTGCAGTAAGGCGGTAATTGTAACAGAGATATTTTTGGTATTGATGAGACTGACGATGGGATTTTGAAGGTTTGACCTTGTGGCAGTTATGGTGGATCAGGACTCCATCTTTAAGGAGTATGTCTATTGAGGCGACATATTCAGAGAAGACATGGATGGAGCGAGTGGGGCACAGGTCGTTATTGATCTGTAGAGTTTTTTGGACTTCTAAATATGGGTGGTAGTTTAGATGCCACTTCCTCATCTGTTATCTCAAAGTCAACTCCTGTGATCACTGCAGTGAGGGTGGGAGGGCGATGGGGAGGTTGAGGTTTTTGGCTCTAGTGTGGTGGTGAGATGTTTTAAGGAGGCTTTGAGACCAAAGGTAATGTAAGGAATTTTGGAGAGGGTAATGTGGAAGTTGGGTTTTAGGGACTTTAGTAAGACAGAATTTTTTCTAGGGATGTAGGGATGATTCATTGAATGTGGAGGCTTGGTAGGTATTTTTTAATTTCGAAAGTGAGGAATTTGTGTTTAAGGAACTTTCGGTCGTGGTTGGAGATGATGAAGGTGTGAATGGTAGGGGAAGATGTTGGAGGAGTTGTATCCATAAGACGAGTTATGTTTGCGGTTTTTTATATGTGGGAGCAGGTAGCAGGTGTCGGAGCAGGAGTGGTTTGACGTTCTGTAAGTTTGTTATCGGTTGCTGGAGGGAAGGATAGTTGTGGTAAGGAGGTGGCAGGATATGACATTGTTGACTGTTATCTGTAAGTTATGCAAGTCCTTCAGCATGGTTTGTGTTGGTCGGTGCAGTGAAGCTAGATGAGATGAGGCTCGTGACGGCATTTGCTGCAAATGGTACTTGGCGAGTGGCGACACATACGGTAACGGTGGAGATGACTGGTTAATCGTGGCTGGAAAAGAAAAGGCAAGGGGTGCTGGGGACAGAGAGATACGCATGTGTAACTGTTGCAGTAGGACATTATAAGGTAGGTAACGGGGGATGGATGAAGGGGCAGGGTTAGAGAACATACCCCATGTGATGACAGTGGGAAAAGAAGACGGAGAGGTGTGTGTGATTGACATAATAGGGTGGTCCATCATAGCGGAGAGTCAAGAATGGCGTGACTTCTGTGAGTGGCTCCAAAGCGGAGCTGGGACGATGGTGACGAGGTTTGGTGAAGCTGTAAACGATGAGAATGTTTCCGATGTGCCAGGGATTGAAGCAGCTGTCAGGCGTGATGTGGCCGTGGCGATCAATAGATGGCGGCGATGATAAACAGGCGATGAAACATCGGTGAGGCTGATGGAGGCCGAGATTGGCGTGAGGTTGCGGGGTCGCGATGATCAGTGACGAAGGCGAGATGTGGATGCGAAAATTATGAATGGCAGAGAGCACTGGCTCGAAGGCGATGACGTGTAGCGAGAAATAGCAGCGAAAGCGACGACGAAAACGACAATTGGAAACTATTCCCTATCCGAATTTAAAACAGGAGAACAGTTCAGTCCGAGAGGAAAAGGGGTTCCAACCCTCGAATGTATATAACAGCTGCATGGACCCAATTATTAAGTACATTTAGGATTAACATAGTGTTGCCAGTATAAAAGTAGTAATTTCTATTATAATTAAGACTATATGATAAATAAAACACTGTACCTTGTGAACGAAAACATAACCAAACAATATATTAAAACGTAAACTTGTGAAAATGATGATAAAAAGTAAAGCAATCACATTAATAAATTAAATTTTTTTTGAATGAATGTCCAACTTGCGGAAGAAGCAGCAACTTACCTCAAAATCAATTCGTTTATCGCCCACCAAAGGAATCTCCGTCGGCCCAGCAGCCACGAGGGGAGATATGATTCAGTGAACATCGTGATAGTGCACCGAAGGTAGCACACTCCAGACAAGCACTTCTCGTAAAATTACAAAGAATAGTCAACTTCACATGGGGTAACTGGCGTCATCTAAAATACCAACTCGATGAGTTTCCTTGAACTAACATACAATGGTGTCCTCCAAACGTATATTCTCAGAAATTTCTTCCTATGTTAGATAATAGTAAACTTCTCTTGGTCAAGAATCCCCATTTTTCCAGTGCCGGTCTGCTTTTGATGTCCTCCTTGCTCCGTCTGTCATTGGTTAGTTTGCTGCCTGGGTAGTAGAATTCCTCAACCACGCCTCCTTCGTGACCAATAATACTGATGTTAAGTTTCTCACTGTTCTCGTTTCTAATACTTCTCATTACCTTCGCCTTTCTTTGATTTCCTCACAATCCATACTCTGTACTCATTAGACGGTTCATTCCGTTCAGCAGATCACGTAATTCTTCTTCACTTTCACTCAGGAGAGCAATGTCATCAGCGTATCGTATCATTGATATCCTTTCACTTTGAATTATAATTCCGCTCTTGAACCTTTCTTTTATTTCCATCATAGCTTCTTCGACGTACACATTGAGCAATAGGGGCGAAAGACTGCATTCCTCTTTTACACTCTTTTTAATAGGAGCGCTTCGTTCATTGTCGCCCACTGTTATTATTCCCTCTTGGTTTTTGTACATCTTGTATATTACCCGTCTCTCCCCACATCTTACCCTATTTTGCTCCGAATTTCGAACATCTTGCACCATTTTACGTTGTTGATCGCCTTTTTCATGTTGACATATCCTATGAAAGCGTCTTGATTTTCATTTAGTCTTGCTTCCATTATCAACTGCAACATCAGAATTGTCTCATTGGTGCCTCTACCTTTCCTGAAGTCAAACTGACCATCATCTATCACATCCTCAATTTCCTTTTCAATTCTGCTGTATATTAGTCTTGTCAGTAACATGGATGCATGATCTGTTAATCTGATTGTTGGTTAATTCTTACATTTGTCAGTTCTTGCAGTCTCAAGAATTGTGTGGATGATATTTTTTCAAAAGTCAGATGCTGTTTCGCCAGACTCATACATTCTACACCAACATGAATAATCGGTTTGTTGCCACTTACCCCAATTATGTTAAAATTCTGATGGAATGTTATCTGTTCCTTCTTCCTTATTTGATCTTAAGTCCTCCTAAGTTCTCTTAAATTCTGATTCTAATACTGGATCCTCCAGCTCTACTAAATCGATTCCTGTTTCTTCTTATATCACATTAGATAAATTTCCCCCTTCATAGAGGCCTTCAATGTACTCTCTCCACGTATCCGCTCTCTCCCCTGAATTTAACAGTGGAATTCTAGTTGTACTTTTAATGTTACCACCCTTGCTGCTAATTTCACAGAAGGTTGTTTTGAACTTCCTATATCCTGAGTCATTCCTGTCAATAATCATTCCTTTTTCGATTTCTTCACATTTATCATGCTTCTATTTCGTCTTAGCTTCCCTGCACTTCCTGTTTATTTCATTCTTCAGCGACTTGTATTTCTGTATTCCAGAATATTTTTGTACTTCCGTCTGTCGTCGATCAGCCAAAGTATTTATTCTGTTACCCACGGTTTCTTTGCAGTTACCTTTTTTACCTACTGTTTTCTTTCCAACTTCTATGATTGCTCTCTTTAGAGATGTCCATTCCTTGTCAACCGTACTGCTTACTGAGCTATTCCTCATTCCTGTATCTACAGCCTTAGGTAACTTCAAGCGTCTCTCGTCAGCACTTCCGTGTCTCGCTTCTTTGCATATTGATTATTGCGGACTAATCTCTTAAGATTAAACCTCCTCTTCATCACTACTAAATTGTGATCTGAGTCTATATCTGCTCCTGGGTAAGCCTTACAATCCAGTATCTAATTTCATTATCTCCGTCTGACCATGATGTAATCTAACTGAAACTTCCCTTATCACCTGGCCTATTCTAAGTACATCTTCTCCTTTTGTGATTCTTGAACAGAGTTTTCGCTATTACTAGCTGAAATTTATTACAGATCTCAGTTAATCTTTCTCCATCCTGATTCCCTGTCCAAAGCCGATATTTTCCTGCAACCTTTTCTTCTACTCCTTCCCCTACAACTGCATTCGAGTTACCCATGACTATTAGATTTCCATCTCGTTTTTCGTATCGTATTACCGTTTCAATATCCTCATACACCTTCTCTATCTCTTCATCTTCAGTTTGCGACGTAGGATGTATACCTCAACTATCGTTGTCGGTGTTGGTTTGCTGTCGATTTTGGTATGAACAACCCTGTCACTGAACTGTTCACAGTAACACACTCTCTGCCCTACCTTCCTATTCATAACGAATCCTACTCCCATTATACCATTTTCTGCTGCTGTTGATATTACCCTGTACTCATCAGACCAGAAATCCTTTTCTTCTTTCCACTTGACTTGACTGACCCCTACTATATCTAGATTCAGCCTTTGCATTTCCCTTTTCAGATTTTCTAGTTTCCCTACCACGTTCAAGCTTCTAACATTCCACGCCCCGGCTCGTGGAACGTTATCCTTTTGATGATTATTCAATCCTTTTCTCATGTTAACCTCCTTCTTCGCAGTCCCCTCCCCGGGATCCGAATGGGGGACTATTCCGGAATCTTAAGCCAATGGAGAGATCATCACGATACTTTTTAAATTCAGGCCACATGTCCTGTGGATACACTTTTGTCTTTAGCGCAGTGGTTTCCATTGGCTTCTGCATCCTCATACCGTTGATTATTGCTGTTTCTTCCGCCTTTGGGGGCAGTTTCCCACTCCAACGACAAGAGATTGCCCTGAAACTCTGTCTAATCCTCCGCCCTCTTTGACCGGAAGTCTTCGGACGCCAATTTAAGCGGTGGTGGGTTTCGAACCCGGGACCGATGGCTTTTATTATTAATCAAAGATGCTACCCCTAGACCACGGGCGCAGTTACGAATTAGTTCGTGCTAAAACTTGGATACGGCTTTCTGTGCGTTCTCGAGACAAGAGAGACACATGGAGAGGACGTAACGATATTTATTAGGCAGGTAAATAAAAATAAATTATAGAAATTTCAAACTTTCGTTGTCATTTTGTAATTCATGATTTTGACTAACATGTTGATGGCCGCTAGATACTTTTTTTTCATTTGAACGAAGACGCCTTGAGCGCAAGTTTACTCTTGCTGTAAGGCTGTTTGTGCTCAGGACCAGCCACGTAATGCCAGCCTAATTGATCTGTAATTTCCTAAGAATTCATGGTATCAGTGGGCCCTTTTGTGGTGTTGTCTTTCTTTTTTGAGGAACGACAATTTATGGCAGTTCTAAAAATTAATGCTAACATCGACAGTGCGTTGTTTCTTTAAATATGTCACAGCAAGATCAGTAAATCTCATTTTACTCAGTTTTCTGAAGATGATGATGGTTGGTTTGAGGAAGGAGACCAGACAGCGTGGTCATCGGTCTCATCGGATTAGGGAAGGATTGGTAAGGAAGTCGGCCGTGCCCTTTCAGAGGAACCATCCCAGCATTTGCCTGGAGTGATTTAGGGAAATCACGGAAAACCTAAATCAGAATGGCCGGACGCGGGATTGAACCGTCGTCCTCCCGAATGCGAGTCCAGTGTCTAACCACTGCGCCACCCCGCTCGGTCAGTTTTCTGAAGAAGTCAATGTGTAAGACTGGCGCGAACTACAGTGAACCTGGTACCAAGTACCAAGATAGCGACAGTCCTCTACTGAGAGCTTTTGAGCGCCCATACACCCCAACACACACACACTCTACCGAGAGCTTACGCACTCACAGCAGTAGCTGTCGCGATTTACATTAGAGTGTCTCTTGCAGTTTGCGGGCTGGGGTCTCATTGCTCGTATTTCTCTCTTTCGGTCGTCCAATCGCCATAGTTTCTTACTAAATATCATTTTGCAACTATTTTGAGAATGAAACCCTTACTAACCTACGAACCCTGTAGGCTACATCAGTGCTTGTGCAGTCGTCATCAAGTTTGACGGCGATATATTTCGTGATCTAGGTAAATGTTAAACATTTGGTGCTCAAAGTATTTCAGTTATCAAGTAATATTTGGGCTGTTCGCTGTGTTGCGATGAGGAGTACTACCGTCCTTGCCCCCCCTCCTCTCCCCCACATCTAAGGAGCGTAGCTTTCTGAGAGGCGAAAAAAATGACGAAAGACAAAGCAAAAGGGGGAGAGCAAAGCAGCAGGGGGAAGTAAACGAAATAGTAGTAGAAGGAGAAGAAGGGAACAGATACAACATGGAAGGGGCGGACACGAAAGGAAATCGCGATGAGATTCGGACTGGATTCTTCTGAGCAATCATCTCATGGGACCTTCAATTGAGTGGTACGGAGAAAACTGTTACTTGGTTCTGGCTTTTAAATGGAGCTACCTCAGAGTATGGAGCTATCTCAGAGACCCAATGCACAAAGAAGTCACCTTCTTTTTAATGGCATTTCTTCCGCACCTTCACAAGGTTTCTATGTTATGAGGGAATCAGTGTATCCCAACTGTCTACGTCCAGTTATATCCCACGTGGAAGTGTGCAACGTTTTTTGAGTTTCTACAAATCGTGTAACTGAGATAGGACGTGGATACAAGCCCAGTATTCACCTAACCACATGTGGGAAACCACGTGAAAACCTCATTCAGGTTGGCAGGCACACAACCCCTCTCCGTTAATCCGCCGGAGGGGTTCGATCCAGGGGCGGCGCGCCTTCCTGAATCTCGGAAGCTACGTGATAACGCGTGCCGCTACCCGCGCGGCTCAATCGAATGTGTAAAAAGAATATTTTTATACTTTCCGTTGTTTTCGTTTTTTTATGGCTTTGCATAACGAGTTACTGTTACAAGCACTGTCTCTTTGTGTTGCTCCAAGCTTTGAATGTGTACATTTCACTGCACTGTAAAGTCGTGTACATCTGGAAAAAGCAATAAACATTATAGCCACCGTGACCATTAGGGATAAAGGGAGAGTGGTAGGGGCACAATGTCGAAGTTTAATTGTGCGCCAGTGACTCTGCTTCTGCCACTGCCCATATCTTCATGATTAAAGCAGTTTGTATAAAAATACATCACTTGATTAACGCCTATAATCTGTGTCGCGTACGTTTCTTTTCAACGTTGCAAAGAACAGATTTTGTTTCCGTATGCCCCACATGTTAGAGGAACACGTGGGTCGGGTGAATACAACATACATTAGATCACCTACCTCACTGCCACAGCCCTCGAATACGATACGTGGTTACTCCGTAGATATTTACTTGACTTCCAAATAACAACTAGCATTATTCGTTGACCAATAATTTTATTGACAAAAAGAGACTCTGCGAGAGATCATCGATGCCGTTTGCTTTTGAATACACCCGACGCTGAGATAGGCAACATCTGCATTACACCTTGAGTGCACCGCCTAGAACATCCGGCACCGTGAATGCCGGGCGATTAGCATGACAATGCCCAATTTGGTTCAGTGAAATTTAGGGTGCGGACGCGAACGGCTGCCTATTGTAGCTGCCGGACGTGCGACTCGATTGAGTTAAGCGCAAATTACACAGGAGGAAGCTCGGAGGTCGTAGCTAGTCGGCGTCCCCGCTAGCGCTGCCTATCTCAGAATTTTCCTCAGTTCACTTCGTTGGTAAACCTACTGCGAATCACATCCGGCTTTGTGGCTGATTTAAACTCTTTCCCATTTCAAACTAACGCATTTTACTTCGTGTACTCGCGATGCGGTCCTACTGGATGTTCAAACAATGTGTGTGAAACCTTATGGGACTTAACTGCTAAGGTCATCAGTCCCTAAGCTTACGCACTACTTAACCTAAGTTACCCTAAGGACAAATACACACACCCATGCCCGAGGGAGGACTCGAACCTCCGCCGGGACCAGCCACACAGTCCATGACTCCAGCGCCATAGACCGCTGGGCTAATCCCGCGCGGCCTACTGGGTGCTTTTCACGATTCAGCGCTATATCCGTTCCTGAATTGGTGACAAGCTTCACAATGAGCATACCGTAATTCTATTAGACAGTATCCCAGAGGCCCTGAAGATCTCGGAGATACTTAGTTACGCACGGTATTTGTTTCTGCCTTAAATCTGAGCTCTTTGCCACTGTAAGAAAGTTTGCACCCAAAAGCCTGGTAATTATACATTATCCAGTCACATTAATATGACCACCTGCCGAAGCCTAAGTAACCATTAGCAGCACGGACACCTGCGAGACGTGCAGAACGACAATCAGTGAGGTTCTGGAAGATACATGGAGCCATGCAGACTTCAGTGCCGTGGCCAGAATTACTAGGTTTCTTCGTTAAGGATCCATCGCAAAATATACCTTTTTAAAACAGCAGATATAAACTCGCTTGATGCCTTCCTAAGAGAGAATCTCCGTTCCTTCCTTATGTAAGTGTAGACCAGATATGGCACAAATTCAAAGATACAGTATCGACAGCACTAGATAGAATCATACCGCATAAGTTAATAAGAGATGGGACTGATCCACAATGGTACAAATGGTTCAAATGGCTCTGACCACTATGGGACTTAACTTCTGAGTTCATCAGTCCCCTAGAACTTAGAACTACTTAAACCTAACTAATCTAAGAACATCACACACATCCATGCCCGAGGTAGGATTCCAACCTGCGACCGTAGCGGTCGCGCGGTTCCAGACTGTTGCGCCTAGAACCGCTCAGCCACGACGGCTGGCCCACCATAGTACACAAAACACGTCAGAACACTGTTGCAGAAGCAACGAAATAAACATGCCAAATTCAGAAGAACGCAAAATCCCCAAGACTGGCTAAGTTTCACGGAAGCTCGAAATCCAGTGCGGACGTCAATGCGAGATGCTTTTAATAGTTTTTCCAATGAAACATTGTCTGAAAATATCGTAGAAAACCCAAAGAGATTCTGGTGGTATGTAAAGTACACCAGAGGGAAGAAAGTCAATACCGTCACTGCGCCATAGCGATGGAAATGTTACCGATGATGGTGTCACTAAAGCGGAGTTACTAAACACAGTTTTCCGTATTCGTTCACGAGATAAGACGAAGTAAATATTCCAGAATTGGAATCCAGAACAGTTGTTAGCATGAGTGACATAAAAGTAGATATCTTAGGTGTTGCGAAACAAATCACTTAAGAAAGGCAAGTCTTCCGGTTCAGATGGTATACCAATGACATTACTTTCAGAGTATGCAGACACAATAGCGCCTTTCTTAGCAATCATATATAACCAATAACTTGACGAAAGATCTGTTCCTAAAGACTGGAAGGTAGCACAGGTCACACCAATATTTAAGAAAGGAAGTAAGAGTAACCCATTGAATTACAGACCCATATCGCTGACCTCAATTTGTAGTAGGAGTTTGGAGCATATACGTACTCGAACATTGTGAATCACCTTGAAGAAAATGACTTATTGACACGAAACCAAGACGAATTCAGAAAATATCGTTCTTGTGCAACACAGCTAGCTCTTTATTCTCATGAAGTAATGAGTGGTGTCGACAAGGGATCTCAGATTGAGACCATTTCTAGAAGGCTTTTAATGCCGTTCCTCACAAGCAACTATTAATCAAATTGCGTGCATATGGAGTATCGTCTCAGTTGTGTGACTGGATTCGCTATTTCCTCTTAGAGAGGTCACAGTTCGTAGTGACAGACGGTGAATCATCGAGAACAGAAATGATACCTGGCTTTCCGCAAGGTAGTGTCATAGGCCCTCTGCTGTTCCTGATTTACATAAATGGTTGAAATGGCTCTGAGCATTATGCGACTTAACTTCTGAGGTCATCAGTCGCCTAGAACTTAGAACTAATTAAACCTAACTAACCTTAGGACATCACACACATACATGCCCGAGGCAGGATTCGAACCTGTGACCGTAGCGTTTACATAAATGATCTAGGTGATAATCTCAGCAGCTCCCTTAGATTGTTTGTAGATGACGCTGTAATTTACCTTCTAATAAAATCATCAGACGATCAATTCAAGATACAAAATAATCTAGAGAGAATTTCTGTATGGTGCGAAAAGTGGCAGATGGCAGTAAACAAAGAAAAGTGCGAGGTCATCCACATGGGTTCTAAAAGAAATCCAATAAATTTTGGGTATAGAGCAACTTAAGTTGGAAAAACCATATAGAATATTGTGGGGGAGGCGAAACAAAGACTGCGCTTTGCTGGCAGAACACTTAGAAGATGCGACAAACCCACTAAAGAGACAGCCTACATTACACTTGTCCGTCCTCTGCTGGAATACTGCTGCGCGGTATGGGATCCTTACTAGGTAGGATTGACGGAGGACGTCGAAAAAGTGCAAAGAAGGTCAGCTCGTTGCGTGTTATCGCGCAATAAGGGTGAGAGTGTCACTGGTATGATATGCGAGTTGGGGTGGTAGTCACTGAAATAAAGGCGCTTTTCTTTGCGGCGAGATCTATTTACGAAATTTCAATCACTAACTTTTACTTCCGAATGCGAAAATATTTTGTTGACCCTACCTACGTAGGGAGAAATGATCATCATAATAAAATAAGAGAAATCAGAGCTCGAACGGAAATATTTAGGTGATCCTTTTTCCCACGCGCCATTCGAGAGTGGAATGGTGGAGAAGTAGTATGAAAATGGTTCGATGAACCCTCTGCCAGGCACGTAAGTGTGAATTACAGAGTTACCATGTAGTTGTAGATAGATGTAGAACATCCCGATCGAGGTGGTCCCACAGATTCTAGACTGGGTTTAAATCTGAGGAGTTTGGTGGCCAGGGAAGTACAGTAAACTCATCCGTGTGCACTTTGAACCACGTACGTACTCAGTGCCTCCTGTGACATGTTGCACTGTCGTGCTGGTAGATGCCATAGTGCCGAGGTAAAACACTAGATGGGGGTGGACTTGATTCCCAAGGATAGACGAGTATGTGTGTTGATCCAGTGCCCCTTCTGGAATGACGAGATCACACAGAAAATGCCACGAAATCATTCCCCAGACGATAGCACTCCCTGGTCCGACCTGGACTCTTACAATTGTTGCATCTGTGTGATTGAGAGCAAAACGTGATTCATTTGAAATGGTCACCTGTTTACACTCAGTGGAAGTGCAGCTGCGGTACTGTCGGATAAATTCTAGCCTTCGTCGCCGATCAACAGTTTTCAGCAAGTGCCCAATCAGGCACCTCCTACGGAGGTCCATATGCAGCAACGTTCGCTGAACTGTCTTTGAGGAGACACTATTGATAGCCCCTTGGTTCATCTGAGAGGTCAGTTCCTCAACAGTTGCCTATATATTCACCCGTATGCATGTCCACCCTGTCATCCACGGCCCGTGGCGTGCCACAGTTGCCTGGCGTCCGTTTTGGATAGTGCAATTTAGCAATGCACGCTATAGTTTAAATACGGCGGCACGCGAACAGTTTACGGACTCAGCCGTTCCGGAAATGCTTCCATCCTTGGTCCGAAAACAAACAGTCATGCCCTTTTGTACGTCGGATAAATCGCTCCGTGTCCACATTATGTCAACGACAGCACTGTATTCTGCGTCCCCTGACACGCTTTATATACCCTCCATTGCTAGTACTGTCACATGCCGTTTGTGAGTGGTTATTGCACGTTGATGTCAAACACAGGCGGTGATCACATTAATGTGACTGGGCTGTGTAAGTAGACTTTCCGACGGCGCAGCAGCTGCGGGATATTTTGAATCTCCGTATGGCCGCCATTGGGCGGTAAGAATCGGGTAAGCTAATATGTACTGGGGTTCGTAAGGACGCAGATCGACAAGTTTATGTTAATGACTGCACAGTATTTGTTAGTCATAACTGTACTGTCTCCAAATTCCAGTACCTTTCACAGGTACGTGTGCGATCTACTTCCTCAGTTATTTGCTGGGAATTAACCAGCTAAAACGGGAAAATCCATCCACCATCACCACCAACATATAACGCCCCTCCTCCTTTCCCAAGTACATGGATCGGGACCTACATAGTCCACGAAGAGGCGATCCATGGGTCTGCTCTCAGAAGTAGACTCCAGGAGATCTTTGCATGAGTTACAACTGGGTTTCGCTTGTTTGCGCAGCTCACACGATCCCACTAACCGATATACATATCTTCAGCCATAGCCAGTCACACCACAAGCTGTCTAATTTTTGCCAAGGTCTTATGAAAACCTAGATGACCTCCCACCACAGAGCTATACAGATATCTTAAAATACCGAGAATCAACAAACTTTTAGGTATGGTCGCCCCTGTCCTTTTGATGGACAGTACCTTTTCTAAGGACATGCCCTTGCATGTGCTCACCATTTACGAGCCTCTACTTTATTTGACAAATGCGAGAATCCTCCTCCTGTCTCGTCTTGGGATCACAAAAAAGTTTTGGAAACTCACTCAAGACAGCGCAGCCCGAGGCAAGAACAGCCTGAGAACATGAAGAGATGTCGCAGTCTTGATGCACACGACTCAAAGCGTCGGCCATGCCACTGTCTGGAACCATGATACGATGTACCCTGAAGTAGAAGGCGGAGATGCGTACTGTTCAACAAGCAATCCTAACTGTTTTTCTGGGCCGGGCCAAAACCCAACTCAGCGCCTGATTATCAGTCTCAGGGCCGAACGTTCTGTGTTCTAGACAGAAACTGAACCTCACCAAGGCGAAGAGGATGGCCGAAGATTCCCACTCTTGTACTGAGTTTTCAATTCAGGTCGAGATAAGCAACGCGAAGCGTAGATAGCACTCCCCTTGGTGTTGCTGGAGGAGCACCATGCTACAGCAGAAATAGATGCATCAGTCTGGACAATGAAGGGCCTGCTTAAATCCGGGATGGCTAACAAGGGAGGGTTGTTAAGAGTACTCTTGATTGCCTCAAAGGAGCCTTGATGACTCTTCCCTCAAAATTATTCAGAGGTGCAATCTGTTGAGCGAAGTTACGAACAAACTTTCGAAAGAAATTCACCGTTCCAGTAAATCTAGCCACGCCCTTCTTGCTCTTGGTTGGGAGGAAGCCACAGAAGGAACGTGTTTGCCCCTGATCAATACTGAGTCCCTGAACCGACCCGAGGTGACCCAAAGAAGATATACACAGATGAGCCAAAGTGATCATAAAGGGCTTCACTGTAAATCCAGCCTCCTTATAACGTAGCAAAACTACTTCGAGGTGATCCAGGTGCTCCGCGAACGAGACACTGTAAGAAACTACATAATCATTGTAATTGTAAACAATTTTGAACTCGAGATCTCCCAAACCATGGTCCAAGAGATGATACAAGACGGCCGCGGCTGTAGACAGTCCGAAAGGAACCCGATTAAATTCATAAAAGTTCCAATCTGTACAAAAGGCAGTTACAGGTTCGGTCTTCAGTAAAGGCATCTGATGGTAAGCTTGACTGAGGTCCAGTACCAAGAACCAAAGTGTGCACACAAACCAGAAATAAAAATTAAAAAACAATTTTTAATTTTTAATTTTTATTTCTGTGACAATGATTTTATATCAGCTGGTCTGCCTCATGTATCGTTATATCCAAATGATTTATACATGTTAAGCTACACTCAGATCCGACGATGGCACCTTTAGTGTGTTGAAACCGGTCATCTAGTAAACAGTATTTAAGCGATCTTGGCTTTTGAATTATTTCTACAACACAGTGATTGCCCCACAATACACTCTGTGTTCACTGCATTATTATTTGGTTGCTATACCTGGATAAGAGATGACTTCATTCACGTGATGAAATGGTTGGCAGTCCCTCAGTCTCATTGTCCAGACACAATGGACGGCGTCGGTCGGTCGGCGGCCACATCCAGGTAGGCTGACTAGGGCTAAGGAGTCGCTGCTGCTATGGGCAGAGCATGGGCGAGAAGGCGTACTTGCATTTTTTTCGGGCGCGCGCCATTAATAACAGATTGCTGCCGTCCATGACTCCATTTGCTGAGCACATTGTGGTGTGCCGCCTTGACCAGCAGGAGGTTAAAGCATTTGCTGCTATGGCGTAGGGCTCGAATATATGCTTCTCAGGACCCTGTTATTTGGAACCATATTTTTCTGTGTGGAATAGTAGAGTACAGATGTTTCCTTGAAGCATAGTTTTTGGGCCACACCCGTGGATTCGTATGTATGAAGTTAGGTAAAGCGATTAGTTCTGGCCGGCCGCGGTTGTCTAGCGGTTCAGGCGCTCAGTCTGGAACCGCGCGACTACTACGGTCGCAGGTTCGAATCCTGCCTCGGGCATGGATGTGTGTGATGTCCTTAGGTTAGTTAGGTTTAAGTAGTTCTAAGTTCTAGGGGACTGATGACCACAGATGTTAAGTCCCATAGTGCTCAGAGCCATTTGAACCATTTGATTAGTTCTGGTTAGTGTCATGTATTGATCCCCAGCTGATCACTTTGTTCACCATAGACTGCACATCGTTGAAAGCATTTGTCCAATAAAAACTTTTTTGTGTGCCATTTCATTATCCTTTTTTTCGTCTTGTGATGTTAAGAATGAATAAATCTATTGTTATTTAGATCACAATTCCTCCCAGTGTTCTGATTAACATTACCTTTGCCAATTAAAGTCTTAATTGGAATTGAAAGTGGGAAGCTTGCATGTCATCGACAGTTCCTGCCTCACTGTATCTCCTCCATGTCCGAACAGCATCGCTTTGATTCACTCTAAGATGCTTGAACACCTCCCTTGTTGAGAGTCCTTCCTGGCAATAAGTAACAATGAGGACACGATCGGACCGCGGGATTGACCGTCTAGGCATTGTTGAAGTACAGACAACACTAGCCGTGTACCTCTTTCCTGGGGAAATAACTGGAACTTATCGGCTGTCGGACCCCCTCCGTCTAATAGGCACTGCTCATGTGTGGTTGCTTACATCTTTGGGTGGATTCAGTGACATCTCTGAACAGTGAAAGGAACTGTGTCTGTGATACAATATCCACAGTCAACGTCATTCTTCAGGAGTTCTGGGAATCGGGGTGATGCAAAACGTTTTTTGTCGTGTGTATTTGTTAACAGGAAGAAAAAAAATCAGAAGTTTGTTTTCTTCGGCTCCATAATGTAACGCTTTATGATTGTGTAATTATCTTCACTTGAGTCGAGGATAGGTTGAATTTAAAGGGCGGAAGATGAGCCGTGTCGAAATGTCGACAATGCTAGATCGGTGTCGAACCGCAGTTTTTTGGGTGTTTTTCGGATACACATGCTAAGCTCGTCTTTATAATCGATATCTGAGTGTTGTAGAGAGGCAGCAGAGGGAGCTGAGTTGGAGAGCGGAGGTGTGGACAGATCGGCGACCATGAGCCTCATCAGCGAGGACATAAGAACGTGCAGCTGATGTTCGACAACGTGCTAAGGAAGATGGTGCGTGATCCTGAGGAACCGATAGATTTAATAAGCATTGAAGCGAAGTTTTTGCCATGTGAATGTGCTCGCGATCATAATTAAAGAGTATCACGATTTCATTCAATACAGGTACAATGTGACTGTCAAGGAATTAGGATTCCTGCCCAACTGTAGCTGATGTAATTTGACAAACTGTGTTCAGCTTCGCTCTCCTGTTGCATGTAGTTTTGAGAAACGCCGGCCGTGATGGCCGAGCGGTTCTAAGCGCTTTAGTCTGGAACCGCGCGACCGCTACGGTCGCAGGTTCGAATCCTGCCTCGGGCATGGATGTATGTGATGTCCTTAGGTTAGTTAGGTTTAAGTAGTTCTAAGTTCTAGGGGACTGATGACCTCAGATGTTAAGTCCATAGTGCTCAGAGCCATTCTGAGAAACAGAGTGGTCAAAAAAAAAAAAAAAAAAAAAAAAAGTTGAGATGTGTGTGCGTTCCTAAGGGACCAAACTGCTGAGGTCATCGGTCACTAGACTTGCAAACTACTTAAACTAACTCATGCTAAGAACAACACAAACACCCGTGCCCGAAGGCCACTCCCCGCACTTGGGTAGTGCTTAAGAAGTAAATTGCTTTTAATTATCAGATCTAAGTTAAACATCGTATTTACATATTTTAAAATGGGAATATACGCTTAATAACGACAAGAAAATCTTTATCAATTTTTTGATTTATTATAAAACTTGTGTCTTTAGAGCGTAGCTGTTCAGAGCTCAATGTGATTTGTAGGAGTCTTGTCAGACAGTTAATGCGATATGAAGCTTTTATTTTGTGAACTAGTTTTATAAAGTGGTGGTCTACATAAAAGGGAAAAAATAATTTAGTTGTGTAGACAGTATTTCAAGAATCAGTCTCTTTCCTAAGAATTGAGTATTACGATAGAACATGAAACTGTGCAGTAATGTTTGATTTTTGTTTGGGCGTTCTGGTATTAAATAAATGTTATTAAAAGTTTTTCTTGACGTTCAGTAAACCCTCAGTTTTTCCACTTCCCTAAATCCGTGTCCTGTCGTTGTTCATATGGAGCAGCAACATTCAGCTCTGATACTTCCCTATCCTGTTCTCGCAAAGCACCGCTTTAGCCTTTCGTCACCATTTTACAGCACTGTCTGTAGCTAAGTTCAATAATTTGTATATGAGTGTTCATCATATTATGATATAGTTCATGTTACCTCTTAGATTATCTTCAGTGCCATTAGTTGTCCATACTTGTTCTGTAGAAGTACATTTCTGCTTACATTGAACACTGTTGCCCTCACTCAACTATTCTGGGGAACAACTAGCGCTGTTTTGTAGGAATAACAATTTCTTAATTTCGATGACACTTCTGTTATTTTCATTTCATATATCGGTGTTGACTACAAGGCCTAAAATAATGACGTAAGAGGGTGCTCTAATTCCGGGCTTCACTTTCAAAGAGAAAAGTCATGACGCGTAACAGGTAAACACTTGACGCGGCGAGCGTTCGATGAAACGGTCTGTAGCAGGAAAAGTCACCGACGCCCTCAGCCCAAGAATTAGCCACTTATCTAGTACGGAATCTCTGAACGGAGGCACCTTGCTACACAGCTAAACCGCGGCGATTTACTGTTTAGAAACGGTCTGATGTCATGGAAACCGGTTAGCACACTCTGTGCGCTGGAGGTAATTTATTCCGCACTGTATTTTAGTATTTTTAGGTCACTGAATGCTAATGGGACAGAATGGTCACGGCTGAGGGAGCAGGGGCGGCCCCCAGCGACTGGCACCGGGGCTTTGCCGACTGCCCTGGCGTCTCTGCCGTAACGAATGAGCCGGCGTTTCCGCGATAAAACAGACACATATTTCGCAGTTCGGTAGTAACGCCGAATCAGATTACCCTTTTCGCAATAAGTCGACCGGAACTTGCTCTTTTTTACGACTGTATACGGTCTTGTTTTAGCGCGCTAACAAGGTGTTTAAAGCTTTCTCCCAAGATGATGATTTTTATCTGACATTTATTGTAGTGGAATGCGTTTCTCAGACGTTTTACGTTCATATACAGTGATCGTAGCTCAACAACGAGATCCTGTTGTTACAGAGCAGACGATGGCTCTTGCGGTATATTCACTCACTCTATCAGCGTGACGAATCCAGACAGCGTTTCAGACGATGAAAATTCCCCCTCCCACCACCGACTACCCTCCACCTCGTCCTACCCGCCCCAGCCAGCAGTAACTCTACGTTTGTCTGTGTCTTAAACTCTCCAAACCCCTAATAGCTCCTGCTCCCCACGTTCCTCGGGTTTCATTTCATGTCGTTTCGAAGAATCTTCCGTGAATCTTCCGTGACACAAACAAATATTCAATTTACAGTCTGGACCAGCAAAGAGTCACCTTTCACTACTTTGAAAAGGTTAAATGCAAGTTGGCTTTTGAACGGTAGCCTGTACATTTGCAATGTTTGTTCCCATTTCACTTGGCAGTTTGTTTAGATTGAAATTATTGAACACAAGCAATTTTTTACCTTCTTTCTGAAGAGTTGTCTCCCTAGGACTGGTTTTGGAGACAGGTTATGGCAGTGACTGTATACGGTGCTTTTTTTTTTTTCTTTTGCTCAACTGCAACTGCTATTCCACACTCGTGCGTCATCTATTACAGATTCATAATTCATTGAAGTTACATGTAACTATGTTTATGGATCATACGAATGCTGTAAATAAACGGGGGTCTTTCACCATGCAGTACACTCCATGGCTGCACGTCGAGATCTACCAGCCTACATGTTTTTCTGTCCGGGTTTGTCTGCAGCATTGAAGAAAGTCGCAGTTACAGCTCGCCAAGACCCACTTTTCAACCCCTCCCGTCTGTGATACTAAAATTAGCGCACTGTCCAACTGCTACAGCGTGGACGTGAGAGTAGGATTTGCTGCAAGAGCTGTTACCTGCCCACGGTGTCATTACTCTTGTGTTTATTATCTTGACCTGTTCGGCCTCTGTCAGGTCGCTTCATAACACCCTTTACCCCTTTAGCTAGCCCATACAGCTAGAACTACGTCGGCTAAACCAAATACGAACGGAATACAATCTTATAGACGGAAGTTATGACCTTTCAAGGTAAATATCCAGCATGGCGGAAGATATGATATGCCCTGTTGTTTTGTTATTGTTGTTGTCGTTGTGTCTTCAGTCCGAAGACTGATTTGATCTCCGAATAAGTACTGCAAGCTACACATAATATATGTTAATTGGTCTACCTCCACGGTTTTTATCACTCACAGTTCACCCTACATAACAAAACACGATTCCCTGATACCTCACGATCTGTCCAATCAATTGTTCGCTTCTTTTCGTCAAGTTGTGCTACGAATTTCTGCCCTCGTCATTTGGTTTTAGGATAGCCCCATTACTTATTCATCTCATCTTCAGCATTCTTCTACAGCACCTCATTTCAAACGATTCTTGTCTGAACCGCTAACCACCGACGTTACACTTCCGCTCAAGGCTACAATCCAGCAAACTACCTTCAGAAAAGACTTCCGAACACTTAAATTTATATGTTAACAAATCTTCTTCTTCAGAAATGTTTTTTCTTGCTATAGCACTTTTGCATTCCATATCCATTCTACTTAAGACATCATTAGTTATTTTGCTGCATAAATGCCAAAACTCGTGTACTACATTTAATGTCACATTTCCGAATGTCATTCCTGCCGCATCACCTGACTGAACTCCACGACACTGCATTACTGTTGTTTTACTTTTTCTTATGTTCATCTTATAACATCTTTTCGATAAATTGTCTATTCCTTCGCCGTCTCTGATAGAATTACGAGGGCGCGCTGAAACGTAATGCCTCCGGATTTTTTTGTGCGAAAACACTTAAAGCTTTTAAAAGAAAACAAAGTCATCAACATTATACATTTCTGTTCTTCGTGTCTATGTATCTGCTGCCCTCTGCTGCAGAGTGTAACATGGCGGTGTGTAACGCAGCAACGGCGGTGGGCGAGAAACAGCGTGCTGTAATAGAGTTTCCAGTTCGAACAGCTCGTCCATACATGGAGCACCCTTTCCTTCAGCATGGCACTGCCAGACCACACGCGATGGCTAGGACGTCTGTAACAATGCAAAACCTTAGGTTCACTTCGCACCTTGGGTTCCGCCATATGTCCAGAATCCGCCCAATCCGATTTTCATCTCTTTCCAAAACCTAAGCAGTACCTTCGAGGACTTCATTTCTTCAATCTCTTCATCATCTGTGGAGCTAGTTGGCCTCTAAACTTGTACTACTATGGTGGGTGTGGGCTTAATATGTATCTTGGTTACTGTAACGTGTCCACTGTGCTGTTTGTGGTAGCTTACTCACATTTGAAATGTTCCCACTACCTTGGGAAGCATTGCAATTACTACCGATGTTAAGGATTGCATCGAACAGTAATATCGGCACTTACCGAATAAAGCACACGGTTCTTTGTTGCTGGTAAAGGAATACATAACCTAAATTGCTTTTGATATAGGCTGCTCCTCTAGGAAAGCGAATCCTTGGTCTTACTGCAGCTGGACTTTCTGTATGTGTCTGTTGCAATAATAATCTGCAGAATTTTGAGTCATCGTCGTTTATTCACGAAAAATACAAAACATTTTCAAAGTCCAATCGTTACATCAACATCAGCCACGTGCATTCAACTGCCGTTCGAACTTTCCTCCAAAACACATCTCCCCCAGTGAACAAACAATTTACAAAACATTAACATTTTTGCAAATGGAAGATTAATGATTTAACCACTAAAATTAATATCGATAATTCTGTCACACTAGAAAATGTACAATAAGATTTGATTAACAATTGGCATAAAACAAAGTAGACACTAAGACCTGCACATAGTAATGGCAAGGATAGAAATGGGAAGGTGGTTTCATTTCACATTTCTATTTTCTTAATCGTTTTTAAGCCACGCTTACATTGCCCCTACTTGATTCTGTATTTATAAATCTATATTCACAAGACCTGAGATGCTGTTCCTCCTGCCCCTGAACTTCACCAATTCCCACTACATCTAACTTCAAGCTCTCCGTTTACGTTTTCAAATTTTCTGTCCTTCCTGAGAGACCTAACATTCCACGCTCCCAGCCGTAGAACACCAGTTTTGTTTCTCCTGATGCCGAGATCATTCTCAGTAGTCCCTGTCCAGAGTCGTGAATGGTGGACTATTTTAACTCCGGAATACTTTACCCAATAGGATGCCATCACCGAGTGAGGTGGCGCAGTGGTTAGACACTGGACTCGCATTCAAGAGGACGACTGTTCAATCCCGCGTCCGGCCATCCTGATTTAGGTTTTCCGTGATTTCCCTGAACCGCTCCAGGCAAATGCCGGGATGGTTCCTTTCAAAGGGCACGGCCGACTTCCTTCCCCGACCTTCCCTAATCCGATGAGACCGATGACCTCGCTGTCTGGTCTCCTTCCCCGAAGCAACCAACCAACCAGGATGCCATCATTATTTAACCACAGAGCAGAGCTGCATCATAGCGGAAAAAATTACGGCTGTAGTTACCTCTTGCTTTCAGCCGTTCATAGTGCCAGAACAACAAAGTAATTTTGGTTGATGTTACTAGGCTAGATCAGTCAGTCATCCAGACTGTCGCCTCTGCAGCTACTGAGAACTACACGTTTGTCTGACTCCTCAAAAGATACCTCGCCGTTGCGGTTGAACCTACTGTACCGCCATCTGTATCACTGAGGCACGGAAGCCGTGATACCAAAGGCAAGGCATATATTCACTGCCGTGCCCTCGACAAACATCACACCTTACACTTGTAGCTGAATTCCAGCTATTGAAATAAGAACTCAAAACGACCTTTGGTTAAATACTAGTAGTCAGTGACACTACTCTTAAGTGCCTGGTCAACATTGTGACCACCTGACAAAAAAGTGAAGCACACAGAAGAAACTGTCAGCGATTAGCCGGCCGCTGGTGGCCGAGCGGTTCTGGCGCTACAGTCTGGAACAGCGCGACCGCTACGGTCGCAGGTTCGAATCCTGCCTCGGGCATGGATGTGTGTGTTGTCCTTAGGTTAGTTAGGTTTAAGTAGTTCTAAGTTCTAGGGGACTTATGACCTCAGCAGTTGAGTCCCATAGTGCTCAGAGCCATTTTTTGTCAGCGGTTAGAGTAACTTCGTACGTCGGCCTGTGAGTAAATGATCAGAGTCGCACTTCTCAGTAACAAGTAGAAAGTCCATCGGGGTGATCAGAGTTTTTCGTGTTCAATGTTGCTACCAGTCCTGGTAAAGTTTATAAGGCACCTGAAGAGCGTCAGATGTTGTGGTCACTGTGGAGGACACGGATATGCCAAGAATTTCTGTGAGACCGCGTTAAGTTTGAAAGGGGAGTGATTCTGGGTCTCCATTTGACCAGTGTCCGCCCATGGTGGCTGAGTGGTCAGAGCGGCGGAATGTCATACCTAATGGCCCGGGTGCGATTCCCGGCTGGGTCGGAGATTTTCTCCGCTCATGGATTGGGTGTTGGGTTGTCCTTATCATCATCATTTCATCCCCATCGATACGAAAGTCAACTCGAAAGACTTGCACTAGGCAAACGGTCTACCCGACGGGAGGCCCTAGCCACATGGCATTTCAATTTCTATTTGACCAGTTGGTCGAATCTTGTAATATCCACAATATCCAGATTTGTGAGGAATTATGATGCGATGTGGCCCGATGTTGGACTACAAGGGAGCTTGATGGCAACAATACTTGTCGTGTACCAGTGGACCACGCCTGAACGCCACAGGGGCCAATTGCCGTATTGTGCACCAAGTACAACGTCACCTCTTCACAACGGAGCCTGCAATCCGAGAGCAGGCAATGGACTCTGCGCAACATTCTGCGACATCTCACACCACAGGTCGGGGCTAGCAGAATCCGGGCTAGGGAATTACTTTACCATGCGTAGGCTGCCGTAAACACCACAACTCAAATAGCTGCGTCTGGAGTGGTGTCGTAACTGGGGAGCTTGGACTGCTGATGAATGGCATTGCACTCTGTTCAGCAATGTTCTACGGTAGCGCAAAACTCGGAGCGACCCATCGTAGGCGAGTATGGTAGCGACACGTAGAGAGATCTCGTTCTTGCAATGTTTTGGAAAAGCACTCTGGTGTTTCTACTGGCGTCATGTTGCAGGGAGCCATCACGTATGACTTCTGGTCACGGCTAGTAGTGACTGAGCGTCTCTAGGGCACAGCGGTACGTCACAGACATTTTGCATCATCGCGTGTTACCTCTAATGCCTCAGTAGCTTGATACTATTTTTCAACATGACAATGCTCCTGCAAACGTGGAACGTGTCTTTATGAACTGTCTGCATGATTGTGTGACACTGAGATTCTTCGTGACCAGCAAGTTCCTTAGATCTGTCCCCGATAGGACATGTATAGCACTGGCTTGGCTGTCAGCTCCGTCCCAGCGCCATTACCTAGGATATCAAGGACCGTTCGCAACACTTGTGAGCCAGTTTGTCTCATGAGAGTTGCACCAGCTTTGGGACACTCTTCCCAAGCGAATCAGTGCATATATTCTGGCCATAGGGGGCGAAACGTCTTACTGATAAGTGAGCTCAAACATGTAAGTCAGAATCTTGCGGAATTTCTCTTAATTACGGAAATCTTCGCTACCACCTTTTTAAATAATGTTTACACCTATTTTCGATAGCAAAGAATCTGATTCATATTTCGGGTCTAGAACTCGGGTGAAGTTCTGGCTTACATATATTTCACCGATTAGATATCGATAGTTTCATGCACTACCAAGTTATATCACGAAAATTAGTTTTCCTATAAATGACATTAAAAACATATAAAATACAACTTTAAAACTTATTCCTGTTTTGTAAAGGCAATTTGAATTTATTAAAGATAAATGCCACTAATTTTCTTTATTAATTTATCAATCGATATTACGTCAAACTAGTTTAAAAACAGTCAGTTTATTATATCATCTTTGTCTATATCTCTCATTTACACAACACTTTCAAAGAATTTACATGTGAAAATTACCACTACTAATTTGGAATTACGTTAAATCTTAAAAAAACGGAAGTTTATAAGTTATTAATTTGTGTCATGAATTGTTCTAGATGCTTCTGGAACAAAGAATAGTTGATAAACCATGCACCTTTGGCGCCAAAAGCGTCACTTCTTCATTTCGTTACTTGTCTTCTGACAGTGAACACGGCATGAAGCTCTGTGCTAGATATCAATGAACCACTATACATTATGTCCTGTGATAATTTTGTAAAGTTTACTGGATGGAAAGAGTGCTTGTAATTTTGTGCTTATTAAAAAGCAAGCAGCGGAAATAAACGACAGATACTTGAAGATTCATCAAAATACTTTATCGAAAAACCTAGGACCTAATATTTTCTTTCTAAGGTTATGCAGACGTGACAACTCCTGGCCACAAACGCCAGCCATAAGTTAAGTCAAAACTTTCACATCGTCACATCGTTCTCTTCTTAAACATTGACTAGAAAATTACATTAACAGTTTTTATAATTAACATGTAATAAATTTTTGAACTTAATCTGCCACTGTAAAACTTAAGGTGAGGCTTTATACTGTCAGGCTTGATTTCGTTTCTTCATCCCTGCCAGGGCGCGTCACTTTTTTGTCGCGGAATGTATTATGAAGTCAGTATCCCAGGTCTGCAATTTCTGTTAGCTAATTAATCACTGACCAACTTCATAGAGCAGTAATAGCAGCAGCAGCAGGGACGGGAGCGGAACCTGCCACAGTTGGCTATCGCAACTGTCCAATTTATAAGAGAATCTTACACTGTTACTGGATACAGCTTTGCCTGTTACAGACAGAGACACTCGTTCACTTCCCATTCATAGACTTCGTTTTAACCTAAGACAGTTGTTCACCCCAATACACCATACGGTACAGCGATGTCGACACATTTCACTGTGTGAATATGATGTTGTATTCTTCAACCCTTGCGGCCATTGGTGGCTGCTGTACGTATTAGAGCGATTGTTCTGACACTGAATCAGAGCCTAAACAGTGCACTTAATTGCTGCACTGAATTATTTCTAAGTAATGATACTTGGACTGCTTGTCAGTATGTTTAACTGCCTGGAATCCTGATACCGTATTTGTTGGCTTCAGGAAACCGCTTTACACGGCTCCGCACTGTCGCCTAGCGAATCAAATGCGACCTAATAGAATATCGCGCCAGGGTTACAAAAACATGGTTCAAATGACTCTGAGCACTAAGGGACTCAACATCTGAGGTCATAAGTCCCCCAGAACTTAGAACTACTTAAACCTAACTAACCTAAGGACATCGCACACATCCATGCCCGAGGCAGGATTCGAACCTGCGACCGTAGCAGTCACGCGGTTCCAGACTGAAGTGCCTAGAACCGCACGGCCACCGCGGCCGGCCAGGGTTACAGGCTTCCGAATAAAAACTTAATTATGGTTTTCGAAGGAAATTTTCCACTGCGTCGCAAAATACAGTGATGAAAAAAAAATCACAATACCAAATTGTGTGACACAAACGAACTTTGGTAGACATATCCCTACATCTGAAAGATGATGTGTATTAAAATTTCGCGCCAGTCATGTAAGCGTGGCGGCAGCAGCACCACTATGAAGATACAAAACAGGTATGCTTTAAATACACGCTGTAACGGTAGTGAGCGTTAGTTACCTTTGAGACGACGTGGTGAGTTGGTGTTAGTCATGAGTGCCTTTGACAAGGCAGAGACGCCATTACCAACACCGCACTGAGTTTGAACGAGCTCGTGTAATAGGCCTACGAAAAGCTGGATTTTCCTTCTGCAGTTCTGCAGAGAGGCTTGACAGGAATGTAGCCACTGTACATGACAGCTGGCAGCGGTGGTCACCAGAAAGTACGGTCGCAAGAAGACGGGCTCCGCACGGCCACGTGTCACACTGCCGGGAGGGAAGGCCGTCGTGTTCGGCGCATGACTCTGTCGCACCGTGCAGGATCTGCAGCAGCAATCTGAACAGCGGCTGACGCCACAGTGGCACAACGAACTGTTACAAATCGGTTACTTCAAGGATATCTTCGAGCTAGATGTTCTGTAGCATGTGTTCCGCTGACCCCTGACTTTTGCGACTTCAGTGGTGTGAAGCAAGAGCTCATTGGACGACAAGTGAAGGTCTGTCGTGTTTTCTGATGAAAGCGGGTTCTGCCACGGTGTCAGTGATGACTGTGTGTTGGTCACGAGGAGCTCATTTGACAACCCGCAAACAACCTGTCTGTGTGCAAGACACACCGTACTTACACCTGAAGTTATTGTCTCAGGTGCGATTTCACATGACAGCAGCGTAAATCGCGTGGTTATTCCACGCACCCTGACAGCAAATTTGTACGTCAGTCTGGTGATTCGACCCGCTGTGGGCTCTGTCATACATGAACAGCACTCCTGGGACTGTTTTCGCACTGGGTAACTTCCACCCACATACCGCTGTGGTGACCCAACATGCTCAACAGAGCGTCGACATGTTGCCTTAGCCTGTTCGATCGCCAGATCTGTCTTCAATCGAGCACATGTGGGACGTTACAGGAAACAACCCTAACATCACTCACACACAGCAGTAACCATCCCTATATTGACCGACTAAGTATCACAGGTAATGGAACTCCAACCCACAACTGACATCCGGCACATTTATAGCAAAATGCATGTACGTTTGCATGTTTGCATTGAACATTCTGGGGGTTACACCGATTATTAATGTGCTAGCATTTCTGATTTGCAAATGGCATTTGATCCTGCAATGTTAATCACTTAAATATGTTGCTTAGACAAACATATCCCCGAAATTTCATTTCTCTATATTGATTATTTCTTGCTGTTAGACCATTTTTCTGTCCGTGTAGTACTAAATAAACAGCCAATAAATCGTCACATTTCCGGGTGTTAGGCTTCGATATTAGCAATGAATATGAAAACGACATGACTAAGAAGTTATACAAATTTTGAATGATATGTGAGATATGTGACACAATACCCACAACACTGGGGGACAAGGCAGTTCGATACAGAGTTAAAGCTTTCTGAAGTATCGCTGTCCATGTTCCAATATGTGGAAGCGTATTTTGGACATTAATTAAGAAAGACAAAAGAAGTTTACTGTCCGCCGAAATGGAATCTTTAAGAAAAGTTAGAATATATACCTCAGACATCAAAAACAGAACAATATTTTAAGAAATGAACTTAATATAAACCTGTATTCCAAAAATTAAAAAAATAGGATACCTAAAACGGAAATAGAACGAGGAAAGGCAAATCAGTTAAACAAGTAATCGATAGTAAAACGAGAGGAAAGAGGAATGTAGTAGGACTGCCGAGTAACAGATGGTTTCAGTACAACTGGAATAAATCGAAAGTCTACTTCATGAAGTGGAGGAAAAAGACTACTGGGCAAATATAACTAATGTTTTTAGTGAGAGTGCCGCCATTTTATTTTACAGATCATTTATTCTACTGTACAATCGTGATTTCGGCATTTGGCCATTTTCACTGGCATTATATAACCAAATCTAATATCTTTATAAGGTGATTCGGTTTTGTAGGAATATGATCATGCCCAGAATTATGGTGCTTGAAAATGCCCCCAGAGGTCGAAACCATGGTCGTACAGCAGACTAAATGATCTATACAGTCAACTGACGGAACTTTCATTAACAAAATGTAACGTGACTGTGGTCCCACACCACGGTAAAATTGTTAGCCAGCAGTAAATACGTTGATATTAACGGGAATCCACCTGATGTTCCATACTCGCGGCGCCCTAACACCACCTTTCCCTTTGCATCCGTGCCTGATCGACAGACGTGAAATAGCTTGAAGCGTTACCATAGGAGTGATAAAGGGTCATTTCTGTTTCTTATATGCATAATGTCGAAACGTCAGGGAAGCCCTTTACAAGTCATGCTGTTGTATGTTGGGCAGTTCAACACCAGAAAACTGTAACTAAATGCGAAAAAGGCTTGTAGAGCGTCGACGTTCGATGCGGAGACTGCTGCTTCACCGTCAACGTAAGTAAGTGAAACGTTTGCGCGTAGACAGCCAGAGAAACAAACTGTTGTTCGAGTATACGCATAGCCATCGATCAATGGAGGCAGCGGCTGTGCAACGGATTATTTACGCCTTTCCCGCACGACGTTGAGAAATTCCGAGACAACGGGCGGCGCAGCGCTGAGGCCAGGAGGTGAGAGGGTGTCCCCGGCTACTGTGCCTTACCGGCCGCCCCCACGGCCGCAGACGCAGTCTGACGCTATCGCCGCTCGTGGACTCGGCACGCGAGAGCCGGGAATTAATGCAGCAGACCGGCCGGCATTAGCTCGGCTGCACTTTCGCTCGCAGCCGTCAGCTCCGCCGATTAACGAGACCGCCGGCTATTAGTTCTCTTCTTCTTTGTCTCTTAAAGCTCGAGTCGCTGGTATCGGCTGTGGAACGGTACGCGTAGGTGAAATGTTAATTTACGGTCTGCGGTTCCTCCAGAGGGCGAGAGACGCTACTGCTGCTACCGGTGGTGGTGATCTGTAACTACCACGTGAGTCGTCGCACAGGTTAAGGGGTATGCATATGGAGAAGAGCCATTCAAATAGCTGACAGACGACTGTGTTTTAATTTTTAAGGAAAATACTGCAAAGAAAAGGCGCAAAGGCTCTTAGCAATTCCAGTTATATTGCAAGGAGAGAAAATTTTAATTGTTGACGAGAAATAATGAATAATGTGGTGCAAACGTATTCCAGACTGTAAGGTGGCTATAATTTCGCACCTTACAAGCACTCATCCACATACATTGCCGTGATCTACAACCACATTAGGTATTATTTGATAGGTAGTACATCGTATATACGAGGGCTATCCACAAAGTACATTACGTTTTGGAATTAAAAATAAATAAAGTATTGGAAAAAATTTTCATTATATACAGATGAAAGCCACACTTAAATACTACTTTTCTACATAGTTGCCATTTAAATTAAGGCACTCATCGTAGCGATGGACGGGCTTGGAAATTCCTTCGTCGTAAAATTCGGCCGCCTCCGCCTTCAACCACGTGGTTACCTCTTCTTGAAGCTGTGCGTCGTCATCAAAACGCTGCATAGCCAACCACTTCTTCATTGCTGGGAATAAGTGGAAGTCGCTCGGTGCCAGGTCGGGACTGTACGGCGGATGAGGAAACAACTCCCACTTAAAAGATTCGAGAACTTCACGAGTGGCATTTGCCGTGTGGGCCCGGGCGTTGTCGTGAATCAGCAAGATGTTTGAGCCCAACTTTCCCCTGCGCTTTTTTTGTATTGCTCTTCTGAGTTTGTGCAGAGTTTGGCAATACCTTTGAGAGTTTATTGTAGTGCCTCTTTCCAGGAAATCCACAAAAATCACACCTTTTCTGTCCCAAAAGACAGTCTCATAAGGAGTGCCATTCCTTTCTTGTAGTGTTGCACAGGCGTATAGAGTTATTTATGGTGAATTTATTTAGCGAATGTATACACTGTGAAGATACATCTGAAATGCAGAATAATTTCGGATGAACACCATATCTTATTGTCATTGCTAGTTATTGTCCTATCAATAATTTCTTTCTAAGTATAATTACCCAAGAAATGTATGCCCAAAATGTTAGTGTTACTAAATACGTCATGTATGTAAGCTTAACAAGTGTCCACACAGTCGATGTCTGGAGGACCACTGACTGTCACCACGGCAGTCACTGCTGCAGCTCCCTCAAGTACAGAAGCCGAGAGAGGCGCATCTACAGTGGTGCGGCCAACAACAGTATTGGACATATGAGTGGCACCATGTTATCTCTTGTGATCAGTCCCGAGTCTGGGTACAGCAAAAAAATGGATTACCCGGGGAAAGAGTACAGTGCCAGGTTGCATTCGTCTTGTTCGTAAGGGACCAGCACAAGGCACGATGATATGGAGGACGTTCCGGTACACAAGACTTCAGTTGGAAAGCAAGTTTTACATTTCCAGAGCCTGTGCCCTGTCTTCGAGATCTTTGTGATGCCATCTTTCAACAACATAACGCAAGAGTAGCCAGCACGCCCTCCAGATCTCTTGCACATTGGAAACCTCTGGTCATGGGTTGGCGAGTGGTTGGTATACCCACACTCGCCAGCCACTAAGACTGATTAAGTCTGGTATAGAGTCGGAGCATCTTCGAATGAATTACCTGTATTTCTCATTCAAACTCAGTTTCAGTCGATGCCTAGCTTGCTTAAAGCCACTGTTTCTGCCAGAGATGTGAAGTGGTCGTTAAAAAATCCTACATAATTCCGAAACATGCTTTTCATCACTGCTATCGCCATCATCATCGTCGTCATCATCGCTGTCATTATCACATCATCAACGATATCAGATGGCTGGCATTTAGTACTAGACAAAGGACTCCTCCAGGCGATTCCATGCTTACGAACTACAGCTACATGTATCTGTTTGCCCATGCACGTTTTTGAATGTCAGCTATGAACGTTCCACTAAGTATTCGTATTTGCAGTTCATATCCTGTTCGAATCCAGAAAAGAACTTATTTTTAGCACCTACAATCAATTTTCCTGGCCGTATGTCCTGCCAATTTGCTTTTCATTTTCTAGTCATAATTATGTCTTCCACTGAAGTCCTTTGTCTGACCTATTCTATTTTCCTATTTCTCCTTGTAATTCTCAGCGTACATCTCCCCTTCACTGTATGAGAGCAACCTTCGTTTCTCAGTGAGCATCGAAAATCCATGTATCTCTACTATAAGTTAAAAAATCGTGGAAGAATGGGCCGTCAGTCAATGTTACACGTTCGCGGAATTTGAAGGGCCGAGCGAATAAAGCTGCGAATGCGTCAGCGCTGCAGCATGAGGGCGCTGCTAACGGGAGCGACTCTTTACCTGCGCCATCTGGAGCCAGTGTGGAGCTGTGAACTACAAGATAGAACTTCAAGTACGGCAGAGTGAGGAACGTTGACGACAAGGAGACTAAGAGCAGAACGGTCAAATAGGAAGCATTCGTAGCTCCGCTTGGGTAGCTGTTGGCTGTCAGTCGGTTGCAAAGAAGAACGTGTTGTCTGACGGAAGTTAAGAACGCGCTTCAGGCATGTTTTAAATACAGCAGTCCGTGCTGCCCACCTAGTGCAGTGTAAGAACTGAGGATACACTTGGGATATGTATGTGTACCTGTTTAGCAAGCAACGCTCCCCAGTCTCCAGCACATGTTGTAAGTCTGCCTGTGGCGCAGACGGTGTCGTTTCTACAGGAAATAGAAGGCAGAACTGTGAAGTGGATACATGCAGTCGCTCCGTGTGAGTTTGGCTTTATTAATCTGCATTGCCGATATACGTTTACGGAACTGAGTTTGAGCAAAAGCTTTAAGTTGGACTGTAGATTCATGTGACGGCGATACGTAAATTAAACCGCAGTGTTTTACAATTGTTATTGTTCGCGAGTAATAGACTGTTCGACATTTACCGGGTGATCAAAAAGTTAGTATAAATTTGAAAACTGAATAAATCAGGGAATAATGTAGATAGATAGGTACAAATTGACACACATGCTTGGAATGACATGGGGTTTTATTAGAGCCAAACAAATACAAAAGTTCAAACAATGTCCGACAGATGGCGCTTCATCTGATCAAAATAGCAGTAATTAGCATAACAAAGTAAGACAAAGCAAAGATGATGTTCTTTAGAGGAAATGCTCAATACTTCTACCATCATTCCTCAACAATAGCTGTAGTCGAGGAATAATGTTGTGAACAGCACTGTAAAGCAGGTCCGGAGTTATGGTGAGGCATTGGCGTCGGATGTTGTCTTTCAGCATCCCTAGAGATGTCAGTCGATCACGATACACTTGCGACTTCAGGTAACCCCAAAGCCAATAATCGCACGGACTGAGGTCTGGGGACCTGGGAGGCCAAGCATGACGAAAGTGGCGGCTGAGCACACGATCATCACCAAACGACGCCCGCAAGAGACCTTTCACGCATCTAGCAATATGGTTTTCTTTTTGTTCTAATAAAACCCCATGTCATTCCAAGCATGTGTGTCGATTTTTACCTCTCTATCTACATTATTCCGTGGTTTATTAAGTTTTCAAATTTATACTGACTTTTTGATCACCCGGTATATCAGGCATATTGATAATTCTGATTAGTTCGCAGTGTATCATTCAACTGATACTGAACTTCTTGTTTATTCTGTTAGCTAATTTTATTTGGTTCTCTGCTTTCATTTGAATCACTGTAATACTGTATATTTTCCGCTCTTATTGAATTATTACTAAGTACTGCATATTTTGTACAGTTTGCTTCAGTTTTGCTTTCGATTTTTTTAACAGTGTGCTTTTAATGTGTGTTATTTTAATATTTTTGATTATAACTGCTTTTCTCTTTGGGGCTGCACCATCACCGTGAGATTATACTACTCACTATTGTCTCTTGCATTTGGTTTCTATTGAGGAATCCTTATAGTGTCAACAATTTCTTGTTGCTGTTTTGGGTATTCAGTTGATTCACAGTTAAAAACATATTTCATCAAATTTTGTAGATTAAGATATTCAGTGGTTAGTAAAAAAATGGCCAAACTGATATGTTTACTCACAGCTCAACCCACTCCCACCACTTCCACTACCAACGCCGCAAAATAGTTAACGTAGTTTAAACGAAGTAGCAGGCATTTTTGATCACTCACACCTGGTTGGATACTCTCACCACCCTCAAAATATCACTTCCGCCCTTCAAGGTCCCCTGGTGTCAGCTAATTTCCCGATTTGGAGAGCTTAATGCCGCTGCACTGTTGCAACCTTCAGGCATTTGCGTCATTTACACAGGAGGTTAATTCCGACAGTTCATCGGTCAGTTGCTGCCGCCACTATTAGAGCTTCTCTGGAAGGTGCTGCTTCCTGCCAAGCCTGTACAAACGCTTCTAACAGGTGCTAGAAAGCATCTAACGTTGTAGGTCAGTCACCAATCAAACCAGGCATCACATCACCTTGGTAGGTCTTGTGTACAAGAAGTTTAGAAGAGTAATGAAAATTTCGACACATCATCTCTAGTTGGACAAATCCTCCTTGCCACTAGATACCGGCAAGCGGCACTGGCGTTAGTAGCTAAAAGAATGGATCGCACCGGATCGGCTAGGAATCGGAGCCTACCTGCAGAACGACTGGTTTGGAGTGAAGCCAGAGACCATGCTTGATTCGAACGTGTACCACTGTGTACTAAAATAAATCGCATTTTGTTACATGAGCTGTCAAAAAATAGGCAAGTAATTATTTAAAATTATTTTTACCAACATCCTCCATTGTTGATTGGTTTGTGGGAAGCCAGTGCACGTAAATAAAGTAGGGTTTAACCAGCCTGTCGGTTACTACGATACTACACAGGACAGGATATGATGGCTAGAGTCGCTCACACTTAATCCTAGGAAAGATACTGTTTGCTGTAACGCACACTCCACTCGGCCGAGGCTGCAGAATCCCTCGCAAAGAAGACAATAAAACGGCGCTGTTTATCTGGCATTGCCACCAAGCAGCGAAACTAATTACGGCTATTTATCGCTGTCAGCCGTCCCGGCGCGGCACGAGGCACGTGTTAATCATTCGGAGGCGTTCGCTCGGCGCTCGGCCGCCTAATGCGCGCGCCGTCCGACTGAGCATGCGCGCTTATGGCCGCGCCATGTTTGATGAAGATATTGAAACAGCGCTCGCAGCTTTCCCAGAAATGACGCGCCAGGCCCGGGCGCCGAGTTTCCGTCACGGTCGGCGGCGTTGGGCGCAGAGGACGGCGCGACAAGCCGTGGCGAATTTCTCGTGTTTGTAATATAAATGACAGACTTGCGGGTAAAAAAGAAGGAAGGTACAGCCAAATTATGAGGAGCGGCGCGTCAGCAGAATGCAAAATTACGTTACACGCATGTTTCTACGTTATACGTACGTTAATGACTGCGATTTTACCAAGCCATAACTTATTTCGACCTTTACTTCCTCTTTGCTTCATAGAGTCCTTACACTGAGGTGACAAAAGTCGTGGAATAGCGTTATGCACGTATACTGATGGCGGTAGTACAGCGCACATAACGTATAGGAGGACAGTGCATTGGCTGAGCCGTTATTTGTACCCATGTGAGTCATGTGAAAAGGTGTCCAATGTAATTATGGCCGTACGACGGAAATCGTTAGGAAATTCACAATTCCGAAATCCACAGTGTCATGAGTGTGCCGAGGATATTAAATTTCAGGCATTACCTCTCACTGCGGACAACGCACTTAACGACCGAGAGCAGCGGTATTTCTGTAGGGTTGTCAGTGCTAACAGACAAGCAACACTGCGTGAAATAACCGCAGAAATCAATGTGGGACGTACGACGAACGTGTCCGTTAGGACAGTGCCGCGAAATTTGGCGTTAATGGGCTACGCCAGCAGACGACGAACGCCAATCCCTTTGCTAACAGCACGACACGGCCTGCATCGCCTCCCCTGGACTCCTGACCACACCGTTTGAACCATAGACGACTGGAAAACCATGAGCTGGTTAGACGAGTTCCGATTTCAGGTGGTAAGTGCTAATGATAGGGTTCGAGTGTAGCGCAGACCCCACGAATCCATGGACCCAAGTTGTCGGCAAGGCACTGTGCAAGCTGGCGGTGGCTCCATCATGGAATGGACTGTGTCCTCTGGTCCAGCTGAACCAATCATTGACAGGATACACTACGGCCTAGTTACCTGTTTGGGAACATTAAGTTCGTGATTACATTCAAGTGTAGAGGGGTAGGGGGCAGCTGAAAAAGCGAGAGGGGGTGCAGAGATGGTAAAGAAGAGGAACAGGGGCATATGGTCAGAGGGAGGGGGGAGGAAGATGTGGTAAGAGAGATGGAGTGGAGGAAATGGACAAAGAGAGTGGGAGGACGAGGTGAAGAGACAAAGAGAATGGATAAGAGGAGACAGAGAGAGGTTGGATGAGGTGGATACAGAGGGTGAGGAGGAGGTTGAGGAGGAGGAGCTGTGTTTAGTATATGCGCCGAACGCATATGCAAGCGAAGCCGTGGGGAAAAGGCGTCTGGAGGTGGAGTGCGCTCAGACTAACAAGTGTTTAGTAAGGCTGTAGAGAGCTAGTTATGCAGTCTGCTTATAAAAGTGAGCAAATTCACTGTTTTTTTTATATATATATATATATAACTTACCGGAGCGCTATCAACTAGGACATGTCAGTCATAGCATTTTCTTCACAATAAACGTTTAGTCCACTTAAATGTTTCCGGTGGTTATTAAATATTTTCTCAGAACATATGCGTTTTAGCATGAATGATCTACTGGTATAGTCCGTTCCTGCCCGGTCTCCTTTTATTCTTCATTTGACGAATTCTAAGGTATTTCTTTGTCTTTCTCGTTTGTGGATGGCACGTCATTACGTACAGAAAACGGGGAGGTAAAATTGGTCCACAAAACCGACGGAAAAAGCAGTTTCCACGAAAAAGCATCGAAACAATTTGTCGTGCGTTAAAAAATTTGAAACGATACGTAAGAAAGAGAAAGGATAATCTACTTTCAACAGTTAACAGAACCTGGGGAAAATATCAATCTGTTTTCAATGAGGAGCAAGAGAGAAATTGTTAAATGTGTTAAGGATCCGCAAAAGATACTTTTTGTTATGACTATAAAAGAACTGCACAGATTAGCGTATCAACTAGTAGAACTTAGCGAATGCCGGCATCCTTTCAACAACAAAACAAAAACAGCGGGGAAGTCTGGGTCTTTCGATTTCTGACTCGCCATCCAACCTTAAGTTTCAGAAAACCGGAATCCGTATCCGGGACGCGTGCTACGTGATTCATTTAAGTTGCAGTACCACACTTGTTTGACTTGTTGACTAAAGTTATCGATGAAAAAAAAGTAAGTGGAGAAATAAATTACAACTGCGGCGAGACTGGTGCAACTATTGTACCTGAACATCATTCAAAAATTATTCTAAATAGTCAAGTCAGAGCTCTCACATGTGCAAAACTTGGAATTACAGTGACAAATGAAATTTTTGTCCAGCGGACGGAAGATTCATGCCTCCGATAATGGTTTATCATAGGAAAAGAAAACAGTAAGAATGTGAACCGCCAGGATGTTGGGCCGAATCTGATGAATCTGGATAGATGACAAGCGAAATATTCTTACGCTGGTTCCACGGAGTCATCATCGTTCCTGAAGCAAAGATAGAAAATCCTGTTCTGATGCTCCTTGATAGGCATACGAAAAACTTGGAGGTGATCGAAGTAGTTCGGAGGAATGGTGTTATTCTGATGTGCTTTCCGCCACACTGCTCGCATAAACTTCAGCCACAGGGTGTTGTGGAACCCTTGAGCTCGCATTACGGAGACGAAGTGAGAAAGTCGTTGAGATCTAACCCAGGGAATGTTGTTACTTTCCGGTAAATCTTATCCTTGGTTGAACAAGCTTTTGTGCATGCTCTGAACGAGAGAACTGCAATGAAATAATTCGAGAAAACTGGTTTTGGCCAACGACTTTCAACGTTTTCGCAGACGGTGATTTTCTAACTCCTGCGACGACTGATATTCTGATTGAGGCAGCAGCGACCACCACTGGAGATCCTTCAGCCAGTCGTGCAGGAGATCTAGCCACTAATGCTCCTGCTGACTAATCAAACCACCTCCTGAACTCATACAAACTAATTACAGTGCCAGACTACAAACTACTGGGCTGGACCTAGAATTCAGTGTGCTTTGATCTCCACATGGTCTAGCTTCCCTACTTTTATCTGGAAAATATGACACCAATACCCAGAGTTAGACCAGGGCAGTAACGAGTGATAAGAAAGTGAGGTAAAACCGCTGCTGTCGTCTTATCACCTTACAAGAATGAGCTAGAAGAAGCTGTCAAAAATATCCCTGGAAGCTAAAGAAGGTAAAGAGAATAGAGCAAAGATGAGCCTGCTAACTCAAGCAGAGAAGAAGAAGACAAAAGAAAAGAAATTGATTCTACAGTAAATAAAGCATCCGGAGACGACGAAGATGCAGCATGTACATATTTCACGGAATTATATTCCACTTTAACAGAAGATTGTGCAAGGTGGTCCTGTCATTTTGATTTTGGTATGTTATCGATTTGCACGTCAACACTTTGGTCTCGTTATGGTACAGTCTTTGCCTCTGCGCAGTCTGATACATTCTTAGTTGAAGTATGGTAGGTGATGGACGTAGTTAATAGACTGTGTTGACCTATGATGGTACCTGTTCGCTGAAGAAAGATTTATTGTAACGGACAGCAAGGATAGATATGATGCATATTTTGAAAGGTGAAAGAAATATAAATTTTGAATAATGTTATTGTTTTGAGAAGAAGAAGTTTGAAGTAAGGCTGCAGCACTGCGCATCTAATTTGTAGATATGATTGTCGTCAGATAGTTAACTTTGTTCACTTACTCCTATCTGAGAGAAAGATGACCCCACTTCCCTAAGCCATGCATTAGGATGTCAATTGATTAAGCTGTTTGATTTTTATAGAAATTCTTAGTTAACATTGTACCGTTTTCAAATGATTCTTCACTCTGTTAAGTATAATATTGTTCAGACCAATGTGAAGTGCGGAGATCACGCGAAGCATTACTCTGTCTTTTTGAAATCGCTGTTGTGGAATATCAATTCATAGGAATAGTTACTCTCCTCATCCCATTGTTTATCATTACGCATGGCCACAGTGCACCAACTGGTATGCAATAGTTGGAATAGAAATCTAGCTTAGCCGTTACCTGTTCGCTGTCTACCGGTCTAGATTCGACATAGTGTGAATTTTGACTAGGACCAGATATTTGTTTTACTTCAGTTGCACATTTAGTATAAAGACAAAATGTATTTAGACCAGTTACAGTTAAATTCAAATTAGGTTCTGTTTAGTCAAAGCTTATCATACGGACTTACATTGGATAACAGATTGTGAGGACATACTTTTGGTAATACGTAGACCTTTATAGAGGGGGAGGTAAAGTTGGGCTAAGATTCATACAGAAGCACATGTAGTGGGGAGGTCACCGTTGGATTGTATGTCCGAAGTGCAAGAAATGGACCCATAACTCACGTGCTAGCGTAGATAGTGACGACGATGAAGCCCACTTATTTGTAAGATGTGTCATCGGAAGAGAAAAAGAAACGGACTCATAGAAACTTTCTAAGTTCATTCATATGAGACTGAAATATAAACTGTATTATAAAAATGATTGCATAAAAGTTCCTAATTTTTCTATAACATTCTCCAACGTAGAGACGTCAAAAATATCCTCCAAAAGTTAGGTGTGCCATTCCGCCCCGGTCTCCCCGACTTACTAAGTACGAATCTGGTTTTGAAAACATGATTTTTATTCAATTAATTTTTTTTTTCGGGACTGGACTAGACAGCTTCTGAGGCTTCACCATGTGGGTTATACGTCTCAGATAAATCTCATGGTTGGACTAATAATACAAATTAAAAACGATGTCGTAAATTTTTGTATTCAGGGTAGATGACGACCGAATGGTAATTTCAAAACTAAGTTTACTGTGAGTCTGAAAAGAGAGTTTCAGTCACTGTGTGATTTTGCTTTTCTCTTACGACGATGAGACATATACTTTGTAAATGCTAAAATCATAGAGAAACAGAGCGTTACACATCAAAGAATGGAGAAATGAATGTTATGAGTTTCTAGAAACAACAGAAACATGGAACGCATTGGAATGGAAGAACTGACATGATGGTAATTGAAGTAAAATAAAAGTGGGACAGCACATGTGACCATGCAAGAGGATGGTACATGGAACAAAGAAATTCTCGGTTGGACTGCAAGAAACAACGAAAGAACGAGGTTACGACCTAATGAGCGGTAGGAAGATGAAATTAGAAAACATCAAGCAACGGAATGGACACATACCGTTTCAGAGGGCTGTTGAGGATCAGAGGAGATTGACTGTTCGCATATGGAATATGGACTTTTTCGGGAAGGGAGAAAATGTTTCAAGTTACCGTCGGCGACAAGCAGGAATATCGGCGGCGCCCATTCAAAGGAACTATTATCTTCGCAATCGCATTAGCCGATTTAGAGAAATCAGGGAAATCCTAAAACTGGATTGCAAATGAGGATTTGAACCACGTGAAAACGAGTTCAGTGTTTTACTACTGCGCCATCTTGCTTGGCGACATCCTTCTACTCCACGAGGAAAAAAGCCATTGAATAACCTGCCGAATAGATATAATAATTGGGCACATATGACAACCCGAGACGTTGTAAACTGTAGTTTACGGTGTAAGGAAGATACTGTACAGGCCGACCATGATATCATTATATAGAATAAGTCGTTGATAACGTGGGATGCACCACTTGTACCATATTGAAGAGGACAACTAGCGAGACAATATTGGACAACTATATCGAACCACCTTTAAGGCCGATTACGGGCTGGGGGAAGTAAGCACCGAGATGACAGAAGTCATGGCCAACATTTCCAAACATCGTGTCCGACCTCCTTTTGCACTGCGTTGTGCAGCAATTCGATGTGGCGGGGATTCAGTAAGTCGTTGCAAGTCCCATGCAGAAATATTGAGCCATGCTGCCTCTAGCCGTCCATTATTGAGAAAGTGTTGCCGGTGCAGACTTCCGAGCACGTACTGACCTCTCGATTACATCCCCATAAATGTTCGGTGGGATTCATGTTGGGCGCTCTGGGTGGCAAAATCATTCACTACAGTTGCCCAGAATGTTCTTCAAAACAATCGCAAAGAGTGTGGTCTGGTTACCTGTTTTGGAACATTAACTGCATGAATCCCTCTACACTTTCCATCTGCCCCATGTGTCTTTCCCTCTTCGCCTCTTTTGGTCCATTTCCTCCTTCCCAAGCCGGCCGCTGTAGCCGAGTGGTTCTAGGCGCTTCAGTCCGGAAACGCGCTGATGCTACGGTCGTAGGTTCGAATCCTGCCTTTGGATGTGTGTGATGTCCTTAGGTTTGTTAGGTTTAAATAGTTCTAAGTTCTAGGGGACTTATGACCTCAGATTTGTTTGCACCTGACATGCAGGGCACCGTGCAAAGCAGGCCGATAAAGCAGGCTGATACTACTCCAACAAAAGAGTCCTCCCATGCAGGGCAGCCTACATGTTGCAGCCTGAAAACTGTTTTTTGCCCCTAACATTTAGGCTGCCCTGTAAATCAGATTGATTTGGGAGGCCAATACAATTCCCACACAACATGACTTGTACAGAGCAACCTATGCACCATGCCTGTATCTCTGCTCCTATTGGAGGTAGGAGGCTATAAATCCCACAGCACTGATACCTTTGATTCTGTTTCCGTGTAAAATCTGCTTAAAATTGTTCCAGGTACTCGGAAGTTCCCAGACATACACAAATAATCTCTTATTTAACCGACAACTTCTTTTAAGACGCTACCCACTTTGTTCAAGTTATCTTTCCAAGCCTCTGTCATCTCTGGTGGGTTATTCAGATTATTGGCAGATATGCTTCTATTGCTTCTCCCTCAACTTTAACGCTCCATTACAAATTTCTCTTTGATTTCGTTTATTGCCAGCTTAATGTAGAGATTGATTAACATTGAAGTTACAAAACTTTCTCAGTTCGTTCCCTTTCATATCCATTGACTCTTATAACTGCAGTATGGGTTCGCTCCCTACTTGTTATTCCTGCTACATACCGAATTTCAAGTACAGTCAAAATTGTCAAAAGTCTTCTCTAAATCGACGAATGCTATAAACATACAGTTTCACTTCTGCAAAGTATCCTCTACGACAGTGGTTTCTAACATTTATAGCTGTGTGGACCAGTGTGTGTGTGTGTGTGTGTGTGTGTGTGTGTGTGTGTGTGTGTGTGTGTTAGTGATCTAATTAGTAGAACATACTGTATGAGGAGGACTGAAAACATGTATATTTTCTAATACAGAAAATATTGTTATTTTATTCACTTAGCTCTCATGACTATATGAAAACTCAAAATCGAGTGGCCAGTGTGAAAAACTCAACGGGATTTTGGACATTGTTTGTTCCCCGAGAGAATCAGTAACTTGATAAGAATTAGTTAATTTTACGTCAAGTCACTATCTACATTCACTCTACACCTGTACTTACTTTTCAAAATACTAAGAAAGCACATTTTTCTTGAAACAAACCATTACTTATTACTTGTACTGCAGGTATAATAAGCTGTTCTCCTACAGCGCGAGCTGACTTTTTCATTGCAGTTAACTGAGATAGATGACAAGAAACTGTAGTACTAAATGTGTTGTTTTTTGAAGACTTTTTCATGGTGGATTTACAGACAGAAAAAGTTCTATTCTTGAACTGAAAGAAATTGTGGAACTCACATATATTCAGAATGTTTAGTTCATAGGTGACATTCATGTTATGATACTTCCATATAGTCGTTGTACAACGTTTCGAAACAAAAGCTCACTGAAGCATAGGCTCTTCTTTGGCGCCAGAATACATAAGCCCGAGTTTAAAAAAAATCGGTGTTGTATTTACGAAAATACAGACTGATTTTCCGATGTATTCTGAAATTTAAACCTATGAAAATTATAGGTAGAATTAAGTAACAATGTTCTCTTTTCTCTCTGTCTTTATTTTGCTGCGATTAGCTACAAAAATTATTGTTCATGGCAAAATGCCAGTATCTAAATACCAGTTCTACAAACCTGTACAAATACAAATTCTGTTACCAGCCATATATAAAAAAAACTCATTGCATGCTAATGCAGCATTATCTCCACGGGGCCTGAGCGAAGTACAGCAGTGGTTAGCGCACTCACCTTGCATTTGAGAGACCTGGGTTCAGTTCCCAGGTCACCCATTCTGATAACGGTTTTCTGCAGTCAGACCAATATATGTAAATGCAGGCTAGGTTCCTTAAACAGACCATGGCCATTTTCTTCTTCTCCAAGAGTAAGAAATCCGACAAAAACTCCGTCTTGTAATCTTACCCTTCCCCACGTCACCATTAAATTTCTCTTAGTCTCTTCATTAATTTCAAAAGCTTCGAGAGGTGTAAGCTATACAACAGAAAAACTTTTTACTTATCTTCATTTCCTCTTCGTGTTGTTGGCTGCAGTTATCGCGTCGAGGGGTACATCCTTGCGGCTGAAATTTTGATTTAACGTTGTGGGTTCCTGATGACTAAATAACTGATGAAGATTTGCCTGTATATTTCTTGAATTTTATTCTTTGTCACATTTTTTTCAATATCACACCGTCTTTAGAATTTCCGCTTCTATCACACCAGAAATTACATTATTAGTGACACAATCAAAAACACGTCTGATTCAGAGGTATGCCCACTGCCACTTACATCCTGCGGTACGCACAATATTCCAGATAGTTTACAAAGCGAAAGGGTTTACATACTTTCTTGACTATGAATTTCAAGTATGTCAGATATTTCGTAATTTCAAATTTTTTACAATAAGAATAATTTTAGCTGTATCCATTGTAACAACTTAATTTCTTTTTATACATTTTATCCTGAAATATAGTACATCGTATACAATACCAAATGAAATTCTTTCATGGAAACAGCCGAGAATGTTCACCTATACCAGATTCGGGATAAATCCTGGTATCGGCTACTTGTACAAAAAAAAGAAAAAAAAAAAGATTATGGTTCAAATGGCTCTGAGCACTATGGGACTTGACTTCTGAGGTCATCAGTCCCGTAGAACTTAGAACTACTTAAACCTAACTAACCTAAGGGCCGGCCAGTGTGGCCGTGCGGTTCTAGGCGCTTCAGTCTGGAACCGCGTGACCGCTACGGTCGCAGGTTCGAATCCTGCCTCGGGCATGGATGTGTGTGATGTCCTTAGGTTAGTTAGGTTTAATTAGTTCTAAGTTCTAGGCGACTGATGACCTCAGAAGTTAAGTCGCATAGTGCTCAGAGCCATTTGAATCTAACCTAAAGACATCACACACCCATGCCCGAGGCAGGATTCGAACCTGCTACCGCAGCGATCGCGCGGTTCCAAACTGTAGCGCCTAGAACCGCTCGACCACCCCGGCCTGCGAAAAGGTTATGTTAAAAAAGGTTGTCCCGTTACAATCTCTAATAGTCCTCGCTGTGGACGGGACATAAAACATCAATCTTACTGCTTTACTGGACATTTAACGAGCAAATTCAAGTGAGTCGTCCTTGTGAACAAATGTGTCCGAGAAACTACCAACTCTTCAAGTTACGATCGCACTGTGGCGTGTTACGTGTTTACGCCTTCAGCAGCCAGCCAAGGCTGTAGTGCAGTTTGTAGAGTCGCAGATATCCAGCAGCCTGGTGCCACACGATACTATTAATTCTTCACCATTAAAGAAGAAATACTGGTGGTCTCTCTTAGTAGCGTCTTTTGAAAAGAACAAAAAAGGTAAAGAAATAGAACAGGATTTCCTTGCAAGTGGTACAGGATAGCGACAGGAGAGTGCAATTCTTATTTCATTCTGTACTCACTAACACTGACGACTGAAGCCCCTCAAGTTCCCAATAATTTTTATCTGGTATTCGACTCTGAACCTGCGTTCACGGTCCAGTGCTAGGCCGCCCGTAACCGCCGCGACCCGTGAGTTGGGAACCGCTGCTCTAAGATAAGTAGTATGGACAGCATTGCCCGGCGAGTACCTACATTTGCCTGGAACGCAATTCATCTTCTCCTTGATCTGTTTCTATCACTCCTTCTGTTCTTCTGTAAATAATTTCTGTGAGTATTTTGCAACGATAACTTATTAAAGTGATACTGACGCAATATTCGCATCCGTCAACACTAGCCTTCTTTGGAACTGGAATTATTACATTCTTCTTTAAGTCTAAGTCTATTTCACCTGTCTCACTCATCTTGCACGGGAAGGTACCTAGTTTTATCACGGTGGTGCTGCAACGTACAAAAGAAGATACTACTAGACCCTGAAGGTGGACTTACTTTTCAGTTACAATCTGTTTCTTCTTCTGCCTTAAACGTCCTTTCTGTCTTAAACCTATTAGGATACTCATGCGTATTAAAGGGCCCTCCTGGGGTGTGCAGGTGCCAGCCTCGATGTGGTTTTTAGGCGGTTTTCCACATCCCATTATATGAATACGCGGCTGGCAATAAAGTTCCTTCTCAGTTGTATAAACATGTAGCAAACTCGCTCACTTTCACAGGAATAAGAACACTTCACGCAGCGGTTGGTGTAGAGTTAGCCCATCCCGGGCAGTAACAGTGTAGCACGGAAAGGGCATCCCCATCCAGCCGCATCTTAAATTAACCATGATAAATCCGTTACTAACCATCCAGACCCTGCATTGATGTGGGACAAAAGTACAAGAAAGTAACAAGAAGAAATGCACAAGCGTTCCGCTTTTATTTACGCCATTAGTGTTTGTTCTGTAAATATAAGAACCACCACTAAAGGTGCTTAGCAAATAACAGCGGAATGAAGATCTTTAATTGTAGTACGCTGAAGAGCAGTAAAAGTAAAAAAAAGAAAAGAGATAAAGGAGGTATGCACTAAGGTGACAAAAGTCACTGGATAACAATCAGAACATGTACAGATGCCGGTGGTATCAGATGCGCAAGGTAAAAAAAGTATCAGAGCATTAGCGGAGCTGTCATTTGCATTCAGCTGGATCATGTGGAGACGTTTTTAACGTGATTATAGGCGCACGAAGGGAATTAAGACTCTCAACGCGGAATATTAGTTGGAGCTAGCTGCATGGGACAGCTGAGGCCGAGTGGCTCTAGGCGCTTCAGTCCGGAACTGCGCTGCTGCTACGGTAGCAGGTTCGAATCCTGCCTCGGGTATGGATGTGTGTGATGTCCTTAGTTAAGTTTAAGTAGTTCTAAGTCTAGGGGGCTGATGACCTCAGATGTTAAGTCCCATAGTGCTTAGAGCCATCTGCAAGGGACATATTCCATTTCGGAAATCGTTAGGAAATTCAGTATTCCGAAATCCATAGTGTCAAGAGTATGGAGAGAATACCAGATTTAAGGCATTACCTCTCGCCACGGACAAAGTAGAAGCCGAAGCCCTTTATTTAACGACCGAGAGCAGCAGTGTTTGCGTGGAGTTGTCAGTGCTAACAGACAAGCAACACTGCGTGAAATAACAAAAGAAGTCAATTTAGGACATACAACGAACTTATCCGTTAGGACCGTGTGGCAAAATTCGGCGTTAATGGGGCATGGCAGCAGACGACCGACGGGAATGCCTTTGCTAACTGAACGACACCGCATCTCCTGGGCTCTTGAGCATAACGGCTGCACCCTAGACGACTGGAAAACCATGGCCTGGTCAGATGAGCCCCGATTCAAATTGATAAGAAATGATGGTAGAGCACAGACCACAGGATGCCGGGGATACAATTTGTCAAAAAGGCGCTTTGAAAACTGGCGGCGGCTCCATAAAGGTGTGGGCGGTGTTAAAGTGGAATGGAGACTGGGTCCTCTCGTCAAACTGAACCGAGCATTGACTTGGAGATGAATGTCGAGTGATTAGGGCCTCCCTGTCGGGTAAACCGTTCACCGGGTGCAAGTCTTTCGATTTGCGTGACTTGCACGTCGATGGGGATGAAACGTTGATGATTAGAACAACACAACACGCAGTCCCTGAGCGGAGAAATCTCCGACCCAGCCGGGCTCATAGGATTGACATTCTGACCACTCAGCTACTGGGGGCGGATTACAAGGAAATCATTTGCAGCCATTCATAGACCATATTATGCATGACAATGCGCCATGTCACCGGGACACAGTAGTTCGCGATTAGTTTGAAGAGTACTCTGGGAAATTGGAGGGAATGATTTGACAACCGAGATCGCCCGACATGAACGCCATCGACCTTTTACGGGATGTAATCGAGAGGTCAAATATGCACAAAACCCTACGTGGCAACACTTACGCACTAATGGATGGCTGCAGAGGCTGTATGGCTCAATATTTCAGCATGGAACTACCAGCTACTTTTTGAATCCGTGCCAATTCGTAATCTTGCACTACGCCAGGCAAAAGAAGGTCCTACACGATATTAGGAGGTACCCCATTACATTTGCCACCTCAGTGCATAACAGCTGTTACGAAAACTGATAATCTAATCATTTTATGGAATTAGACTCATCTTTGACGAGAGTATGGTTCTTCAGTTCTGCCTGGATCGGGTTTGCTCAATGAAGTTCGCCGGGGGCGGGCGCTCCGCGCGGGATGCAACGTCGGCGGCTGCGTGAGCACCCTGTGCTACTGAGCACGTGCAGTACTTTTGTTGGCACACGCCAAAAGGCCGGCCGGCCGCGCATTCCTGGGACACAAAGGCGGCGGCCACCTGCCCTGTGGCCCGTGCCAAGGTCAGCGCCAGCCCTTCACCTTGCGCAGGTGGGCCGCCGCTACGCGCTCCCGCACGCCGCCCATATGCGCCTCGTCTCCATTAACGCTTTGCGACCTCAGCGCTGGTACCCCGAGTTACTCACAGCGACCGAAGGAGCCCGCAGTGGGTTCGCCGACCGCAGGTATAGACACAGGGTTGCGCGGCTGGGAGAAAAGGTATCGGCATTCTCACCGCATCCGCAGAGTCGCATATCAACCTCCGCATCCGCCAATACAAGCAGTTTTTCATTTTGTTTAATCGTTTTAGTTGGCCACATCTCTGAACTACGCTGGCCTGAATTATCTTCTTCTGAAGTCAAACTCAATTATAAAAATAATAGTCCAACAGCCGTTAATTTTTATAGCTTTTTACTTAGGCTACTACTTCCGACTCCTCAATAGAGCCATCTTCAGGCCCCGTAGCACGAACGACAAAAAGGCATTCAGTCACACGTGTATACAGGGTGGTCCATTGATAGTGACCGGACCAAATATCTCACGAAATAAGAGTCAAACGAAAAAACTACAAGGAACGAAACTTGTCTAGCTTGAAGGGGGAAACCAGGTGGCGCTATGGTTGGCCCGCTAGATGGCGCTGCCATAGGTCAAACGAATATCAACTGCGTCTTTTTAAATAGGAACCACCATTTTTATTACATATTCGTGTAGTACGTAAAGAAATATGAATGTTTTAGTTGGACCCCTTTTCCGCTTTGTGACAGATGGCGCTGTAACAAACATATAAGTACGTGGTATCAAGTAACATTCCTCCAGTGCGGACGGTATTTGCTTCGTGAAACATTGCCCATATTAAAATGGACCGTTTACCAATTGCGGAAAAGGTCGATATCGTATTGATGTATGGCTATTGAGATCAAAATGCCCAACGGGCGTGTGCTATATATGCTGCTCGGTATCCTGGACGACATCAGCCAAGTGGTCGGACCCTTCTCCGGATAGTTATATTATTTTAGGAAACAGGAAGTTTTCAGCCACATGTGGAACTTCAACCACCACCTGCAAGAAATGATGATGCCCAAGTAGGTGTTTTAGGTCCTGTCACGGCTAATCCGCACATCAGTAGCAGACAAATTACACGAGAATCGGGAATCTCAAAAACGTCGGTGTTGAGAATGCTACATCGACATCGATTGCACCCGTAGCATATTTCTATGCACCAGGAGTATCATGGCGACGACTCTGAATGTCGTGTACAGTCCTGCCACTGGGCACAAGAGATATTACGGGACGATCACAGATTTTTTGCACGCGTTCTATTTAGTGACAATGCGTCATTCACCGATCAGTGGTAACGTAAACCGGCATAAAATGCACTATTGGACAACGGAAAATCCACGATGGCTGCGACAAGTGGAACATCAGCGACCTTGGCAGGTTAATGTATGGTGCGGCATTATGGGAGGAACGATAATTGGCCCCATTTATCGATGGAAATCTAAATGGTGCAATGTATGCTGATTTCCTACGTAATGTTCTACCGATATTAATACAAGATGTCTCACTGCATGACAGAATGGCGATGTACTTCCAACATGATGGCTGTCCGGCACATAGCTCGCGTGAGGTTGAAACGGTATTGAATAGCATATTTGATCACAGGTGGATTGGTCGTAGAAGCACCATATCACGGCCCGCACGTGACCAGATGTGACGTCCCCGGATTTCTTTCTGTGGAGGAAGTTGAAGGACATTTGCTATCGTGACCCACCGACAACGCCTGACAACATGTGTCAGCGCATTGTCAATGCATGTGCGAACATTGCAAAAGGCGAACTACTCGCTGTTGAGAGGAATGTCGTCACACGTATTGCCAAATGCATTGAGGTTGACGGACATCATTTTGAGCATTTATTGCATTAATGTGGTATTTACAGGTAATCACGCTGTAACAGCATGCGTTCTCAGAAATGATAAGTTCACAAAGGTACATGTATCGCATTGGAACAACCGAAATAAAATGTTCGAACGTACCTACGTTCTGTATTTTAATTTAAAAAACCTACCTGTTACCAACTGTACGTCTAAAATTGTGAGCCATATGTTTCTGACTATTACAGCGCCACCTATCACAAAGCGAAGAAAGTGATCCAACTAAAACATTCATATTTCTTTACATACTACACGAATATGTAATAAAAATGGGAGTTCCTATTTTTAAAAAACGCAGTTGATATCCGTTTGCCCTGTGGCAGCACCATATTGCGAGCCAACCATAGCGCCACCTGGTTTCCCCCTTCAAGCTAGACAAGTTTCGTTCTTTGTAGTTTTTTCGTTTGACTCTTATTTCGTGAGATATTTGGCCCGGTCACTATCAGTGGACCACCCTTTGTAACAGGGAACCTGTATTTGCGCTTGGCTGCCATAGAAGACTCCGATCGTAATGTGTTATTTTGCTGCCTAGGTGGCAGAATTCCTTATCTTCATCTACTTCGGTATCACCAAACCCGAAGTTATGTTTCTCGCTGTTCTCAGTTCTGCTACTTCTCATTACAGCATAGCCCGACGTATTACTGATAGGACCCATAAGTTTCATGATACGTACTCGCAGTTACGAAAACGTATAACCATTAGTTGTATGAGGTAATGACGATAATGAAAATTGGTGTCTGATCGATACACGATAACTGAGTTCCCGCTTGACGCGAGCGGTCGGCTTGATGGCCTCTTCTTTTTCTTCTTATTCTTCTCTTTCTTATTGCCATACATCACGTGATACGTGTTCCAGTTGGTCGTGTGATTTGCGCCTGCCATCTGAGGACCAGTTATGGACTGCCTGAAACATTCTATGTCGTCTCGCAACATTCCTTAGACACTAGCAGCAGCCGAAGCAGGACTAAGGAATTGCCGTTCCTTGCACATGCCGTTAGCACCAAAACTCAAACGACTGCGTCTTGGGTGGTGGCGTGACCGGGAAGTGTGGACTGGTGACGAATGGCTTCGCATTATACTCAGGTTTAGTATACGAGGTGCATTCAAGTTCTAAGGCCTCCGATTTTTTTTCTCCGGACTGGAAACATGCGCATTGTTTTAAAATGAGGCCGCGTTCATTGTCAATACGTCCCAGACATGCCAGCACCGTACGACAGATGGAATTTTACCGCCAGCGGCGAGAATGAGAACTGTTTTAAATACTTAAAATGGCGACGTTTTCCTTACTTGAACAGCGTGCAATCATTCGTTTTCTGAATTTGTGTGGTGTGAAACCAATTGAAATTCATCGACAGTTGAAGGAGACATGTGGTGATGGAGTTATGGATGTGTCGAAAGTGCGTTCGTGGGTGCAACAGTTTAATGAAGGCAGAACATCGTGTGACAACAAACCGAAACAACCTCGGGCTCGCACAAGCCGGTCTGACGACATGATCGAGAAAGTGCAGAGAACTGTTTTGGGGGATAGCCGAATGACTGTTGAACAGATCGCCTTCAGATTTGGCATTTCTGTGGGTTCTGTGCACACAATCCTGCATGACGACCTGAAAATGCGAAAAGTGTCATCCAGTTGGTTGCCACGAATGCTTACGGACGATCACATGGTTGCCCGTGTGGCATGTTGCCAAGCAATGTTGACGCGCAACAACAGCATGAATGGGACTTTCTTTTCGTCGGTTGTGACAATGGATGAGACGTGGATGCCATTTTTCAATCCAGAAACAAAGCGCCAATCAGCTCAATGGAAGCACACAGATTCACCGCCACCAAAAAAATTTCGGGTAACCGCCAGTGCTGGAAAAATGATGGTGTCCATGTTCAGGGACAGCGAGGGCGTAATCCTTACCCATTGCGTTCCAAAGGGCACTACGGTAACAGGTGAATCCTACGAAAATGTTTTGAAGAACAAATTCCTTCCTGCACTGAAACAAAAACGTCCGGGAAGGGCTGCGCGTGTGCTGTTTCGCCAAGACAACGCACCCGCACATCGAGCTAACGTTACGCAACAGTTTCTTCGTGATAACAACTTTGAAGTGATTCCTCATGCTCCCTACTCACCTGACCTGGCTCCTAGTGACTTTTGGCTTTTCCCAACAATGAAAGACACTCTGCGTGGCCGCACATTCACCAGCCGTGCTGCTATTGCCTCAGCGATTTTCCAGTGGTCAAAACAGACTCCTAAAGAAGCCTTCGCCGCTGCCCTGGAATCATGGCGTCAGCGTTGTGAAAAATGTGTACGTCTGCAGGGCGATTACGTCGAGAAGTAACGCCAGTTTCATCGATTCCGGATGAGTGGTTAATTATAAATAAAATCGGAGGCCTTAGAACTTGAATGCACCTCGTACAATACGTACAATACGGCGATCGTGCCTCGCGGCTGTCAGGCGTCAGACGTGTTCTACCTGGGCCCTGACGATGAGTATGCCTGTCCTCACGTTCCCATGCAGTCCAACATCGGACCACTGCCACATTCTAATGGCCCACAAGTCTGGATACTGCACGACTGGACCAGCCCGCCGAATGGAGGCCCATAAGGAGGCTCCTTCCAAATTCTATTAGGTCCTCAAAACGTGGCTCCGACACTGACAATGTTGAGTGTTTATGGAAAAAGTTCAAGGAAATCGTAAAATGCGTTTTAGACAGGTACGTGCCGAGTAAAACTGTGAGGGACGGGAAAAACCCACCGTGGTACAACAACAAAGTTAGGAAATTACTGCGAAAGCAAAGAGAGCTTCACTCCAAGTTTAAACGCAGCCAAAACCTCTCAGACAAACAGAAGCTAAACGATGTCAAAGTTAGCGTAAGGAGGGCTATGCGTGAAGCGTTCAGTGAATTCGAAAGTAAAATTCTATGTACCGACTTGACAGAAAATGCTAGGAAGTTCTGGTCTTACGTTAAATCAGTAAGTGGCTCGAAACAGCATATCCAGACACTCCGGGATAATGAAGGTATTGAAACAGAGGATGACACGCGTAAAGCTGAAATACTAAACACCTTTTTCCAAAGCTGTTTCACAGAGGAGGACCGCACTGCAGTTCCTTCTCTAAATCCTCGCACAAACGAAAAAATGGCTGACATCGAAATAAGTGTCCAAGGAACAGAAAAGCAACTGGAATCACTCAACAGAGGAAAGTCCACTGGACCTGACGGGATACCAATTCGATTCTACACAGAGTACGCGAAAGAACTTGCCCCCCTTCTAACAGCCGTGTACCGCAAGTCTCTAGAGGAACGGAAGGTTCCAAATGATTGGAAAAGAGCACAGGTAGTCCCAGTCTTCAAAAAAGGTCGTCGAGCAGATGCGCAAAACTATAGACCTATATCTCTGACATCGATCTGTTGTAGAATTTTAGAACATGTTCTTTGCTCGAGTATCATGTCGTTGCCCGCATCTCGTGGTCGTGCGGTAGCGTTCTCGCTTCCCACGCCTGGGTTCCCGGGTTCGATTCCCGGCGGGGTCAGGGATTTTCTCTGCCTCGTGATGGCTGGGTGTTGTGTGCTGTCCTTAGGTTAGTTAGGTTTAAGTAGTTCTAAGTTCTAGGGGACTTATGACCACAGCAGTTGAGTCCCATAGTGCTCAGAGCCATTTGAACCATCATGTCGTTTTTGGAAACCCATAATGTACTATGTAGGAATCAACATGGATTCCGGAAACAGCGATCGTGTGGGACCCAACTCTCTTTATTTGTTCATGAGACCCAGAAAATATTAGATACAGGCACCCAGGTAGGTGCTATTTTTCTTGACTTCCGGAAGACGTTCGATACAGTTCCGCACTGTCGCCTGATAAACAAAGTAAGAGCCTACGGAATATCAGACCAGCTGTGTGGCTGGAGTGAAGAGTTTTTAGCAAACAGAACACAGCATGTTGTTACCAGTGGAGAGACGTGTACAGACGTTAAAGTAACCTCTGGCGTGCCACAGGTGAGTGTTATGGGACCATTGCTTTTAACTATATATATAAATGACCTAGTAGATAGTGTCGGAAGTTCCATGCGGCTTTTCGCGGATGATGCTGTAGTATACAGAGAAGTTGCAGCATTAGAAAATTGTAGCGAAATGCAGGAAGATCTGCAGCGGATAGGCACTTGGTGCAGGGAGTGGCAACTGACCCTTAAAATAGACAAATGTAATGTATTGCGAATACATAGAAAGAAGGATTCTTTATTGTATGATTACATGATAGCGGAACAAACACTGGTAGCAGTTACTTCTGTAAAATATCTGGGAGTGTGCGTGCGGAACAATTTGAAGTGGAATGATCATATAAAATTAATTGTTGGTAAGACGGGTACCAGGTTGAGATTCATTGGGAGAGTCCTTAGAAAATGTAGTCCATCAACAAAGGAGTCGGCTGACAAAACACTCGTTCGACCTATACTTGAGTATTGCTCATCAGTGTGGGATCCGTACCAGATCGAGTTGACGGAGGAGATAGAGAAGATCCAAAGAAGAGCGGCGCGTTTCGTCACAGGGTTATTTGGTAACCGTGATAGCGTTACGGAGATGTTTAACAAACTCAAGTGGCAGACTCTGCAAGAGAGGCGCTCTGCATCGCGGTGTAGCTTGCTTGCCAGGTTTCGAGAGGGTGCGTTTCTGGATGAGGTATCGAATATATTGCTTCCCCCTACTTATACCTCCCGAGGAGATCACGAATGTAAAATTAGAGAGATTAGAGCGCGCACGGAGGCTTTCAGACAGTCGTTCTTCCCGCGAACCATACGCTACTGGCACAGGAAAGGGAGGTAATGACAGTGGCACGTGAAGTGCCCTCCGCCACACACCGTTGGGTGGCTTGCGGAGTATAAATGTAGATGTAGATGTAGATGTAGATGTATTTAGCATCTCCGTGTCCTTCACCGATGTCACTCAACATCTGTCGCTGTTCACTCTACCCCTTTACCTATATTACTAAACCCGGATTATGGCATCCTATTCCAATTGGAGGTTGCCGGGAAAAAATATTACTTCAATATTTCATACAATCAATGACCGAATTTAAAATTAAGAATTCTATTAATGCTAATGAAGAAGTATAATCTAATGTCGAAAGTTTAACATATGAGTACTTAGGATAACAGTGACGCACCGTTATGCCATGAAAGTTACCTCATTCATTATCAGCCTGTATTACCGTTGCAAGCTGTGTATGTCTTTAGACAGCGCAGATATAAACAATTAACTCATGCAGTACTTGAGAATGAGAGCACTTAGTTACTTGCATCAAACTTTAAACAAAATTTCAAACCGTTAAGATACTTTTTCCCACTAGCATCCTCCGCAAAATGATGCAGCGGAAAATAGTTTATCATTTATTACACTTTCGCCGTTCATGTAGTGAAGCTGTCGCGTCAGACATGACGTTTTAATTCATTAGTTCGTTATTACTGCTGAAACTCTACTCGCAACATATTTTGCAAACAATATCCAGATGCAACACTGAATGTAGCTGTACACGTAGTTTAGGAGACACGACGTCATAAACATTCAGCTGGGAGAAAAACTAACTTGTACTTAAAACGGAGCGCAAATTACCCAGACTGTATTATGCAGTGTTTGATGACGAGAGCGCTTAGCGACTACCAACAAACATTAAACATAATTTCAAACCTTTTTAAACTTCTTCTCTCCTATATGCATAACGCTATACATTTAACACATTCGTAAAGCAATCAGAAGTTTGAAGCTGTTTGATACATGGAAATTCTATTCTTTAGAGAATCGGGGAGTTATTAATATACGCTGCTGGACCTGGTAGGGCTTGTAGACGGACACTAATGCACTCTGCTAACTATTCTAGCTGTCACAGAGAACTGCAAATCTAATCATTTGTATATCTGCTGATGTTGTGTGTATGTACGAAGTTACACCTACATCCGACCAAGTATTCTGGAAGCTTCAGTTTCTTGTCAGGCAGTGTATGTTAAAAGAAATGTTGAGCGATTCATTCATTTTACGCCGTACATTATTAATGTCGCATGTGAAACGTAAAGAATAGTCAGTATAAGGAGTGAAAATTCCCAAGATGTGACTGTCCTAGAATGGCCTTCATGTCACTTTTGGAGTTTTCGGTATGTGCACAAGCGACACGTGTTAATGCATATGAAACGGGAACCACAGGCATAAGGCAGCTTCTGGTATGACGGAAACAGAATGCAGGTGTAATTCTGCGGGAAGTCAGGAAGAAGAGCATATCTTCATACTTAGTACCAGGAGATGTTAATAACGTGATTGTCGTTTCCAGTGTACTGCACACTCCAACCAATATAAGGATAATAGTGAATTAAAATATAATAATTATTCATCAGGATACCTTCCATTCAGAAGGCTGTTACCCGCAGCGACTGTTATATTGGCTTGTAAATAATAGATTTCAGCTATCAGTCGTCCTTTTTAAATTTTATTGTCAGATCTAGATTTCAGCTAGAAACTAGCCATTCTCAATGCACTATCATTTTTTATCAATGCATGTAATGCCTGTTGGTCGGGCCTCTCGTTCGTATTCAATGAACGGTGGATGAAGTCCGACCAACAGACATTACATGCGTCGATAAAAAATGATAGTGCATTGGGAATGGCTTGTTTCTAGCTGAAATCTAGGTCTGCCAATAAAATTTAAAAAGGACGACTGATAGCTGAAATCTATTATTTACAAATTATAATTATTGCTACTGATCGTACCTGAATATTAACGCTCTTCTTCAACTTCTAATCACGAGGTGTTATTTACTGAGGATATCCAAAGGTACATACACGAAAATTCGCATCGGCGTGGGATTTTAACTGCAAAATAATTCCAACCACTGTGACAGCGGATGTCCGTGAAGGTTTGTAGTCTGCGCAGACAATTGCTTATAGAAACCAGCATATCGTTCGTGTGAAGCTCAACTTGCTCTCTTCACGTACTCTGATCAGCCGGAATACTATGGCCACGGATCTACTAACGACATAAACCCATCCAGGCCAGAGCAGCGTCACCTGGCAAGGAATGACTGCTACTCAGACACAAGTACGCGCTGTACGTAGTATAAATGAACGTGTTGTCCGTGTGTATAATGTGGAAGGCACGCCATCTATCTGAGTTTGACCGAGGTAAGACTGTGAAAGGCCGATAGCTCGGCACGAGCGTATCGGAAACGGCACAATTTGTCGGGTGTTCGCCGAGTGCTGTGGATAGTATCTTCAACACTTGGCGAATGCAAGGTGAAACCACATCCTGGCGTAGTGGAACTGGGCGCCCACTCCTTTTTACAGATGTCGGACGTCGTATGCCGGGCAGACGTAAAACGTGACAGGCGGCGAACTGTGGCGGAACTGACATCAGACTTTAATACTGGGCAGAGTACAAGTTTGTCTGAACACACAGTGTACCGAACACCCCGAGGATGGCTCTCCGCAGCCTATAACCAATGCATGTGCCGCCGCGCGGGATTAGCCGAGCGTTCTAAGGCGCTGCAGTCATGGACTGCGCGGCTGGTCCCGGTGGAGGTTCGAGTCCTGCCTCGGGCACGGGTGTGTGTGTTTGTCCTTAGGGTAATTTAGTTTAAGTAGTGTGTAAGCTTAGGGACTGATGACCTTAGCAGTTAAGTCCAGTAACATTTCACACACATTTGAACATTTTTTTTTTTTTTTAATGCATGTGCCAATGTTAACATCACGACATCGCTGACTGCGACTGACTTGGCCAGTTGGCGCTGTAGCAGACCGTTGCATGGTCTCATGAATCCCAATGCCTTCTTCATCATGCCGATAGAAGTGCGCGAATCCGTCGTCTTCCTGGGAAACACGTCCTTGAAAAGTCCGAAACGCAGTCAAAACGGCGGCGGCTCCAATACTCTTTGGGGAACATCCAAGTGGATATCCATGGGTCCAGTGGAGCTTGTGCAAGGCACCATGACGGCCAAGGAATATCGTTGACAGGTCGAAGACCACGTGCACCCCTTCATGACGACCATGTTTTCCGACGGTAGTGGCATTTTTCAGTAAGATAATGCGCCATGTCACACGGCAGGACTGTGATGGAGTGGTTCGAGCAACACAGTGGCGAGTTCCAATAGATGTGCTGGCACCCCAACTCCTCAGGTCAGAACCCAGTCGAACACATCTGGAACATGATCGAACTTGGCGTCAGAGCTCTTCGCCCCTCCTCGGAATTTATGGGAAGTAGATGACCTGTGTGTGCAGATGTGGTGCTAACTCCCTCTAGCGACCTACCAAGGCCTCACTGCTTCCATGCCACTACACAATCGCCGCTGTTACCCGTTCGAAAAGTGGACATACCGGCCATTTGGTAGGTGGTCATAATGTTCTGGCTGATCAGTGTACGTCATGGAAAGAATAAACCGGATGTTTTCGATGTTTCTAAATTTTCAAAAAGCTTTTAGTTCACATCGACGATTTATTATAGCTGGTTTGCGGCTGGGTCGAAAACTTGAAACTTATTACGTAGCATGTTTTCTGTAATGGAGAATCAAGTACACACACTGACATAATTTCCGATGAACCCGAGGGAAGTATATTAAGACCGTTCTTGTTTATGTTGTACGATTTCGTTTTATCCAAGTAAATTCTGGTACTACTGTCTTAGATCTACGAGAGTATTCTCGTAATAGCAGGTTCGGTCTAAACGAAGTATCAACCAACTGCAAAGTTTCGAGATTATCTCTCAGTGTAGACGGTTGCTAAGTTACGCACTTGAGGAAAGGTAGTAGCGTGATATCCTTTGACTACAGTCGCATGTACAGTCAGTCATGCCAAACAAATACTCCGGAGAAACACTAAGTACGGAATGAAGTGAGGAGGCCACATACGCTCAGTTGTAGCCTAAACGGGTTTCATGTTTTAGCAGAATACAGGGAATCTGCATTTGATCTACAAAAGAGACTGCTCACAAAGCTCTTGTTTTAGTCCAGTACTGCTCAAGTGCTCAGGACCATATCAAGTCCCACTAACAGAGGCACTGAGGTTTTTAATGAAGGGTCTTGCGAGTGAGGATAAGTGTCTTTAACTGGCGAGGGAAAAGTTGAAAATTTTCACACACAAAAAAAGCTTTACGTGACTGCATCAAAACTGCTCACTAAAGTGGAAAATTATTTTTAAATCAAATTAGTTGGAATGGCTGTTTTTCGCAAAAGCTATACAAATAATTATGTGTAGACAAGACTTTTCTGAGGTGAAATGCAAATATTTATTACCAGAGACGCATTTTATTTAAAAAGTATCATCAGTCAGCGTTAGTTTACGTGCACTGAGGACCCCCGTGTTTTCTTTCTGGGTTAACACAGTTAAAGAACAATCACATTTGAACTTACTTGAACATTATTGACCTGTTCACGGTAACAAAATTTTTGTACTCTTTACATTGTGTAGCTGAAAAACTTTTCTAGATGATCTAGACATCAATTCACACCTTTAGCAGAACTGTTATAGTTCTTCAGATTTGATATCCGAAGCCTTAATAATTCTCGTGGTAAATGCATTAATTAATGGTTACATTGTCAGCATAGTTAGTTAAAACATGGAGCATACATGGAAAGCATAGCGGAACAGAAAAACAGAGAATTTTATTGCTTTCCGTACAATAGTCGGAAGACTGAAGTAGATGCGTCGGAGGCAAGAAATCACGGTCTAAGAACAACAGACTTTACATGCACTACCAGCCGCTGTTTTCTCGAGAGTTAAGACTAATAAGGCAACTTAAGATAATCATTATTTGTAGTGTATATAGGGTGAACATTAACAAAACATACAAACTACAGGGACAGATTCGTGACTCGAAATAGAGGTAAACAGGTCCGATGAACATATGTCTGGAAAGGGACGGTGTGCATACAACGACAACAAATCATCCACGAACACAGTAAGAGCTGCATCGCATCCATGCCACAACAGATGTTCGAAGTGGCCTCCATGGGACTGCAGGTGATAGTGATAGTAGCGGTTGTCCTGCAGGATACGCGTAATCGTACTTTGGATTACTCCATTTTGGCGGGCCACTTGCATGAAGCTTCGTCTCAGTATGCTATAGTACTAAACTAAAAAATAAACTCCTCCCGAACAGGCCATGGAGGCCCAACGTAACCGACCGACCGCCGTGTCATCCTCAGCTCACAGGCGTCACTAGAAGCGGATATGGAGGGGCATGTGGCCAGCACACCGCTCTCCCGGCCGTATGTCAGTTTCCGAGACCGGAGCCGCTACTTCTCAGTCAAATAGCTCCTCAGTTTGTCTCACAAGGGCTGAGTGCAGCCCGCTTGCCAACAGCGCTCGGCAGACCGGACGATCACGCATCCAAGTGCTAGCCCAGCCCGGCAGCGCTTAACTTCGGTGGTCTGACGGGAACCGGGTTACCACTGCGGCAAGGCCGTTGATATGCTATAGAACACGGTCCTCCAAGTCAGGTGTACCCATAATCCGCCGCCTACCTGCAGGTTCGTCTGTCTGAAAGGACCCAAACGCGCAAAAAGGTGTGTTTGGCATCTGCTCTGGTACACCGCGCTGTCTCTCGACTGTTGTCATCTGCTTCGCCGCACACAAGCACACTCTGGACTTATTCCCGTCATGAATATCTGCTCTTATACCAGCACATTCTTCTGCTTACAGTACGCTGCGTCGATCACACAGCCTGCAACACACAAGGAACACACGGTCAGAGGAACTTTGATTCGTTAGCGCCACCCACCGTGGCAACGATGTATTTGTGGACACACATTCATGGGACAATTTTTCCTCCGTTTCAAGTCAGGAATCCTGAAATCTGTCGGTTTTATGTATGTTCACTGTATATATTCTGGAGTAATGTGTTTATGGTTGCGTCAGGTAGTTTTCAAGTAGTTAAGGAAGTTAGTTCTACAAGGCACAGCACCCACAATGTTTTTAATCAGTGATCAATAATTAATTTTACGGACTGAACTTACATGAAAGTGTGCTCATTTTATTTTCAGTAATATGTCCTGAATTTATACTTTCGATTCAGATGTTTTCTCAGCGTTGAAGATTTCTGATGCATTCTGATGCTGGTTAACATAAGTCTCCGAAAGGCTTTTTAATTAGGCTCATTAATGTGGTGGTTCTTCCGCGTTAAATCATATCTACGCTTTACTGTAGTGCCCGTGTTTGACTCAGAGGATCTGGGCTCAATTCCCGATTCTGCCAGGGAATTTTCCGTGGTGGAAAGACCGGAACAGAGTGCACGCAGCCTGGTGATGCCAACTGAGAAGCTCCTTGAAAGAAAAGTAGCGGCTCCAAGGTCTCGCAAGGTCGGCAGCTGCCGGAAGAGCGGTGTGATGGCTCCAGCCAGCTCTCCGTGCTGCACCTACGCGATGCCCAATGGCAGAGGATGACACTGAAGCCGGTTGACATCATGTGGTCTACAGGGCGTGTGTCGGAGTTTAGTTTTAATATCCCATAGGATTCTAGGCTATCCAGTTACTGTCACACAGAAGCCTCCTCCTTTTTTAGAAGGGAACCGCCGCAACCAGTAGATGCAAACGGAAAACTCTGCAGCTGTGGCCGAAACGTCGGTTTTATTCAGTGACAGTTATTTTACATAATGACGCTGTACCATACCCAGAAAACTTTTACCTTAACTTACGATCCATTTACATATCCTGACATTTCGCTCCAGCGGGTCTCCTTTACGAGGAGAAGCAGGCTGGCCGGAGAGCGGAGTCCGCCCACCTGTTTCCGAGTGCAGCCAGCAGAGGCGTCGCTGGCGAGGCGGCCGGGCCGCTGCACCTGCCGCGGGTGACCTTGCGCACTCCATTCAGGGGACTGGCGTCTCCCGGGACGCTTTAAAGTTTAAAGGACCGGCCAGGGCCTCGCGGCGTACCTCAGCACGGTTTAGGAAGAGCAACAGGCGCCTTATCGTCGGTTCGCGATCCTAACTCTACTCTCTGCACAACCAAAGTAGATTTTTACATTTGATGAACTTCGTGACTTCCTGGGCTACTTTGGTATCGTAGTAGTTACGAAGGCACTTTTTAACATTTATGTTAACGATATGCCAGTCCTCCTACACTGCCACCTGGCTTCATTGCTCACCTCCAGAGGCAAGCGGACGCGACAATGACCTGAATAAGATTGTCCTCAATGCCACCAAAACTACGGTTGTCTACTTCACAAAACGGCGACCCATCCTCCACCACAATGTCACTATTGCAAGCGTCCAGACCCCATGGTCCCCTGATACCAAATATCTAGGTGTCCGGATGTACAAAAAACTGCTCTTCCATCGCCATGCGTAATATGTAACCCAAAATGGCCTCAAGCTGATAAAAATCACTGTACCCAATGTTCAGCAACAGGGAACTGAACCTCGACACTAAGCTCCGGCTGTGTGCGGGACCGTTTGCGGCGGCGCGGTTCCTTACTTCCGTCCCTTTACGACGGACCTGCACCTACCTGTAAACATTGTCTCAGCAGATCATCAGTAGGGAAGCCGAGCGAAACCTACTGTAGTTCGACGTGAACAAGGCTGCAATTAAAGTTACTAATCTACGTTTCGGGAGAAAGTTTTCACACGAAATGAAAAGTTGGAAAATTTGTCCTTAATTAATATATTCTGAAACTTAGGTGAACAAGTATCACTGCCAAGCCCGTGCTAGTCTTAACACAGTCACTCGCAATCCATCTCACTCACGTTAGCAAGTTTATGGTGTTGCATTTCCCGAAAATGTAATAGCTACAAAAATACGGATTGTTTTTGATTGAGAATGCTCGCCAAATATTAAGTCTGTCGGTACCAAATGCAGTCACAGTTTTTAGCCACCGACCTGCTCAATACGCCACGCGGAATTTATGTCTTTTCTCGTCAAATAATTTACTTAAAAATTCCGAAATTTCCACAAACCCATTGCAATAATTATGCCGTCGCTTTACAACACTTTCGATGTATGAAACATTGCTAGATCCGGCAACTTATCCTTTCCATCGGAACTACTACTACACACGTCCGAACTGTTTCATGGCTAGGCTCCGACTCCTCTCTAGAATACTCTAAGTCTTCTCTACCAGCAGAGAAAGGCGCGCGAAGAATATTGCTTTACCATTGCTCAGTTTACTCAACAGCCAATAGCAAAACAACATTCTCCCGCGTCAGTCCGCGCTTTTCATCAACAACCAATCGCACAATAGTAAACCTAACGACTGCACTTTATACCGACGTAATTATCTAATATGCTGAAGTTTTGTTTATGCATGAAGCTATTTACTATTGTTATTTATACCTGAATTATCTTTCCCTGTTTAGTTTATGATAAACTTACTTTACAAATCTGTTCTACAAAAATCCCCTTTGTCCACATCCATACTTCTTCGAAATGTTCCCACACTAAATCCCACTACGTAACTCGTTAAACCATTATCTTCATATTAACCTTAAACCACACTCACGTATCATTCATACTGCTAAAACACATTTATAACATTTTACATACGCAAAAAGACATAATAACACTTTATGAAAATACTAGAACAGTTTATGAAAAACATTGTATTACTTTAGTGCACCCTAGTTGGCACAATCGAAACTAAATCACAGTCCCCTATCCAATACTGTCCTTTATCGGCTGATACATTACGTGCGCGTCCAGTCTCGCGTCACCATCTGTCACTATCCAGCTCTGAGACACATCTCCCACTTAACCGCCTCCAAGGCAGGATCGGTATACGGCGCTACGCCTCAGGTTGTCTACCCTTCCCTCACCTATGGCTCCACTACATGGGCTACGATTAGTGCCTCCCGGATGCAGACCCTCTAGCGGCATACTCTCTAGCGCCTGCAGAATAAGGTGATTCGGTGGAGCCTGCATGCCCTACCCTCATGAGGCTACCTACCCTCCAGGAGGAAACAGACGGCCACTCTCAAGACGACCACGCGAGAGAAGGCAGGGCGACTCTATGTCAAAGCAGAAGCCCTACGCGACACGGTCAAAGGCTTACAAAACACTGGCACCACGACTCCCCGGCACTGGCACCGACACCCTGTTCCTCTCAACATCCTTGAGGACTGCGAAGCCGACCATGATTAACGATAGCCCTATTACGGCCACTCATAAAGCGTTAGTGTTGACTTGACCACTCGATGCCTGTCGACCATCGTAAACCAGCAATGCTGATACGTAATATAGTTAGTAGTTATGTTACCTCTTGCCTGCAACCTGGACTTCCACCGTCGGAGAGCGGTACAGGTCTTCTAGTCCCACCACCAGCCTCTGGTGATGTCTTTGGAATGGTATCATTGTCGAATGGGTTTTACCATCCACCAAGACAGTAAGACCATGAGCCACCGGTGACGCTGTATTTCAATCTCAAAAAAAAAAAAAAAAAAAAAAAAAAAAAACCGAAAGCTTACTGTTTGTAGTTATACATGAGGAAACGCAAAGTGTCACAAAAATTAGGGACAATATATTACATTATTACACGATAAGAAATGGTAGTCCGACTTTTTTGCTCAGGAGCCAATTCTGACATTGTGGGGCTGGAACTCAGGCTGCACATGCACCGATCCTTCCCTGTTTCTCTTTTTCTTTTTTTAATTATCACTCTCGTGACCGTTTTGCTGCGACCCGCCGCGAATTCCTATCTTGCGCCAGCCTCTTCATCTCAGAGTAGTACTTGCATCGTACGTCCACAATTTTTTGCTCGATGTATTCCAGTTTCTGTCTTCCTCTACAGTTTCTATTCTTTACAGCTCCCTGCCTCTGGAACTGTGATGTTATTTCCTGATGTCCTACCAGATGACGTACCACCCCGTCCCTTTTTCCCTTGTTTTCCATACAATTCATTCCTCGCCTTTTCTGCGGAGAACCTCCTCATTCCTTACCTATCAGACCACCTAATTTTCAACATTCGTCTGCAGCACCATATCTCAAATGCTTCGATTCTCTTCTGTTCCGGTTTTTCACAATCCATGTTTCACTACCATACAATGCCTACAGTTGATTCCAGCAGACCTCTTGGCTAGGAATGCACTCTATGCCAGTGGTAGTCTGCCTATTACGTCTTCCTTGCTCCGTCCATCATGGGTTATTTTGCTGCCTAGGGAGCAGAATTTGTTAACTTCGTCTGTTTTGTGACCATCAGTCCTAATGTTAAGTCTCCTGTTGTTCTCATTTCTGCTACTTCTCATTACTTTCGTCTTTCTTACTCGCAATCCATATTTTCTACTCACTTGGCTGTTCATTCAGTTCAATACGTTCTGTAATTCTTCTCCACTTGCACTGAACACAGCAATGTCGTCAGCGAATCTTATCACTGAAATCTTTTCACCTTGAATTTTAATACCACTGCTGAACCATTCTTTTACTTCCATCACTGCTTCTTCGATGTAAAGACTGAACAAAGGAGTGATGGAGTACATGCCTGTCTTACACTTTCTTTCATCCGAGCACTACGTTCTTGGTCTTCCTGCCTAATTTTTCCCTCTTAGTTCTTATGCATATCGTGTATCACCCGTCTTTCCTCATGGCTTACCCCTGTTTTTCTCAGAAATTCGAACATATTGCGTTATTTTACATTGCTGAACGCTTCTTACAGTTCGACAAATCGTATGAACGTGTCTTGATTTTTCTTTAGACTTGCTTCCATTGTCAACCTTCCTACTGTACAACTACTACGTTTAAATTATGAATTTTAAAGAGTGATTAAGTGGATGACACCCACATTATTAGATGTCAACGGTCCACAATGGGATAGAGATAATACGTGATTCTACGAACAATACCTTCTGAAGAAGGCAGTTTTAAAACTGTTGAACCATGGTCAATGTATAACAATCCTACATTTGGCAACTGGTTGGCTATTATTTCCAATCCATTAACCGTCTAGCATGCACAGTTGCTGAAGCGCAGCCACTTTCTAAATCTTAAAATTCCGGCGGACTAGCCTGCCCAGTGTCCTGTCCTGAACCACATGTAACGCCTTTGGATGAATTTAAACGTCAGTTTCGCTCCCGATCCTAGCATTCGATATTATTTTCTTCTCCAGTTTGGTCCTTGATGAAGAATGGGCTGCCATGGCTCCATAGACATTGAAACCCCTCACTGAAAGTGTCCCCAGCAGATTTCAGTCGGGACTGTATGGAGGATAGTCGCTGACAGTGAACTCACGGCGTCTGATTGTCACAGATGCCACGGTACTCGTGCGTGGTCTGGCATTTTCATGCTGAGGGAGAAGGTGCTCCATGTGCAGACGAACTCTTCGAATCCGTGTTTTCAGTTTTGTGAGGGTCTCACAATACTTTGCACAGTTTATGATGGTGCCTTCAGACTTCAGTTCGTAATTCATCACACTTTGCACATCGAAGAACACTGTGAGCATGACTTTATATACCGATGGCATGGACTTGAACTTTTTCTGTGTCGGTGAACATTTATGGCTGAACTCCACTGATGATCCCTTGCTCTCCGGGTCAAAATGGTGAACGCAGCTTTCATCATCTGTCACAATGTTGTTAAGGAACCCATCATCGTCATGCTCAAAACACAAAAGAAATTGTTGAAAGAGGACAAACGCTCAAAACGTAAAAGAAATTTTTGAGAGATGTGAAATGTCATCTGTTTCATATCAGGATTGAGCATTCGAGACATCCATCGTGCAAAGAGTTTTCTGTACCACAGTTTCTATACACGCTCTTGTGATACGCCACACTTGCTAGCGAGCTGTGTCTGCGTTCTCCAATAATTACTTCTGATGAATTCCTCAAGCCGAATTCGTCAAATATCGTCGGTTGCCGCATGCGGTCGCCCATTCCGAGCTCTATCACACACGTTGAGATTAAGACCACTGTTTCCACTGCTTCATCAAGAGCACGAACGAACTGTCTTCGCACATTACTGATGCTGATAGAATCAGCACCACACACAGCTTTCATTCTTCTACGTATTTCTGATGGAGGAACGTTTTCTGCAGTTAGAAACTCGATTACCCTACCGCACGCTGTTACCCAAGCACCGACATAGTTACGTAACACAGCACTATGTTACACCCTACGGTTCGGAGCCCTCTAGCGGCATAGGGCAGAGGGAAATACACTGTTTAACACAGAAGAAATGGCGGACATGCTAGGTTGAAAGAGTACACTGAATTCCTCTTCGAGGGGGGAAGACTCGCTGATGGCTTGATAGAAGAAGAATCTGGAGTCGGTAAGGAAGATGTAGGGGATCCTGTATTAGAGTCAGAAGACTCTCGAAGGCATGAGTTTAAATAAACTACAAGGGATAGATAACATTTAATCTGAATTTCTAAAATAATTTGGGAGGGGGGGCGGAAACTAAACGACTACTCAAGTAGATGTGTAGAATCTATGAGACCGGCGGTGTGCCAACAAATTTTCAGACTATTACCATCCACATAGTTCTGAATCTGGAAAGGGCAGATGGGTGCGAAAGCTATCGCAAAATCAGTTTACAATCCCATACACCCAAGCTGTTGTCCGCCGCTCGTGGTCTCGCGGTAGCGTTCTCGCTTCCCGAGCACAGGGTCCCGGGTTCGATTCCCAGCGGGGTCAGGGATTTTCACCTGCCTCGAGATGACTGGGTGTTTGTGTTGTCCTCATCATTTCATCATCATCCAGGAAAGTGGCGAAATTGGACTGAGCAAAGGTTGGGAAATTGTACGGGCGCTGATAACCCCGCAGTTGAGCGCCCCACAAACCAAAACCAAACATCATCATCAAACCAAACCCAAGCTGTTGCCAATAATGTACAGAAGAATGAAAAAGATAGTTAAGGATCTGTTAGATAACGATCAGTTTGGCTTCAGGGACGGTGATGCCACCGGAGAGCGGTTCTGTCTTTGCGGTTGACAATGAAAGTAGCATTAAAGAAAGTCGAGATATCTGTTTTGAAAAATCCTTCGACAATTTGAAATGGTGCAAGACGCTCGAAATTCTGAGGTAAACAGGAGTAGACTTCAGGGAAAGGCGCGTGATGTACAATGTATACAAAAACGAAGAGAGGACAATGAGATTGGAAGACCAGCAACGAAGTGCTCGTGTTAAAAAGGATGCATGAAAGGCGTGCATATTCCGCCTCTACGTTTCAATCTGTTACTGAAGAAGCTATGACAGAAATAAAAATAAGCTTCAAGAGTGGGAATAAAATTCAGGTTGAAGGGATATCTACGATAAGATTTGCTGATGACATTGCAATTCTCAGTGAAAGTGGAGAAGAATTACAGGATCTGTTGAACTGAATCAACAGTAAAAATGTTCAAACGGCTCTGAGCTCTTTGGGACTTAACATCTGAGGTCATCAGTCCCGCACAACTTAAAATTACTTAACCCTAACTACAATAACGACATTACACACATCCATGCCCGAGGCAGGATTCGAACCTGCGACCGTAGCGGTCGCGCGGTTACAGGCTGAAGCGCCTAGAACCACTCCGCCACACCGGCCGGCTCCTTTCTATCCTCCAGTACGTATTCACGTACTATTTTTCCTTTCCTTTATTTTAACACTATCGAATTCAAGACTCCAGTGACTATTAAAATTTCGTCTCCCTTAACTATCTCAATTATTTCTTTTATCTTCAATGTCTTCATCATCTGCGGAGTTAGTTAGCATATAACCTTGTACAACTGTGGTAGATGTGGGTTTCGTGTCTATCTTGGCTACAACAATGGGTTCACTAGCTTATCCGCGTTCCTATTTTTTTATTCGTTATGAAACCTAGTCTTGAATTACACCTATTTCATTTTGTGTTTATAAACCTGTATTCACCAGACCAGAAGTCCAGCTCCTCGTGCCATCAAACTTCACTAACTTTAACCTATCCATTTTCATTTTTACATTTTCTGACCTATCTGCCAGGTTAAGGGTTCCGACATTCCACTCTCCGACCCGTAGAATAACAGTTTTGTTTCTCCTAATAACGACATCCTCCTGAGTAGTTACCGACGGGAGATCCAAATGGGTGACTATTTTACCACCAGAATGTTTTATCTAAGAGGACACCAACATCATTTACAGTAAAACTGCATGCCTCGGAAAAAATTACGGCTGTAGTTTCCTCTTACTCTCAGCCGTTCGCAGTACCAGCACAGCAAGGCCATCTTGATTGATGTTACAAGGCCAGTTCAGTCAATCATCCAGACTCTTGCCCCTGCAACTATTGAAAACGCTGCTGCCCTTCTTCAGAAACCAAATGTTTGTCTGGCCTCTCAACAATAACCCTCCGGTGTGGCTGCACCTACAGCACAGCTATCTGCATCGCTGAGGCATGGAAGGCTTCCCCCCACCCCCTCCCCGCCACTAACAGCAAAGTCCATGGTTAAAGGGGGGACTTTGTGGTAGAAAAAAAAGTATTTGAGCATTTTTGGAAACTTAACTTCAGTGGTGAAATTTCCAAAAATTCTGAAACACTTTTTTTCAAAATTTCTGACTAAGAACTCAAATACTAATTTTCGTAATTCTTGTTTCAAAATTGGCATAACATCTACATATTTTGAAAAATAATTTCATCCCCATACTTCTCCCACTTCATAGTGGAATTTCGGTTTGGGCTGGGTCATGATGAGTCATTGAATCAGTCTGGCCCTATTTCACCCACATAAGGGTTGAATTTCCAGAAACAATGAAACACGTATTTTTTTCTCATTTATAACCGAGAATCCAAATGTTAAATTTCAAAAATTTAGCTTAAAAATGCTTTCAGAATGAAATATTATATAAAACATTTCACCCCCTATTTCACCTCCTTAAGTGTTGGATTTCCAACAAAAATCCAATAAGTATTTTTTTTAACTAACAGAGAAGGCAAATACAAATATTCATATAAGTAGCTTTACAAATACTTCAGTAATTCTTTAATAATAATTTGTTTTCAGAAAAGCTGTCATCCTCTGTTTCACTCTCGTAGACGTTAAATTTCTATAAATGCTAAGACACGTACATCTTCATTCCTGATCGAGAAACACAATACCAATTTTCATAGGTGTGGTTTCAAAATTGCCTTAATAATTACATTTTTTTAAAAGAAAACCTGTTGTCCCCTGTTTCACCCCTCATGCGTGGAATTTCGAAAAATCCCTTCTCAAACGACGCCTATAGTATACGAACAACACCATCGCCAAATTTCAGGTGCCTGTCCGTAGTGGTCTGGGCTGGCATGCGATGAGTCAGTGCCTTTTACACATAGAGATTTCACACACCTGGCAAGCTCTATGGACCCTAAAAATTTAATATTTCCACCTCTAAATTATCTGTATTACTTACACGATACATGCAGCTCGCATATTGGCACTACTTTAATAATAAACCACATAACGCATAACCTGTAACCCATTAACCCATAACCTGTAATTCATAACCTTTAACCCATAACCATTATGCATTATGGGACAGCTGTCAAGCGTTACTCGTCTTCCGTTAGACATGAGGCACTAGGCGTTAGATGTTCGACATTAGGTATCAGGCACTATGTACTAAGGATTACTCATTAGGCGCTAGGTGTATCTTATGAGTCATTGGTTATGGGGTATGTGTTATGGGATACAGTTTATGGGATAGTGGGTTTATTGATTAAGTAGTGCCAATAAGCGAGCTGTGTGTATTTTAATAATTAATACTGGGAATTTGCATGGGCAAATATATAATTTGTGAGTCCATAGAACTTGGAATGTTTCTTTAATCTTTTGCAAAATATGACTCAAATGGTTCAAATGGCTCTGAGCACTATGGGACTTAACATCTGAGGGCATCAGTCCCAATCTTTTGCCAGTTTTCAAATTTACTGCATTTATCTCTAGAAGAATTCATACGTGCACATTTCAGGTTGAAAGCTCATTGAGCGTTCCCCTGCATTTTGGCAACCCACACCTTCATAGTCAAGTAGACGTAATCTTGGATTGTGATACAATTAGTATCGCATACTTCAGTATCTAATTGCCGTTTTGCCAGGATTACTATAGCCATACTACTGTTTACTAACGCGGTACGACTGCTTGTTCCTTAATAACGAGAGCAGTATCGATTCTTTTTTGTTGCTGTATGTACAGTGTGCTCCAGCTCATGTAATGACAAGAATCACGTTTTGTAAATGAATTACAGCATTTTAAAAGGTTCGTTGTGATAACTACGTCCAACTATTGCAGCAGAATACGTTATAGTATTAATGGGCTGATGAGTGCTGTAGGTTAATGGAACATTTAAGTCTATCTTTTACGGGATCCATAATGTCATTTCCTCAAAATTTGGAGCAGTTCATAATGGTCATGTTACTAATCTGTTGTCCACCCCCGGTAGCTGATTGGTCAGCGCGACAGAGTGTCAATCGTAAGGGGCTGGGTTCGATTCCCCGTTTGGTCGGAGATCTTCTCCTCTTAGGGACTGGGTGTTGTGTTGTCCTAATCAACATCATTTCACACCCATCGACGTGAAAGTCGCCGAAGTGGCGTCGAATATAAAGACTTGGACCCAGCGAACGGTCTACCCGACGGGAGGGCCTAGTCACACAACATTTATTTTACTAACCTGTTTCGTCAGTTATCGTTAGTATCAACTCTCTTACCAAAATCAAATGTATATTTCTTAAAGATGCAACACCATTAAGACTTCAGTCTACCTTATAAGAACTTAATGTTACGTCAGTAGGGTAGATGATATTGGCGTTGTTCGTATACCATCAGTCAGGCGTGGCAAAATGTAGTGTGTACAATGTATACAAGAAAGGAAGCTGCTGTAGTTGAAGTTACTTAGATATGTATGGTCTGAGTCTTTTTATGTCTTCTTAATTGGTAGTCTCTGTCCAGAAAGAAGTAAATTATTTACAGTGCCATAAGCGTGGAATCTTTACACCATTAAGACTCGTATTTTCATCTCTTTGTGTTACTATGAAATTATAAGTAGTCACTTTTCGTGTTTACGTTCTTACTCATCTACTGTAGGTATCCTGCCCCAAGCTAAGTAAGTTCAGATTGGTTGTCATTGTTCAAATATTGGAACATGACTCTTTGATAACATTAAAACTAATTCTTCAAAAGTATGAAGTACTCACTGGTGTATCGACTTTCACGAATACACCGGTAGAAAACGAAAATATGACAGCCGAAGGTCTGAATCAATTATTTCAAAGGTTTCGACGTATAACTACGTCATTTAACACCCATTCCATACATCTTTCAGAGGGCTTAAGCTTCGTATTTAGAAGATTATAATATACCTGAATAAAATTACCAAGAAGTTCAGAAATTCGTTTATATGTATGACTTATGTTACAGTCTGCAGATGAGCTAGAAGAATTATTGATAACTTTTATTTTTACTGGAGCCACAGTCATGGTAAATTTTTGAATGACTCTGCCGCCACATGACTTAAATAACTTTTATTTTATTCTTATACAATCCCAATTTCGGCCTTAGGCCATAATAAAGTACATTAATTTATTTACATGTCAAAAGACATCAGACTAGTATGAAATATAAATTTTGGTCAGAAACGCATATCTGGTCATTTAGTCCAGATCTGTCATTAGTAAAAGTTAGCACATTTCTCACACGCCTAAGTTGCAGAATTTCATTTCTGGCTCCTATAGCACAGCCTTTATGTGAATCTGCTAGTCAATAAACAGTTACGCGCCACACCATTGTGAATATGACCTGAGGCTACAATCTGGGTTGTTTGAGAATAAAATACAAAATATTGCTGTCAAATAGCAGCAGAATAATTCAAAAAATACGACAGTTATGTTTATACAAATAACTGGAACAATATTTGCCACTCAAGATGTTTTGTTTCTAACGTTCCACTAGCTAGTTCGTCGTGAAATTCTCAAACTGGATGATATTTACGGATAGTAATGGAAGAAACGTCCATGCGCCGTTATGGCTTTGCTTCAGTACAAACAGCCCTGTTTTCATGGGCTACACGAATACCGCTATGAAGAGCAGGTATTAACCCGAATACCAAGAGCTGAGATCAGGCGCGCAAAGTTTGCATACTAATCCGAAAAAGTTATCAGGTTTCTCCTTCTCAGATTACCGCTAACAGCCTTGGATTAAGCTGTCAGCGAATTCTCAGAACCTCTCTTGGGTAGCTAACAGTTTCTTGCTGAATCTGTTTCAGTTCTCCTCTGAACCTTTGTAGTAAGTTCTGAACGAAGAGTACGTCATTTTCGGTGCACATTTCTTTCAGTGGAAAATTTCTCTGCGAACTGACATTAAGTTTCTTCCATTGTAAGGAAGTGTTTTGCTTGTTCTTTATGTGCACACATCTTTCTTTGCCTCTTCGATCATCATCTTAGTTCGGAGTTATTTTATATCACAAATGGATACAGGTTTCGTTGAAACTTACCCATGCAGTGTTGTCTTCATCTTTATGCAGCCATGCTGCTGTAGGATATTTTTTAAAATATCATTTTTTTAAAAATATCATCTACTGTGCACTCCGTGGTCACCAAAGGAAAATATAATCTTTGACGACATTCCAGTCAAGTGAGGTGCCGAACTGTTGGTGCATCTCTAACGTCTGGAGAGCCCTGTGTTTTAATATAGCGGAACTACTAGTCGATGGATTATGTTTCTGTTGTTGTTATTGTTGTTGTTACTGTTGCTGTTGTAATTTGGGTTTCGAACGCAGACATTCTAGGTTATTAACACCACCAAATATTTAAAAAAAACTAGTAAAATTTTTCTTATCAAATCAGCACTAGCCTAAACAGCAGAAAATAATTTTCAGTGAAAGATATAAAATATGGTGGAAGTCTTAAAACTGGATCAGGATGACGAATGTTAAAATAAGGAAACAGCCAGCCCTCTGACAAATTTTAAAACCTGTAGATATATTTGTGCTTATCGTACAAACATTGTGTGAGGTTCTTGTTCGTTCTTCGTTTCGTTAATAATTATTCCTCGTCCTGTCAGTGACTGATTGTTTCGTCATTAGTATTATTTGATAATATGTTTGGGGGAGTTCACTACGAACAAGGGACTGATGTATCACTATTAGTTTATTATATATTTTCTCTAAAGATATTATTGAATAACACTATGAGATTCGAATAAGACTTCAACTTTCACGAAGGTTTCAATCTCGGATGACATTCCCTACCTGCGAATTACAGTTCATTATTCTACCGACAAGTGACCGTAAAATCCAGTACGTTACTTGGCTTTGTTTCGAATACTTTCGACCGAGTGTTCGTGACCGTCCATCTCTGAAGACTCCACATTAACTACTGCACAGTGTTGCCAACTCATCTTCGACACTGTGCCTAAACGACAAGTGCAACGTCAGTACGTTCATCTTGAAAGTCCTTACGGACTCTAAAAATTACAGACTGAGCACAGGAAAAGGCTAACCACGTATTGGGTGTTCATCCTTTACTAAAAAATTTTTACTCTGAACGGTTACTGTTTCCAAATAAAATATTCACAATGTCTTTTGGGTAGCTTATCCACCATTTTGTGCTTCCCGCTGAATGCACCAACAGACGCAGCGAAATATTCTTTCTTTCGAAAATGACTCACTATTTCCTGCTACTCTCCGCTGGAGGAGTCTGAAAAGAAAAAGCCTCTTTTGGTTTTTATTACTAATATTTTACAATTTAGTTATCTGTTCCATTTATCTTAGGCTGTCTGCTACCGATTACTTGGGTAGGTGCACGGATGCGGGTAGGGGTGTGGCGAGGAATAGATGTTCCGTATTACACAAAAAAAAAGAAAATTAGTTTCAAGATGTAAACTTTTATTTCTTCAAATGACTAGTTTTGAGGTTTCACAAAGTTCCAATATCCAGATTGTTGTAAATTGAAACCCCGAAACACATAGTTCAAGAAATGTTAATTTGCAGCTGAAAGCTGACCCTTTTTTGTGTAATCTTAAAACAAAACATATGCAGGGTAAGCGCTGAAACCAGTACCACTGGCAAGATTCTCAAGATGTTCCGCTTTTGTAACAACTTACGCAGCTTGTGAGTCTTACCGAACACTTTCTGTGATTGAAACAATGCACAGAAATTTCAGTCTTCCAGAAAAGCGCGTTACGGAGACGTTAACGCGCATCTGTGTTGGCCGCTTAGTTTCATTACGTGAGGTAAATAAGAACGCAACAAAAGCTGCTTTGTGTACGCCATTTTATTTTTTCACATCACCAAGCGCATCTTACGCACTCCATTAACGTACAGTTTCTGGTGAAACAGTAAGAAGTTGTTGAAAGGCATGATGTTAGGAGAAACTACGCTGACAGATAGTAAAATTGTTGTTTGTTAAAACACAACCGGTTTCGCAGCCTACAGCCGCATCATCAGGTGCAACCTACAGGGTAAAAAGCAAGGTACAGCGTCACTACATTTTGTGGATATTAAAATTAATACACGAATGCAGGTATAACTACGACAAGCACCTCAGCTGGGCAGAAAATAGTGTCCACACATAAATGCAGACTTGCCTCTTTCCGCTGCTTAAGTTTCGAAAGACGCATCCACAGGATGAGGAACGTACGCTAGTGCAGTCACTGTATCTCAAACCTCCTCCACCTCCTTGTAAGCCATCACGACACGAGTTGTAAAGCTCACTCCTAGTCAAAATTTGCTATTCAGAGAGCATCGTCAATACTATGGCGAGCCTAAGGTGAAGAGGATGTGGTCCATTCCTTAAAATTTTCCTGCATCAGTGGGAGGCAGGGCAGCTCGGTGTAGGGCAAATTAAAAGCGGTCCACAAGAACGACAAATCCTATTGACATACTTTTTACTCCGTCCTGTGTTCTAAGCGAGAAGCTGTTGGTAGAGACATACATAAAACGCCAGCCTGATAGGCTGCTGAGTCTTCGCTATCACTGTAGTCTGCTGTTAGCCGTGGCTAAACATGGCTGTAATGTTCGTTTTGTTCTTGATGCTAGAGCGATTAATCATAATAACTTACAGTTGAAGAGTTAACAGCTGCGTATTAATACAGATTACACTTCAACACGAAACTGACAATCACATGAGACACGCTCTCCAGCAAAACTGGACTCTAAGCACACAGTGCACTTATAGTTCCAGTGACACTGATTGTCATCAAGGCAGATGATGACAAGCTACTGAAATTTCAATGAAAAATCTTGAGGTTGATCTTTGACTCAGCACGAGATGCGGATGGCTGGAGATGAAGAAAGAACCGGATGCTCTTAGAGTTAATGAGACAATCAAACACTGTCAAGAAAATGAATTCAAGAAGAATTCAATGGAGAAAATATGAATTTTGTATGCCTCAACATCGTAGATCGAAAGAAGTGTTGATCTGAAGGAGCATGTGTGCTTGGCGAACACACAAAACAATGAATGCAGACTTTACGACAGCTGGAGTTTGTACCGAACAGAATTTTAAAAACACAAGGCCACACACTGATGGGTCCAAACATTAGGACCACTTGCTTAGTAGAGTGTTGATCCACACTTGAGGTACAATACAGCAGTGATTCTACTTATCACGGATTCAACAAGTTATTGTTAAGGGGTGTCTGTGTACAAGCCACGTATTTTCCGTAAATTACGGGCTGGTGGTTTGTGGGTGTGGAGCTGGCACGCTGTAGCGTTCCAGACGTGTTGCTTCATCTTCAGATGAAATGAGTTTGATTGCGAAGACACCGTCATGTTCCACAAACCAATGAAACGCGAGTGTGAAATTGTGACACGGGCATTTATAAAGCTGAAAGATGCAATTACCGTCGAGAAAGACATAAATATGAAGTGATGCACTTGGTCCGCAATATTGCTCATGTTGTCCACAGCTGTCTTGGTGCCTTGCATTACTACCACAGGTCCATTTGAAGCGCAGCTCAATGACCCACATGGCATGATAGTGCACCCAACGCCATGAGACCGTCGCTCGTTGCGAATTTCGAGCAGCCGTCATCCTAAATGACAGCGTACACGGACATGACCAGATATAACATAAAACAAGTTCATCCGACCAGGTAATACGTTTTCAGTGATCCATGGTCCAGTCTCGATGATCCTATGGACACTGAAATTGGAATGAACAATGCTGCAGAGAGGGTGCGGCAGAGGCTGAGGAAAAGTTACAATTCTGCTTTATAGGGTGTTTAGCAGATAGGTACGAAAGAGGTGTCTTTTCGAGATACGAGAGTGCCACAAATATGATTCACCAGTGGCTGTAATCATTAAAAGAAACTGCCACAGAATCCAACCCAAGTATGTGGTTGAATGAAGAGACTTCATACCAATTCGCAGACATAATTTCTACCAGAAAGCATAACACTAGAGATCTGGAAAGCCAATGTACTGGAGGCAGGATGTAGTACTTTTCTTATGACCTCCCCATATAGCACACTATCTATGTGATCATCCTCAGTCAACCATCACCTTCCGTCACCTATAAGTCAATGGATAAATCACAGAACTTCTGCTACAGTGTCTACATGGTAGCGAGATACATTGCATTACAAATAATATTTGTTAGCATGGGAAGTATCGAGCAGCGCCATGAGGGAGCTGTATATATCGTTATAATAGCATGTTCTTTAGGCGAATCACATTTTAAATGCGATGATAAGTGTGATTGTATTCGAGCTTACAACAAAGGCGATATGCACCTGCACTTCCAATCTATTAATACACATCCTGCGATGACTATCTATATTCAGTGTCACTATCATTTAAATCGCAATATATTGTTGTGTCTTGTGGTTAACATCAAGTTGTTTTAAATAAAAATTTTGGTGAAAGAAGGTCAAATTTTCTACATTTGCTGTAATAATTTTGTTAGTTCGCAGAAAGTTTCAGCCTTCTAGGCCACTCTCAAGTGATTTTGTGATTAAGTGCAAACAGAATATATCATACTAACTAAACGACCGCTGCTTCCGTCGTGTAGTAGATGTATGGGCTGCACAGTTTTTTCTTAATGGTATATTTATGCTGTTCACACACTGAATCTTCTAAACTTTTCACGCTAATTAAGGTCATACAAATTTGAACTTTTCCGAGCGTACTCCTCATCAAAAAAGCGATTCTGCTGGCGGTAGTTCAAGGTTTTTGTTAATCACGTCTTTTACTTTCTCGTGGTGACATTTCCATAGAAATTTTAATCCTCTAACGTATATTTCTTTATATGTAACTCAGAAATGAAATATCTATTTTTATAGATTTAGCTTTAAATTTTTTTTATTTCATCCCCTATTTCGCCACATTACGGGTTAAATTTCCAATGAAAAATATTTTTTATTCCTGACGGAGAAGCCAAATGCAAATTTACGTATATTCAACTTTGAAAATGATTTCATAATGAAATAAATCCATAAAACTTTCATCCCCTTTTTCGCTTCCTTAGGGTGTTGAATTTCAAATAACAGTAAAACATGTATTTTTTATTTCTAACCATGAGTTCAAATATCAATTTTCGTAGATGTAGCTTTAAAAATGCTTTAGTAAATATTTAACAATGATTCGTTTTCTAAAAATTTTCACCTATTAGTTTACCCTTGAGTTGTTGAATTTACAAAAATCCTGAAACTCGTATTTTTTTTATTTCTAACCGAGAAATCAAATACCAAGTTCTGTGGTTATAACTTAAAAACTGCCTTAACAGTGGTATATTTTCAAAAAGCCTTTCATTCTCTATTTCACCCCCTTAGGAGTGAAATTTCGAACAATCCCTTTGTAAAAGATGCCTACACTATAAGATCCACATCCCTTCCTAATTTCAAGTTTCTAAATTTTAAGTTTCTATCCATGGTGGTTTTGATTGGGCGATGATGTCTCAGTCAGTGAGTCAGTCAGTCAGTCGGGACTTTGCATTTTGTATAGAGAGATTCCATCCGTGGACAGAAATGTATTAATGTGAATGTAAACTTATTGAAGCTACACTTGTATGCAGTAGCAAACTATACCACATGTACTGAAATGGCAGAGTCTTAAAATCTGTGTCTTCTACATGTGTTGATTCACGTGCTATGTCGTTCGTTTGACAGCTTGACGTTTAAGACGGTGATACATTGATCAAAGAGTAAAGCTAACGATGGAATAACTATTTCATATACTATGACTGTGCATTTATGCGTGTATTTGAGTAGAGTTAACAATACAATTATTAACATTAAAAATGTGTAGGTAAGATTAAATTTTAAATTTAGTTTTATTGTATAAATTGCTTACCTTTCTTAGCATAATGCTAAATTTTCAGCTTTTCACTAATATTTTTGAGTGTATGTTCGTTGGTTAGAAGGTACAGTGCGGTGACACTTGTTATCGTTCGATTTTTAAACGAAACGAATCCGAAAGTTTCAACCAGTTTGCCCATTGTATGCTGTGTCACAATCGCCACATCCAATTTTGTGTATTTCTGATTTATTAAATGGGCCTGTTGTATTGATGATGTGTGTTATAATTTTACTAATGTTGTTTTCAATATGAAATACGATACTGATATTTGTATTTTTAAAATTGGATTCTGTTTTATGAGAAATGATTCCCTAATAGTGCAGAATTAAGAACTTACTTTTTTGTTTGGTTTCTCTCTTTTTCAAGTAATTTCATTTGCGTCTTATTTTTGCTTAACTTTCAGTTTGTGTCTACGTCTCTTTCATTATTTGTGGTTTACAGTAGTTTACTTTTTCTAGTATAGCTGATTCTTTTTGGATCTTTCAGTACCTGTCTGAAAGTTTCTGTATTTATTTGTGCTCTAAAATTATTTACGTTTTGTAGTACAGCTGATTCCTTTTTGATTTCTTGTTCTTGAACTTAAAATTAATTAACCTCCATATTACCGAGTGACAAATAATCCTTTTTTATGGATTTCCGGTTGGCATGATTTGTTACTAATTAACGTGCCTGAAGTGGTTGATTTTCGAAATATTCCAAATTTGTACATTGAATTTTCTTTCTTTATTGTGCTATCTAAGAAGATATTACAGTTATTTATTTCAGTTTCTCTGATGTATTTAGTTATACCGTCTGTATTATTCAGTTTTGATGTAATAATGTGTAATGATTCCAGGTGGATCTGTAGTAACAGGCAGGTACCGAGCAACACTGTCCAAGTCCCAAACGTGGAACGAATCAAGTTCATTATAAAAGGGAAGTCTTTATATGTTTGAATTTTAAAATTGTATTCTCCAAATTTTGACTTTACTGCCACCAAACTGTATTTTTAACAATGCAAAAGCATGGTGCGTAAACAGTTGTTAATCTCTTTTTGACAGACAGAGTCATTTTTCTTGTGAACTTTATTTTTACAGTTGTTCGTCCGTTAATCCTGTCTCTGCTTACTTGAACTCAACTTAGAGGTGTTTACTGTGACGCTCTACGGAGCGATCTAATGTGATCTGTTATGTATTTTTTCTAAATTTTGATTTAATAAATGTGCAAAATGTGTTGCTGGAACTCAATTCAATCAATCGACTCCTTCCTTTCACTCTCCTGTCCAGTACCGCCACAAGCTGTATTATTCCAAATTAAAATGGCTGATGATGCCTTGATGCAGAAGTTGAAATGTGTTTGACGAGTAAATAAGTATACAGCTTCAGTGGTTCACGGGGATCAGATCGGATAATTTTGTGAAAATGCACAATATTTCAACGACACAGCCGCTCGTTATTTTCGGGTGAAGACGTATTGCTGCAATCCCTCGCCAATATATGCGTTGACTCGGTAGAAAATCGCTGGGTACCAAGGGGTGGGGCTATAAAGTCATCATAGACGAATCATACAGGGTGACGACATCCAGTGCCCCCTGCTGAAGAAATTGGCCACGGTCTTCGCATGTGCGACGCGGGAGAAACGCGACCGCAAATTGTGGCCCACTTTATGTGTCTGTGTTGACTCGGATTCGTTCACCTGCGCCGACGAAGCCTTAGTACAGCCAACGTTGGTTCCCATGTCCTGCTAAGTTGAAATCCCGTGTCTCTATCAATCAGGTATTTACTTACATGTTATTTCGACTGCTTCTTTAATGACGAAGTCCCAGTAAATGGAGGCGGACGAAATTATCTTTGTCTCTCCGTAGTTCACGCTATTTACCTTGCCTAGACAATGTTCAGCAACAGCAGACATAATCTGATATGACGTCTATGTTCAGCGCATCTATCTTCAACGGAGCAACACTCCTGGCCAATGTATTATTTTCCACGCTGCCACGGGAATCTTTATTTCCCCGGTATCCTTAGATCTAGGTTGTCTTTAACAGAACCCACCATCGTTTGCAGTTACGTTGCAAGGTGCAAGACACATAAAAGTTACCAGGTGCAGTTGTCCGTTGTTTCCGGTTGTTCTTAAGGTTTAGTGAGTGTAGGTTGAAATGCATTTCGAAACTGTTTGTCAGAGTACCCGTTATATTGAAACACTCAGCGAAGATGGCTCAATTGAGCTGATAAGCTCCCTGTATCTGAAATAACCCTAGCCATATGAACGAGAGCCCTTAATACACTACCCTTTTGAGATGGATGATGGCAACTCGTAGATGTGTGTCAGTGTGGCTTGTTTTACGGAACACACTGTGACCCAAGGAACCGTCCTCTTTTCTGCGGACCAAGACATCTAAGAACGTGTAAGAGTTTAATACAGATGCACATATTTAAACTTTTTTCTTTGTATATTATAAATGTGACACTTCGGTTTTTTTTGTAAACCTTAAAAGATATTTGTATATGTTCAAATGGCTCTGAGCACTATGAGACTTAACAGCTGAGGTCATCAGTCCCCTAGAACTTAGAACTACTTAAACCTAACTAAGGACATCACACACATCCATGCCCGAGGCAGGATTCGAACCTAGGCTGAAGCGCCTAGAACCGCTCGACAACACCGGCCAGCATTTGTATATGTAAAATATACAAATAATTATTATTTATACTGGATTAGCGCTGGTTAGTATATATATGAAAGAGGAAAAACTCACTGTGTAGCAGCGTCCCTGGACGCGAGTGACGTGATGTCAGAACGTGTTCGCTGCACAAGCCCTTGGCTGCGCATCTGATGTGATCGGACGCGCGAGTTGCGCGCTAAGTCAAAGTGGGAAGAAGTTTTCAGTAGCGGTACGACAGGAACTGACGAGTGCGGGCAGATGAAAACGAAACTCCGTTCACGTCAAGATCCAGTTCCGCCAAGGATCATTGCTAAGTAAATCTGTGTTTGCAAATTTTGTCTGCAGTTACTGCAGCTTGGCGACGACAGTCTCAACGAACGACAGTAAGAGTGTCCGCTTAGTTTACGTTTCTTAGAACTGCAAAGGCATTAGCCATTGATACTGGTGAACCTTTAATTTTAATAATAATCACTGCAAAAACTTAGAAACTTTAGCTAAATAATTATCCCTAGTCATTATTACAAAGTGCGCCCCTAGTCCATTCCTGTTAGTGAAGCACTCCGAGAGCCGTATATTCGAAAGGACAGTGTCAGAAACAGAAGTAAAAATATTTTCAGTGCGCCTCAATAACTCCACTGTCGTGATAAAAATGGTTTAGATGGCTCTGAGCACTATGGGACTTAACATCTGAGGGCATCAGTCCCCTAGACTTAGAACTACTTAAACCTAACTAACCTAAGGACATCACACACATCCATGCCCGAGGCAGTATTCGAACCTGCGACCGTAGCAGCAGCGCGGTGCCAGACTGAAGCGCCTACAACCACTCGGCCACAGCAGCCGGCATTGTCGAGATAAAAATAGTTGATAGGCAAAGTTATTCTTGTAGATCAAAAGTAAATTCAGTTACCTGAAAGTAAATTAATTCCTGACACTTCAAACAAAACATTTTATTTAAAAGGAAACAATTATACATACATGCTAATTTACGTAAACTTGTAATGCTGTTTTGTGTGATGGCCTGGTTTGTATTTCGGCGTTGCAGTAGTGTTGATATTCAGTGGTAGTTCTTTCATTTAAATAATTCTAAAGTCAACTGAATTTTTTTTCGTGTTTCATTGCCAGTTCCCAAGTTACAATAGTGAGTAAAAGCTACTGTGAAGTTACACAACTATTTAGCATAACAGTAGGCTGCATCCAGTTAGTCAGTGTGAGAATCATTTGTTCCAAATTCATTTCATTGTGTTTAATAACGAAGTTGTTCCTCATTATTACTTCGTGACGTGTTTTGTTACTGAAAACGTGTGTGTAGCCTTCTGTTGCTCCACGTATTCAGATTATCCCTTACTCGTTGCTGTTCGCAATTTCATCTACTTAGGGAACAGACAGTGCCCAGTTGGGCTAGCGAGTGTTTTTTTTTTCATTTATTCCAAAAGCATTAGTAAAGTTTATCGTTCTGTATCCCGAGTCTTATGGTACCCCTTTTTCGTTGGAGTAATCCGTGAATGATTACACACTTTTTGATAATTGAACTAAATTTAATTGAAAGTAGAGTAGGGGGAATAAAATGTCCTCAGAGACAACTTGTTGTAAACCTCTCCCTCATTAATCGGTGTTACATTTTCCTTCGGAAACGTAGCCTTACCAATTTTTACCTTCTTTTAGCCACACGCTAACACGGTCAAACAAATTGTCATAAAAGTCGATTTGATAGAGGAAGTCACTACAAGCAGAAGGTCACCATTTTTTTCCACTTCCATGGTGAAGCCAACACTCGCATGGAGGGAGTTAGGATGTTACAAAAATGCAGAGTGCGTTGCTGCCCCATGTGGCCATGATACAAAAGTGTCATCCAATATAAAGACTACTGCAGCAAGAGAAAGGCATTTAGATTTAAAATAACGAATGTTATCTAAGTTCCCAGACGAGGAACTCGTAGAAAATTCCACTAGTAGTGATTAGGACTGTTGATATTTTTAAAAATATCGAGAATCCGATATAGAAATGTTTGAAAAAAATATCATTATCGGCTCTCAAAATATCGAAAAAGTATTGATATATCAATCGGAAAGGTACCAACATAGCTGCCTTTAAAAGTACCGTTGCACATTGTAAATATACTGCCGGGTTTAGAGTGGTATATTTAAGTATTGACTTATTATTAGATATTCTGTACATCAACAAGCTAGTAACCTGTCTATCCCCTTAGAACAAGAATTAAAAGGAAAACAATGCACGTTCACGTTTTGTGATAATTAGTAGGTAAAAATGGTAACTGCATGTAAGTGGCACAATAAAAGGTGTACGACGAGCCCGTCCTTCCGTTTCGTCTCATATGAGATGTGTACGGAACACTTCATGTCGACTTCCCCGTTTTTTTTTTTTTTTGTTTGTTTTTTTTCTGCCAACACCAGCGACCTAGCAGTTCTAGTGTCAAAATTGTGTGGCGAAGCTAAACGTTGCAGTTTCTGTTGGTAGCTCCGACCACTGATAACGTGACCATTTTCCCTCACACGTCTCCACCCACATCCAAGACCATTCTTGTCATTTAGATTTCTGTGCATAATTTCCATCAGCTGTTTTTCAAGAATGCTGACGTGAAGAAACAGCACACAAGTTGCGTTAATTTTTTTTTAACGCAACTCTTTACATCGATAATCTTGTTATTCCATTAACACCTTCACTGGAATCATACTTCTTCTTTTGTGCCTCTTGTACTTGATTCACACAGTCAGAGAGGAAGATTGGACTTGATGAAAGCTCAAAAAGTAGTAAGGCTCCTTCTCAAAGAGAAAGTAAAAATTATACTACAATTTCAAAGGAAGAAATTCCAATATTTACCGAAAATATAAAATAGGAAATAAAACATATCTGTTTCGATATTGCCATTTTGATAACGATATATCGACATGTCTGTGGAATATACCGTATATCATCTATATCGATATATGTAGGTAGATGTATGGATATATCGTTATTTTATCGACAGTCCTAGTAGCGAACAAAATCATCTAGAGCCGTCAGTGGTTGGGTTGCATCGCAGAACCTTGTGGCAGACTGGAAGGCGATGGTGGAGGCCCTGGAGGCTCTCTTGAAGCGAGGCGGAGAGCCGCTGTTGACCGTGGGCGGCGCTGTGTGTTCGCCTCCGCCACCTGCCGCAGCGGCCTGCAATAACAGTGGCCGGAACCCCGCTGCGAGTTTGTGCAGTGTCGAGTTTCCTCTTCATTATGTCAGTTGCTCGTTTACCTGCCGCTGCCGCGGGACGCGCTGCGGCATTGTGCGACGCTTCGCCCTCAAAAGCCCTCCGCACAGGGTGCCGTGCCGAGCTCCGGGCGCCACAGAACGCGCCGCCGGGAATTTTTCGGCAGAACCCGGTTCGATCGTATGACGGTGCGCCTTTGTAGAGCTGTGGGAGCGGCAGAGTCCGGCGCTTTGCGCAGGTAGAGCGGCGCTCGGGTTTCCGAGAGTGAACGACCTGGCACAGGGAGCAACAAGTGCTCTTGATTAAGCGGAGGAAACGACTCGAGCACCACGAGGGCGACAGGTTTGTTTGTGGCTATCGCAACCGATATGTTTTTGCCCGCGTTCTGGTTTTGTGTTCGAGTCTCTACTCCTGAGAACGGCCTGGCGACACTCAGTAGCTGGTGACACAATGCTCTACAAACATAAGCTTTCTTCTCAAACAAAACAGCGCAATATATGAGACCAACATAAGCACCGAATAATGTCAGCATAACATCGAAAAGCAGTCTGTAATCAATTAAGTTCCAGCAAGAAGAACAGAAAGACTGTGAGCAGTATTGTTCTCTTTTGTTTGATAATGTACTGGAAATGTAGCTGTATTTTCATGGTGAGAACCAATCAAATTACAACATTAAATCAAATTTATTAGTGATTGCCAGTAAACCCCATCACCCCCAAAACGAGTAGCTTCAAAAGTCTGATTTATTACCAAATGATTTACCAGGAAGATGCAACCATAAGAACTCCCCCCCCCCCCCAGGTTCCCCCATAACAGCAGGTATGTTAAAACTACTGTGATCTGTTGACATCCAAAAACAGTGAAAGATAGAAAGGTGAGAAGAAAGCGAAAGAAAATAAAATCTCTTAACTAGTAATAAGTAGCCATTTATGAGAAAACGGAAGTTCCAAGAAAATGATAGTGGTGTATGGCAGACTTTGTTGACTTACAAGGATTCGGAAATTCTTTTGATAGCATGTGTCACTTTGTGAGAGAAACGCCTGAAAACAAGAAAAATATCAACAACGTGAAAGAATGTTCGTATTATAAGGATTAAAACACTTCATAGAATGCTTGTGTAGTATAAGAAATGAATAGGACTTACAGACAATAAATAAGAAAACAATGAAATACCCTGTCGAAATATGCAGCAGCAGAGTTGTCAAGAGATGGCCAGAGTATTACTTTTCTCTGTCTTTGTTACATCTGTTTTATTACTCGAAAGCTTATCATTAGCATTTTGAACTATTTCGGATTCGTTTTCCCTTTTGTGCATACTTTTTTCTTTGGTGATAAATTTTTTCTTTTTAGAGAATTTTGCAAATGTTTGATTTACCCAAGTTTGAATGTTGTTTTGCACCTTCAGTGTTTACTATTATGTATTTAACATTTATATTATTAAGAGCAAGCATCATATTTTAGTCCTTTGTTTAAAAGTGTAGTTTCAGTAGGAGTAAAAATGATGTTGGTAAGACTGGAAATCCGTATATAGAATTTGTTGGTAAGGCGGTTCGACCTATACTTGAGTATTGCTCATTAATGTGGGATCCGTACCAGGTCGGGTAGACAGAGGAGATAGAGAAGATCCAAAGAAGAGCGGCGCGTTTCGTCACAGGGTTATTTGGTAACCGTGATAGCGTTACGGAGATGTTTAGCAAACTCAAGTGGCAGACTCTGCAAGAGAGGCGCTCTGCATCGCGGAGCCGGCCGGTCTGGCCGAACGGTTAAAGGTGCTACAGTCTGGAACCGCGCGACCGCTACGGTCGCAGGTTCGAATCCTGCCTCGGGCATGGATGTGTGTGATGTCCTTAGGTTAGTTAGGTTTAAGTAGTTCTAAGTTCTAGGAGACTCATGACCTGAGAAGTTAAGTCCCATAGTGCTCAGAGCCATTTGAACCATTTTGCATCGCGGTGTAGCTTGCTGTCCAGGTTTCGAGAAGGTGCGTTTCTGGATGAGGTATCGAATATATTGCTTCCCCCTACTTATACCTCCAGAGGAGATCACGAATGTAAAATCAGAGAGATTCGAGCGCGCACGGAAGGTAGAGAGTAAATATTTCCATTTGAGTAAATCAGTTTTTTGAAAAATTGCCTTAAAAACTAAAGAAATTATCAGGAAACAAAACAGTAAAAGCAAAAGAGCTAATGAATATGAAGTATATTTATTTTAATGATAAGCTTAATATTAACAAAGCAACTGTAATAAAGGCAGAGAAAGGTAATACTTTAGACATTCTTAGTCAAAGTGATTGTGTTACTAACTTTTTCAGTAAACATGGAATTGTCAAAATTAACAAAGATCCAACCCCAAAATATCAAAATAAGAATAAAAAATTAATTGATCAAAATAATTTCCTTTTCTTTCTAAAAGATAAACTTCCTAGAAGATTATGAATCTTCTGTACCCCAAAGGGAGATCTCAACTAAAGTTGCATAAACCTCACATGCAAATTTGTCCAACTGTTAATAAAACAAATTGTCCTTTCTATAAATTAAACAAAAAACTTAAAGTTGTTTTGCAATATTTTTACGTTTCATAAGAGGATTTTAAAATCTAGTACACTTGCAAATTAGCATAACATTGATATTCCTGACAGTGCTTGATTTTCTTCATCAGACATCATAAACCTGCACACTAATGCACAACCAGAGTTCACTGATTTACTTGAAAATACTCTTGCTTTTCAAAACATTTCATGCAATGATAAAGTTATTTCCAGAAGGACAGGTACGCAATAGGCAGTACACAAACAGATACTACATCTGACACTTTCGTCACTCTTGTAGAATTACAATTTTTCAAAACTAATCCTTAGATCAATAGTAATATCCACATTATATAAAACTGTAAACAATACTTTTTAGCTGTATCAAGGCTCCAGAGACAAGTGGGATTCACTTACCAGGTTTTTAAAGAATGTTCATACCAAAATCGTTTTTACAATAGAACACAAAACTTGTAAAACCATAACCATTTTAGATATCACTTTCTCAAATTTTAATGGCAAATATTTTACCAGTTACAAGAAGCCATCTGTGACTAATGTAATTACTAAAGCAGCTTCCTGTCATCCTTCTGAATACAAAACAGCCTTTTTTTAAAGTAAAGATACACAGAATACTTAAATTACCTCTTGAATCAGATACAATCCCAAAACAACTAGACATTTTAAAGCAAATTGCCAAATCTGTTTCAACTCCAATGAAGCTGATTATCTGTTCATAAGTTACAACACTCTCTTGACAACCTTACAATTTGTTCCTTACGGCAAATTTACCAAAATCATCGTTATGTGGTTAGTATCCGACAAAATTAACAAATTGTTTAAAAGGAGCTTTACTACTAACAGACTTTTTCAGAATAAGCTGAAACACGAATCGAAAATTGCATTATTGTCTATTTAAATTTCAGTGTTCATAAAATATTATGTGGTGACTGTGACAAACAATACATTGGTAATTCAGATCGAAATTCTGCTATTCGTTATACAGAACATACTTCAGGTGCATCTCGCAATAAATCTGTATTTAGTAGATGTGGATGCAGCGTCATGTACATAATTGTCTGCGTTAAAAATGGGTGTTCAGAGAGGTATTTAAACGAGTGATGATTTTCCTGTATGCACAACTCAGTGAGCCCTCTAAACGATCTGCAAAGAGATGTAAAGTTGCTGGTGTCACAGAGCGACAAGCTTATTCAATGCGCTTTTTGAACTCATGTTCCATTAGACTGTAGATAGTATACTAATACTGCCGTATGAATAGCAGGTCGGACTGCACAGGAAAACGAGGTTAAGTCTCCCATGGATAATAACGTGAAATAAACATGGCATACGTGTTCAACTTGTAAGTTCAAATTATGCTGATGCTGGGCGAATTCCGACAGGATACCAGTAGAGGAAGCATTGCATATGCCGTGAGATATACTGGTCGAAGAACTCCTTAAGCCATCTCGCAGTAAATCGGTATTTGGCCAACACTTGATGAATGACAGGTACTCTCATGGTTCTATTACTAATAACCTGTAAGTTACCCATAAATTAAAGAACATATTTTTACTTATCTGAGGATGACACGGCGGTCGGATGGTCCCGATGGGGCACTTGTGGCCTGAAGACGAAGTGCTAACACATTGCAAGAGAGAAATTTATTTTCATTATAAAAGTACACCTTCCTCCTTACTCAATGAGCAATTAGACTTTAGAGAAAAAATATTTTATGGTCTTTTTGAGGACTTACTACACAACGTTTTTGCTCCCCTGTTCTCATTTTATTAATATTTTTATTTTCGAGATAATAACATTAATTTCATGCTTTCGTGACTGGTATGATTATATAACTGTAAACACCTGTTTCACAGTATCTTTTATTGTTTTGACTGCTTATGTTTTCTGTTTAGGCCCAGCAGATGGCAGTCTATATTGTCACAGCTGCTTATTACTATTTTCTGTCTCACGCATATATTGTATTTTTATCACATTTCGACAAAATGCTTCTTGTACCAGTTGTCTTATATAATGTAATGTATCCATTTCCGCATTTGTAGTTGACTTTCGTAAAACTATTTCTTGTATATTGTATTGTAATAACAGTTTTACTTATTGTATGCTTTACGGCCTGTTCCTGTGTAATGCATTTCGTGATTGACAGAGCATCATGTACTTAAGCAACAACTCCATTATTCTCTTCAGAAGCTGCTTTTCACGGATCCACGATACCAGCTCTGTTCATCACCACTACCTGCTATCATAGACAATTTCTTTCTTCCATCTTTGGTTACACGCGTATTTTAAGTATTTTATATTTTACTATCAAATTTCCCTATAAATCCATTCTGTACTCATGTTTCAGTGTAATATGGTCTGAAGATGGTCACATTTTGACCGAAACGTGTTACCATTGTCAAGAAACATTTTCTTGCCATCAACACTGTTCTCAATACAATTTTAAAACAAGAGAGAGAAATTTTAAAGAAGTTAATGCGAAATTGGCTACAAATGGCTCTACAGTTTCATAGATGGACAAAGGGAACATCGTTGTTATTATCTGCAAAGTGGATTAGGTAAATAATACATTCTAATTTTCTGATGACAATAATATTTTTGAAGTAAGAAATGACCCTATAGCAAAATTTCAGTGCCAATTAAATGTGCTGCTGATGATAGTAATTTCTTAACAGGAGACAAACAGAGAGACAGAAGAAAAATCATATACATATGTGACATACAGAAAAGTGACATATAGAGATGTTGAATGTAAATGTGACTACCTAGCTTTGCTAGTTTGACTACCAGTGTTGACTGCTTTTTTCTTTATTTAATATTTTATGCTGTTTTTATAATTGGATACTTTTATAGACAGTTTTTTTTGAAAAAGAGTATCTCTGTGCATAGGTGGCTGATATTTTATTTTATTTAAAGTTTTACATTGACATTTATTTTTGATATTTGACGTTCCTACTCGAACTTGACGACTGCATACCAGGCGTGAAGGGTTACCTACATATTTCGAAGCTGCATTTTATACCATACATTTGCTATCATAGAGGAAAAGTTTCTTGCATACGTTTCTCACGTTACTATTTTAACTGTATGCTGTGACTGCCTGATTAAAGGATGGCCCGAAGATGGTATTGTGTACCATAAATGGTAGCCAGCAGGCAAAATTAGAAAAAAATGCGACTATAGGCTAAAACGAGAAATTTTTTGTTATTTTGTTCGTCTATGCTCCAACCGGTGTATATTGCGAGTATGTCCTGAATAAATGTAAACTATGCCTTGTGATTTATATGATCGCGAAGCTTTCAAAACACTGCCAAACTCTCATTCTAATACTGGGCGGCTCCTATTCTTTCCAGATCGAAATCAAGTTGTTGTTCTGTCACGTAAGCTCACCGTTCTTCAGTGAATTATTTCCTCCTCCCGCTCTCTCCTCTGCGCTTAACAACAGATTTATTGGCCCTCTCAGATTCCATACCTTCAAGATTTTTCTGAGAAGTCCTAGAGGAACTTTCAGATCCAGAACCTAGAAAAAATGATCAATAAATAGAAAAGGTTAATAGAGCATACCTGAATCACACATCTATTGCTGTTGATATTGTAGAGTTAGTATGTAGTTGGGAATAGTACAAAGTGACAAGACAAGTTTGAAAGCAGTCCTGAACATTAATTACATTAAAACTAAACAACGTATAGTTCACACACAGAAAAGAAAGCTTTACAAAGAGATTATAGAACCAAAAGATGCATTTTTGTATATAGAGCAACTTAAAACTACTATTAAATGGGCAGATAAAAAACAGAGAATTGAAAACAGCCTCGAGTACTTAAAGTAACCTAAAGTTTCCAAAAGTACTCTCCTGATGTGACTGGAACAGAATGTTTACAAGCAATGCGTATTGACAGTTTTGGCTTTCGGCAGTCCGACATGGGCTTTCAATGCGAAGCCCGATCAAAAAGTGAGAGTTGGTAAGTGAGTCTGTGAGCATGGAGACAATTAACTTTGTGCAATGGAAATTATTAGCTTTCTCATTATCTTGTGGTATTACACCACCGTCAGCTTAAAGTAAATCTCGCTGACTGTATACTTTGTTTTTCAGGTAATGCGCTTTTCTCTACATCTTAAAAGATAATAAATGGAAGAAATATTTATTTAGATAGGTAAACGTAATAAAACGCTACTCTTTTTGCGGAGCTATGAACACACTTAATTTAGTTATTTTCCAGAGTATTATGGGAATGCGTTATGATTTTTTAAACTGAACATTTTTTTCTACCATGCCGCTGATGTATTTAAAACGTTACAAATCAATTTCAATCAAATTTCTATCAGTTTTAGTTAAGGAGCAAACCACGTTCACAGGTTTGGGGGTGTATGCTGCTGTGTTCAAGGGCTGTTCAAATGAGCGCCCACTCAGAAAAATGGACACTCGTTCATTGCATAAACAAACGGCATTAGGTCTGCGACGGGTATCGACGTGGAATAAACATGGCATACACGCCCAACTAGTACGTTTTCATCATGCTGTGCTCGGCGAATTCAGTATACGAGCCATGGCTTATGCCGTGCGATACCGTGGTGGAAGAACATCAGTCATCTCGTAATAAATCAGTATTTGGCCAACATTTCGTACACCACAAGCACTCTTACGTGCTGAACAGTAACTTTGCGAAACAGGTGGTTTGAGAAGTTACAGCAAGAGTAGTCGAAGACCAGCAAGAGGTGCCGGCCGCGGTGGTCTCGCGGTTAAGGCGCTCAGTCCGGAACCGCGCGACTGCTACGGTCGCAGGTTCGAATCCTGCCTCGGGCATTGGTGTGTGTGATGTCCTTAGGTTAGTTAGGTTTAAGTAGTTCTAAGTTCTAGGGGACTGATGACCACAGACGTTAAGTCCCATAGTGCTCAGAGCCATTTGAACCATTTGCACCAGCAAGAGGTGAGGATTTGGAAGTCTTTCTTTTAATTGCAGTACGCCACGAGTCCCACGTCAGTTTACGAGAAGTTGCTGCAGTCACTGGTAGCCCCTTTAATCCGTATGGCGAATAATACACAGTCTCAGTTTCAACCTTACCACCCGTAAATGACACCGGAGCTGCATGGGAACAATTTTAATTGGAGAGTTACTTTCTGCAGACGTTGCCGATGCACAGAAAAACAAATTGATGTTGGTAGCGATAATGTGCGTAGAGTAAATAAAGTTTGTCTTTAAATCATAGGTAACTGGCTGAAACGTAATAATTAAAACAATAAATACTTTTCTGCATGTTCATAAGTAATGAGGCAGTGAACCGTCATAGTATCCGTTTCTGGGCCACAGAAGATCCTTGTCCGGTATATCATGGCGATTTGTCAAATGGGATTAAGATGTGGTGCACAGTACTTGTAGAAGAAATAATCCGTCCACACGAGTGAGATGTCTCTAGCTTTTATAGTCGATAGTTCAGGTACTCTCCTTGAAAATGACAGTCTACGCTAGGCATTAGAGGCCAAATGTAGATGCAGTTCAATTGTCACCCACCCCATCCTACACTCGATGCGACACAAGAAATGGACTACAGATTTCCTGGGAGATGGTTAGGATGCCGTCGTCCTTGGTAATGACCAACACGGTGGCCGATTTAAAAATTCAAATGGCTCTGAGCGCTATGGGACCTAACATCTGATGTCATCAGTCCCCTACACTTAGAACTACTTAAACCTAACTAACATAAGGACATCACACACATCCATGCCCGAGGCAGGATTCGAACCTGCGACCGTTGCAGCAGCGCGGTTCCAGACTGAAGCGCCTAGAATCGCTCGGCCACAGCAGCCGGCTGGCTGATTTAACGTTAGCGAATTTGTTTTTGTGGGGACGTCTAAGGAATAGTGTTTGTCAGTGAACCCAAACCCCAGATGACTTCAAACAGTGAACTGAGGAATATTGTCGCTCTGACACACCAGCCAGTTTACATCTCATTAGCAGGTTTGTTAGGTGTATTGAGTTGTGCATTCAGGAAAATGGGCACTCGTTTGAAAACCTCAGATAAGTGAACATTCCACCACCCCAACTTCCATTTTCACACTGCCAAACATGTACGTTTTGTGTACCCACCCTTAAAACTTTGGACACAGCTTCCTAACCAAAAGGGGCAGAAACGTGATTTAATATGATTTATACACAATTGGTACACATAAATCAGGTACATAACAGACAAAAATATAACGTTCAATTTAGAACATTCTAACTCGTTGCTGTAACTCCCTGGAAAACAAAATACGTTCATAAAGGGCAACGGTTTATTATGTTTATCTGTCAAAATAAATGTTCCTTTCACTCATTGTCTTGTAGGTTAGAGACAAAAAAATTAACTGAAACTTACTCTACATCGATAGTCACTTCACTGACTGAATCTACCGTACTCAACGAATGAGCTGAAAATTCCATTCCATTAAGTTATTTGGAGCAAAAGGACCCAACCTCGATGTGCTAGACGTACATACTAAACATTTCAGTAGCTAGCGCTAAAGAGGGTGCGACTGTCCGGAAGTCACTTCACTGACTGAATGTACCGTACTCAACGAATGAGCTGAAAATTCCATTCCATTAAGTTATTTGGTGCAAAAGGACCCAACCTCGATGTGCTAGACGTACATACTAGACATTTCAGTAGCTAGCGCTAAAGAGGGTGCGACTGTCAGGAAGTCACTTCACTGACTGAATGTACCGTACTCAACGAATGAGCTGAAAATTCCATTCCACTAAGTTATTTGGTGCAAAAGGACCCAACCTCGATGTGCTAGACGTACATACTAGACATTTCAGTATCTAGCGCTAAAGAGGGTGCGACTGTCCGGAAGTCACTTCACTGACTGAATGTACCGTACTCAACGAATGAGCTGAAAATTCCATTCCATTAAGTTATTTGGTGCAAAAGGACCCAACCTCGATGTGCTAGACGTACATACTAGACATTTCAGTAGCTAGCGCTGCAGAGGTTGCGACTGTCCGGAAGTGTGTGAGATGGGACGGCGCACCCCCAGCGACCCAGGTCACTGGCGTGGCTCGGGTGCTTTGCTTTCCGCGTTGCGACAGCGCGACGGGGCAATGCCGCGGCGTTCTGTGATCCGGCCGGTGATAACCCGTCTCGTCCGCTTTGTGATTTATAGCTCGTGAGTGTGCAGTTTCGTTCGCTGTTGAGAGCCTTCAAACAAGCGTGGATAACCTCTTTAATGTCTGGGACTGGAATTCGTCAGGTGGTTACGAAACCTTAAGGTCAGATCTGCTAGAGATACATTTTTTACTGAAAATTTCTCGGAAATAACAGCCCCGTCAAGGTTCCGCTTTAATTCGACATGGCGAGCGTCGGGAAAATACTGTGACCGTTACCGTTTGTATTACTATATTTGGGCTCTGAGAAGAACACTTTCATCAGCACTTCTCTTCCAAAATGCACTGATACTTTGTCGTATGTTGTTACTTCTTTCTAATTTCTACCAATTTCTTCGGGAAAGGTGGCTGTGGTAAAATCTTATGTACATTAGTCAGATGCTAAGCCGGACGATGTTCTAGTGCGTAGCTTTCTGCCACAGGGGGTTGGGTCAGATTTGAAATGCAAATATTCGGGATCCGAGCCTAGCGGAGGTCTCAAACTTTTTGTAATACTTTCTTTATAGTAGTTCCTTGTGAGAAAGATTTGTGGCCGGGGATCCACTTCACAGGTAGGAGGAACAAAACATCAACCGTCTCCAGCAGAGCAGTGGAGTGTTCAAACTGACGTGCTCTAAAGAACAACAAAACGAAACTTTCCCCTAAATGATACGCGAGTGCCAAGAAAGAACTTGTTCTTGTAACATTGCCTCAAAAGAAAATAGGTCTCAATCTAAAAACAAAAGGTAAGCAGTGTTGAGCCATACTAGTATGAACCTTTGCACACCGCTTCAAATGGTTCAAATGGCTCTGAGCACTATGGGACTTAACCTCTGAGGTCATCACTCCCCTAGAACTTAGAACTACTTAAATCTAACTAACATGAGGACATGACACACATCCATGCCCGAGGCAGGATTCGAACCTGCGACCGTAGCGGTCGCGCGGTTCCAGACTGTACCGCCTAGAACCGCTCGGTCACCCCGGCCGGCTCATTTCAAATTACACTGCTGGAAAAATTCGTACAAACAGCCATATATTGATATTTTATCTACAAGTTACGGAACGATTATGATAGAAAAATATACGGGAAAACTATAAGGTTCTCAAATTATTGCGACTCGAAAAGAATGCTATTATAAGAAACAATAAAAAGAATAGGAGGGAGAGAAGAGGAAACAAATGAAGAGGAAACAAACCTTACATTTCTATATTCCCAATAATAAACTTTCATTTTTGCGAGGTCAATACATTTCTCAAATGTCTGTCTACATTAGAAGACACATCTATGTTTCAAATGGTTCAAATGGCTCTGAATACTATGGGACTTAACTTCTGAGGTCATCAGTCTCCTAGAACTTAGAACTACTTAAACCTAACCAAGCTAAGGAAATCACACACATCCATGCCCAAGGCAGGATTCGAACCTGCTGAATATGACCGTAGCGGTCGCGCAGCTCCAGACTGTACCGTCTAGAACCGCTCGGCCACTTAGGCCGGCGTCTATGTTTCCAGATCTGTATTATTCTCTGTGGCTTGTTATCATCATTCCTATTGAAGCGTTCTAAATGGGGTCCCTGGTGTGTTCTGAATTGTGTATGCTTACCGAAATGCAAAAGAGATTACCGAAGAAGTGCAGACAACTGCTACATATCATTCTCAGCCACGCACTGGAAGTATGAAATCCAGTTACTGTATGTAATCCAGAGTCTGTTTCCAAGTAAATCAGTTTTGACTTTCCTTGATAAGCTGTATGAGTGATTAATGTCTTCATCAAAAAATGCTACAAGGTACAGTACGAAGCATCATTTCATTCTGTTCGGAAGGGTATGTTCTTTACATCGTCAAATAGGAAAGCCTGCCCACTTGATTAGTTACATTGTAAACAGGTTCTAGAAACAACTAACCGTAAAGTCGTTATTCCATTCGACAACAAGTCTTGGTAAATCCTAACCAAAAATGGTGACAGTTAAAGAGAATCAATAGCGAGAATCACTCACGAATACTAAAGAGCCAAAGAAACTAGTAGACCTGCCTAATGTCATGTAGGGCTCCCGCGAACTCATAGAAGTGCCGCAGCAAGATGTGGCATGGAATCGACTAATGTCCAAAGTAGTGCTGGAGGTATCTGACACCATGAATCATACAGGACTGTCCATAAATGCGAAAGAGTACGAGAGGTGGAGACCTTTTCTGAACAGCACGTTGCAAAACATCCCAAATATGCTCAATAATGTTCACTTCTGGGGAGTTTGGTGTCCAGCGGATGTGTTTAAACACGGGAGAGTCTTCCTGGGGCCACTCTGTAGCAATTCTGGACGTGTAGGGTGTCGTAGTACCCTGCTGGACTTGCTCAAGTCCGTCGGAAATCACAGGGAACATGAATGGATGCAACGAAATTAGAATTATATATTAAAACCTTCAGCTGCTGACGGGCTTTGAATGTATCAATGGGGACAGGTGAAAATGTGTGCCCCGACCGGGACTCGAACCCGGGATCTCCTGCTTATATGGCAGACGCTATATTCATCTGAGCCACCGAGGACACAGAGGATAGAGCGACTGGAGGGACTATCTCTCGCACGCCTCCCGCGAGACCCACATCCTCACCTTGTATGTCCACACACTACATTCGTAGTGTCCCTTCCCAACACACTCATTACTCGTGGAAGACATTCTTACCAAATTCCGTAAGAGTTCGGGTAATACACTCCTGGAAATTGAAATAAGAACACCGTGAATTCATTGTCCCAGGAAGGGGAAACTTTATTGACACATTCCTGGGGTCAGATACATCACATGATCACACTGACAGAACCACAGGCACATAGACACAGGCAACAGAGCATGCACAATGTCGGCACTAGTACAGTGTATATCCACCTTTCGCAGCAATGCAGGCTGCTATTCTCCCATGGAGACGATCGTAGAGATGCTGGATGTAGTCCTGTGGAACGGCTTGCCATGCCATTTCCACCTGGCGCCTCAGTTGGACCAACGTTCGTGCTGGACGTGCAGACCGCGTGAGACGACGCTTCATCCAGTCCCAAACATGCTCAATGGGGGACAGATCCGGAGATCTTGCTGGCCAGGGTAGTTGACTTACACCTTCTAGAGCACGTTGGGTGGCACGGGATACATGCGGACGTGCATTGTCCTGTTGGAACAGCAAGTTCCCTTGCCGGTCTAGGAATGGTAGAACGATGGGTTCGATGACGGTTTGGATGTACCGTGCACTATTCAGTGTCCCCTCGACGATCACCAGTGGTGTACGGCCAGTGTAGGAGATCGCTCCCCATACCATGACGCCGGGTGTTGGCCCTGTGTCCCTCAGTCGTATGCAGTCCTGATTGTGGCGCTCACCTGCACGGCGCCAAACACGCATACGACCATCATTGGCACCAAGGCAGAAGCGACTCTCATCGCTGAAGACGACACGTCTCCATTCGTCCCTCCATTCACGCCTGTCGCGACACCACTGGAGGCGGGCTGCACGATGTTGGGGCGTGAGCAGAAGACGGCCTGACGGTGTGCGGGACCGTAGCCCAGCTTCATGGAGGCGGTTGCGAATGGTCCTCGCCGATACCCCAGGAGCAACAGTGTCCCTAATTTGCTGGGAAGTGGCGGTGCGGTCCCCTACGGCAGTGCGTAGGATCCTACGGTCTTGGCGTGCATCCGTGCGTCGCTGCGGTCCGGTCCCAGGTCGACGGGCACGTGCACCTTCCGCCGACCACTGGCGACAACATCGATGTACTGTGGAGACCTCACGCCCCACGTGTTGAGCAATTCGGCGGTATGTCCACCCGGCCTCCCGCATGCCCACTATACGCCCTCGCTCAAAGTCCGTCAACTGCACATACGGTTCACGTCCACGCTGTCGCGGCATGCTACCAGTGTTAAAGACTGCGATGGAGCTCCGTATGCCACGGCAAACTGGCTTACACTGACGGCGGCGGTGCTCAAATGCTGCGCAGCTAGCGCCATTCGACGGCCAACACCGCGGTTCCTGGTGTGTCCGCTGTGCCGTGCGTGTGATCATTGCTTGTACAGCCCTCTCGCAGTGTCCGGAGCAAGTATGGTGGGTCTGACACACCGGTGTCAGTGTGTTCTTTTTTCCATTTCCAGGAGTGTATATATGCATCCGCACAGAAGAAGAAGGTCATATCCATATAAGATGAATGGATGCAGGTTATCAGACAGGATGCTTACGTACTTGTCACCCGCCTGAGTCGTATCTAGATGTATCAGGGGTCCCATATCACTCCAACTGCACACGCCTCACAACGTTACAGAGCCTCCACCGGCTTGGACAGCCCCTGCTGACATGCAGGGTCCATGTATTGATGATGTTGTCTCCATACCCGTACACGCTCATACGCTCGATACAATTTGAAACGAGACTCGTCCGACCAGTTAACATGTTTCCAGTCATCAACAGTCCAATGCTGGTGTTGAGGGGCCCAGGTGAGGTGTAAAGCTTTGTGTCGTGCAGTCATCAAGGGTACTCGAGTGGGCCTTCGACTCCGAAAGCGAACATCGATGATGTTTCGTTGAATGGTTCGTATTCTGACTCTTGTTGATGGCCCCGCAGCGAAATATACAGCAATTTGCGAAGGGTTGCACTTCTGTCGCGTTGAACGATTCGCTTCAGTGATCATTGGTCCCGTTCTTGCAGGATCTTTTTCCGGCCGCAGCGATGTCGTAGATTTGATGCTTCACCGGATTCGTCATATTCACGGTACAGTCGTGAAATGGTCGTAGGGGAAAATCCCCAAATCATCGCTACCTCTGAGATGCTGTGTCTCATCGCTCGTGCGCCGTCTCTAGAACCACGTTCAAACTCACTTAAATATTGATAACCTGCCATTGTAGCAGCAGTTACCGATCTAACAACTGCGCCAGACACTTGTTGTATTGGTGACCTCAGTGCTGTACTCTGCCTGTTTACATATCTCTGTATTTGAATAACCTTGCCTGTGCCAGTTTCTTTGGCGCTTCAGTGAATAACGTAGGGGAAAATTTCGTTTGCTTGATCTATAGAGTACGGAATCTTTCCTACGATAAGTGTTGGAAAATAAATCAGAATAAATGTGGTTATACTGTTCACGAAGTCGATCTGTTGGCCGACAACGTTGTAAGAAAAAGCGGAACAGTTTGTGTGCCTGTGACCTAACATGGAGAGCGGTGTTTCACTGCGACCTGTGTCGTGTTGTCGCTGGGTCGGGGTGCGTGAGAGATTACCCTTTACTGGGTCAGAGGTAAGGCGCCGCGTCTAACGGAGCTGTGGGCTGGGCCCGCTCGGCCCGGCTCGGCTTACCATTGTCCGCGGCCATACGTTAGCGCGAGGCGGACGCCGCATTGTCCTCGGTGAGCCGCGTCAGGGGGAGCCGGCAGCCGGGGGCCGGCAGGAGGCAGCCGGGAGCCCCGCTGACAACGGCTGCGCTGCCGCTCCTTCTGTCACTGTCACGGTCGCCACTAAAACAAAAGCCGCGCCACTGGACAACGTCGGACAGGTCAGCCTGCGGCGAAAGTGACACATTTTAACTGTCATGAAAATCTTTGGCTCGGTGGTAAGGTCTAATGGCACCAAACTACTGATGTCATCGGTCCCCTTTGACACGGTGTTATTGGTACGCAGAGCAGACGAGTGACTAACATTCGGAAGCTACAACTGGCCTTCGGATCGGGTCAGCTGACGTCCTGCGCTCGCTACTTTAGAGCCGCCGTATTGGATTTCATCGTATTTTCTTCCTTCTGTACAGTGAGGCGACAAAACACGTGGGATGGGGATATGCACGTATAAAGATGGCGGTAGATTCACATGCACAACGTATAAAGGGGCAATGAATTGACGGAGCCACCATTCGTACTCAGGTGATTCATGTTAAGAGGTTTCCGACGTGATTATGGCCGCACGACGGGAATTAAGAGACTTTGAAAGCGGTATTGTAGTTGAAACCAGAAGCATGGGACATTCCATTTCGGAAATCGCTAGGGAATTTAGTGTTCTGACATCCACAGTGTGAGGAGTGTGCTGAGAGTACCACATTTCAGAAATTACTCCTCCCCACCAATAAAGACGTAGCCGAAGGACTGTACTTAACGACCGAGATCAGCATCGTTTGCGTAAAGTTGCCAGTGCTAACAAGAAAGCAACACAGTGTGACAGAAAATGTGGGACGTACGACAGCCGTATCCGTTACGACAGTGAGGTGACGTTTGGCGTTGATGATCTATGACAACAGACGACCGACACGAGTGCCTTTGTTAACAGCACCACGTCACCTGCAGCGCCTGTCCGCTCGTGAAGATACCGGTTGGACCCTAGGCGACTGGAAAACAGTGTCTTGGTCAGCTGTCCCGATTTCAATAGCTAAGACCTGTTGGTAGCGTTAGTGTGTAGCGCAGACTCCACAAAACCATGGACCGGGGTTGTTAACAAGGCTCTGTGCAAGCTGGTGGTAGGTCTGTAGTGGTGTATTCTATATTTACATGGAACGGACTGGGTCCTCTGGTCCAACTGAACTGATCATTGACTGGATATGGTTACTTTCGGGTACTTGGAGCCATTCTGCAGCGATTCATGGAGGTCACGTTTCCTAACAACGATGGAATTTTTAGTGATACCAATGGACCATGTCACCAGGTCAGAATTGTTCAGGGTTGGCTTGAAGAACGTTGTGGACAATTCGGGCGAATAATTTAGCCACCCAGATTGCCCGACATGAATCCCATCGAACATTAAAGGGACGTGATCGAGAGTTCATTTCGCGCACAAAATCCTGCACCGGTAGCACTTTGCAATTACGGACGGCAATAGAGGCAGCATGGCTCATTATTTCTGCAGGGGACTTCCAACGACTTCCAACGACTTATTCCAACGACGTAACGTGTATCCACAGGACATGTGGCCTGTAATTGAAGAAGTGTCATGATGATCTCTCCATTGGCAAAAGATTCCGGAATAGTCCCCCATTCGGATCTCCGGGAGGAGACGGCCAAGGGGGAGGTTACCATGAGAAAAAGATTGAAAAATCAATGAAAGGATAACGTACTACGAGTCGGGGCGTGGAATGTCAGAAGCTTGAACGTGGTAGGGAAACTAAAAAATCTGAAAAGAGAAATGTAAAGGCTCAATCTAGATATAGTAGGGGTCAGTGAAGTGAAGTGGAAGGAAGACAAGGATTTCTGGTCAGATGAGTATCGGGTAATATCAACACCAGCAGAAAATGGTATAACAGGTGTAGGATTCGTTATGAATAGGAAGGTAGGGCAGAAGGTGTGTTACTGTGAACAGTTCAGTGACCGGGTTGTTCTAATCAGAATCGACAGCAGACCAACACTGACCACGACAGTTCAGGTATACATGCTAAAGATGAACTGATAGAGAAATTGTATGACGATATTGAAAGGGTAATGCTGTATGTAAAGGGGGACGAAAATCTAATAGTCATGGGCGACTGGAATGCAGTTGTAGGGGAAGGAGTAGAAGAAAAGGTTACAGGAGAATATGGGCTTGGGACAAGGAATGAAAGAGGAGAAAGACTAATTGAGTTCTGTAACAAGTTTCAGCTAGTAATAGCGAATACCCTCTTCAAGAATCACAAGAGGAGGAGGTATACTTGGAAAAGGCTGGAGATACGGGAAGATTTCAATTAATTACATCATGATCAGACAGAGATTTCGAAATCAGATACTGGATTGTAAGGCGTATCCAGGAGCAGATATAGACTCAGATCACAATATAGTGGTGATGAAGAGTAGGCTGAAGTTCAAGACATTAGTCAGGAAGAATCAATACGCAAAGAGGTTGGATACGGAAGTACTAACGAGTGACGAGATACATTTGAAGTTCCCTAACGCTATAGATACAGCAATAAGGAATAGCGCAGTAGGCAGTACAGTTGAAGAGGAATGGAAGGACAGACACAGCATACAGGAAAGTCAAAACAACCTTTGGTGACATTAAAAGCAACGGTGGTAACATTAAGAGTGCAACGGGAATTCCACTGTTAAATGCAGAGGAGAGAGCAGATAGGTGGAAAGAATATATTGAAAGCCTCTATGAGGGTGAAGATTTGTCTGATGTGATAAAAGAAGAAACAGGAATCGATTTAGAAGATATAGGGGATCCAGTATTAGAATCGGAATTTAAAAGAACTTTGGAGGACTTACGGTCAAATAAGGCAGAAGGGATAGATAACATTCCATCAGAATTTCTAAAATCATTGGGGGAAGTGGCAACAAAACGACCATTCACTTTGGTTTGTAGAATATATGAGTCTGGCGATATACCATCTGGCTTTCGGAAAAGCATCATCCACACAATTCCGAAGACGGCAAGAGCTGACAAGTGCGAGAATTATCGCACAATCAGCTTAACAGCTCATGCATCGAAGCTGCTTACAAGAATAATGTACAGAAGAATGGAAAAGAAAATTGAGAATGCGCTAGGTGACGATCAGTTTGGCTTTAGGAAAAGTAAAGGGACGATAGAGGCAATTCTGACGTTACGGCTAATAATGGAAGCAAGGCTAAAGAAAAATCAAGACACTTTCATTGGATTTGTCGACCTGGAAAAAGCGTTCGACAATATAAAATGGTGCAAGCTGTTCGAGATTCTGAAAAAAGTGGGGGTAAGCTATAGGGAGAGACGGGTCATATACAATATGTACAACAACCAAGAGGGAATAATAAGAGTGGACGATCAAGAACGAAGTGCTCGTATTAAGAAGGGTGTAAGACAAGACTGTAGCCTTTCGCCCCTACTCTTCAATCTCCACATCGAGGAAGCAATGATGGAAATAAAAGAAAGGTTCAGGAGTGGAATTAAAATACAAGGTGAAAGGATATCAATGATACGATTCGCTTATGACATTGCTATCCTGAGTGAAAGTGAAGAAGAATTAAATGATCTGCTGAACGGAATGAACAGTCTAATGAGTACACAGTATGGTTTGAGAGTAAATCGGAGAAAGACAAAGGTAATGAGAGGTAGTAGAAATGAGAACAGCGAGAAACTTAACATCAGCATTCATGGTCACGAAGTCAATGAAGTTAAGGAATTCTGCTACCTAAGCAGTAAAATAAACAATGACGGACGGAGCAAGGAGGACATCAAAAGCAGACTCGTTATGGCAAAAAAGGCATTTCTGGCCAAGAGAAGTCTACTAATATCAAATACCGGCCTTAATTTGAGGAAGAAATTTCTGAGGATGTACGTCTGGAGTACAGCATTGTATGGTAGTGAAACATGGACTGTGGGAAAACCGGAACAGAAGAGAATCGAAGCATTTGAGATGTGGTGCTATAGACGAATGTTGAAAATTAGGTGGACTGAGAAGGTAAGGAATGAGGAGGTTCTACGCAGAACCGGAAAGGAATATGTGGAAAACACTGATAAGGAGAAGGGACAGGATGATAGGACATCGCCCGCATCTCGTGGTCGTGCGGTAGCGTTCTCGCTTCCCACGCCCGGGCTCCCGGGTTCGATTCCCGGCGGGGTCAGGGATTTTCTCTGCCTCGTGATGGCTGGGTGTTGTGTGATGTCCTTAGGTTAGTTAGGTTTAAGTAGTTCTAAGTTCTAGGGGACTGATGACCTAAGATGTTAAGTCCCGTAGTGCTCAGAGCCATTTGAACCATTTGATAGGACATCTGCTAAGACATGAGGGAATGACTTCCATGGTACTAGAGGTAGCTGTAGAGGGCAAAAACTGTAGAGGAAGACAGAGATTGGAATACTTCAAGCAAATAATTGAGGACGTAGGTTGCAAGTGCTACTCTGAGATGAAAAGGTTAGCACAGTAAAGGAATTCGTGGCGGGCCGCATCAAACCAGCCAGCAGACTGATGACCAAAAAAAAAAACTACGTCGAGATGCTGCACTACGGCGGGCAAAAGAAGGTCCGACCGAAATTAAGAGGTATCCTAAGACGTTTGTCAGTTCATCGTATTTCAACTTGCGTGTTACAACAGTAGGCTGTTTCAAGGCAATGGCTCCTTGAAGAAATATCACAAACGTCACTTGTACGATTCGTTACAATTACATTTCACTTAACGCCACATCGGTAGTAAAAATCCCTTAGGAGCCCATAAATGAACGATGCTAATGCTCAGAGGTATGTGTGATATACGTGGAATTGTGTTTACAGACGTTTCGAGGGAAGCAGTTTCGCATCCTCGTACGTACTAATATTTTTTCCCTTCTTTGCATTTGTAACAGCTTCTGGTTCTTTCCTAATCATGTAGTGAAATTATGTTCTTGCAATACTCGGCGTTATTTACGTATAAGAATGTGCTCTCCCAGGTACAACATTTTTCGATTTTGTGACTTCATTCTGATTAAAAAACGGAAGATGAAACTCCGGGAAGTGAAACGATCTGCTATGACATTTCTATTTTTGATAGTCAGAAACATTTGGCCATTTCTTTCCGAATAAGTCACGATTTCCGAGGGTGTGATCAGGAAGCGAAACTAAGAGTATATTTAAATTGCTGCTAGTGAAACAAGCGGCAATGACGCTTATATCCTAGCCTACCACGAAGACATTGCTCTTTATTTCGTATTTGTCGCAACATTCCGGCAGGAACCTAAGAAGACAGCTTAAGTTGCTGCCAGTGAAACGAGCAGCAGTGGCATTTATATTCTCGCTTGCCACAAGTATTAACTGTGATCAAATCGTTCACGACGATTTCGTAGATTCGGCGGTGAAGAGTAAGATGGCACCATACAGCGAGCGACAGATCTCGTGTGAGCCGATCGCCAGCCAAACGCTGAATGCAGGTTGTAGCTTTCGAATTTTACTCACTCATGTAGAGTGCCTGGAGGGACCGGGGAGGAGTCTGTTGTGAGCCTACGACCAAGAAGATACCGGCAGTATTTGTAAACTGCTGGTTACGGTTAGTTGGCGGAGCTACTGGAAGTCTGTCTTGGCTATGTTTCCTGCAGCACGTTGTTGGGCTGCATTTGTAATGGAATCCGGATATGCGTCTCGGACTACCTGAATTGTAATTACCTGCGAGACCCTTTAGTAATACGAGGGCAGCTGAACTCATAGGAGGGGGTAATCTTTTGTGAATGGATACACGACATTCCAAGGAATATGAAATACAAGTGGTCCATTTCTTCTGTTGCCTAAGCTGGCTCGTTTGATCTAGTCTGTGTTCGGGTCTATACCCTCTCCAAGGCTGTATATTTCATACTGGGTGTTCTGAGGTCTCGTCGTCAAATTGGTGTCATTCGGCTTGAATAAGGAAATTTGTTAATAACTCGCAAGTGTTACCGTCGATTTATTAGTGACCATCACTGACATGCAAGGCTAGGCATTGGGACTTGCGTTTATGAAGTTGTTACTTCTGTGGGTGTTGGACGCTAAGGTTGTAGGACCGCCGCACGGAGTGGCTGCGCGGTTAGAGGCGCCATGCCACAGATTGCGTGGCCACTCCCGCCGGAGGTTCGAATCGTCCCTCGGGCATGGGTGTGTGTGTTGTTCTTAGCATAAGGTAGTTTAAGTAGTGTATAAGTCAAGGGACGGATGACTTTAGCAGTTAGGTCCTTTAGGAATTCACACACATTTGAACATTTTTTTGGTTGTAGTCCGCATCTCGTATCTTGACACAAGTTTCACCCTGGTGCTTGTTTTATTAAACTGATTTTATATTCTGGATGATAGTGGTGGCCAGGAACTGTGATGGCAAAAGCGTTATGTATAATATTTTAAGAAGTAGCTCGTAGTGCTTAGTATTTATCTTGGGGCCTTAGAATGTAAATACGACTCCCCATGGTAGTAATCTAATGAGATATTATTTCAGGTTATTTTATGGATATGCTTGTTAAATATTGAGACTTAATCTGAATGAGGTTTGTTTTAAGGCATATTCTTTTGTATATAACATTTATTTTACAATGTATAATTTGTAGATTTGTTAATGTATTCTGAAGATTTGAGCTGGAACTGTCTGGTGTGTGGGTGGAAGGAAGCGAATGGTCACAGAAGCATGTAAGTTCAATAGGAATTGTAACGTTCTGTCCCAGCCAATGCCAACAATGTTCATTTTTTCCAGTCTTTTCCTACATAACTTTAACTGAGTGGTCAATATGGAACTTACGTATTAACGACTTGTACTTGGAGACCCACTCTACGCCTAAGCAGCGGTCAGCGCCACACATTATATTACTGCATTTATGTAAGTTGTTTTTCTCTGTTCTTTGGCTTATAAACCGTGTTTCTGAAAAAAATTATTAACTTATAAGTGTTTCATTAAGAAATGCAGAATGAGATTTCCACTCTGCAGAGGAGTGTGCGTTCATATGAATCTTCCTGGCAGATTAAAACTGTGTGCCTGACCGAGACTCGAACACGGGACCTTTGCTTTTCGCGGGCAAGTACTCTACCATCTGAGCTACCCAAACACGACTCACACTTCCTCCTCACAGCTGTACTTCTGCCAGTACCTCGTCTCCTACATACCAAACTTTACAGAAGCTCTCCTGCAAACCTTGCAGAACTAACACTCCTGAAAGAAAGGATAATGCGAATACATGGCTTAGCCACAGCCTGGGCATATTTGTGAGGACGGGACGTGAGTCGTGCTTGGGTAGCTCAGATGGTAGAGCATTTGCCCTCGAATGGCAAAGGTCCCGAGTTCGAGTCTTGGTCCGGCACAAAGTTTTAATCTGCCAGGAAGTTTCAATTAGGAAATGTTTCAGTTGTTGTTCTGCACTTTAACGACCCAGACCTCTCTCCACTACATGCTGTAGAACAATCCTATTATTAGGTGTTATCTTACGGTTAGATTACACGATAGGAGACTCTCGGTAGGGCGTAAAAATTACGGCACTTGGGCGTTCTACGAAAAAGCTGATCTACATCCACGAAAACTACGCAGACGTCCATTACAAAGGGTACCGCCCACTGCGCTATTACTAGGCTTCCTTCCCACACCCTATCTGCATAGCGAGCTCAGGCAGAAAGATTCCTTAAATGCTTCTGAACGTGTTGTAATCAGTCTAATTATGTCTTCATATGTAGGTCTTGTGAGATATTGGTAGATACCTCACTTACAGTTGGAATTTGAAACTTTGAAAGAGGCTTCCGCAGGATAGTTGGTATTGTGAGATTGTGTACCTCAGGTGCTCCAGTTTTCTGTCAGTTTATTGAATGATGTACCTGTGTGTTTGGGGTTTCGCTCAGTTTGTGGAACTATATGTTTTTGTGTGAATCTGTGGTACAGTGGTCTTTAATTCTCACCATGGGACCTGGTTAGGCGTGCGCCAGCCTGCATCAGTTTTTGTGCGGTAGTATGTGTAAGAAGTGGTCGCTTTGTGGACGCGTTTCTAGGAAGCCGCACTGCCCTATCGCATTTATTGAGTGGTATATATTAGGTGTAGCGCTGTATGTGTAATACCGGAAAATTGTCATTAAAGAAATTTGTAAGTAACACGTTGGACGCATTTTGGAACCGACGAAATGAACATAGACTTTATTCCATATGTGACGACTTAACTGAGTCTGTCACAGACTTGTACTGAACCTGGCAGCACATGATCGTACCAATAAAGTTTATGAACTCGCCTCCTATGCATCCCGCAAGTTAGAAGAGGAAAGAAGAATAGGGGAAGAGCTTACAGCGCTTATCTTCGTGTCCACCAGTTCAGATTTTTCTGGACCTCCTTGACGCTCTACCAAGGGCCAACTAGTCGGTGACCATTCCTGCTGCCCTTCTTTTTACATATTCAGTACCGTTTGTTAGTTCTTCCTGGTATCGGTCCCACAAATTTGAGCAATATTCTAGAATGGGTTGCACGAGAGTCTTGTAAGCAGCCCCTTTTGTTACTGATCGTATCTTCCAAGTCTCATACAAATGAACCGAAGTTCCCCACATGCATTACCTACGATCAGCCAATTCATACTCCTAAAAATTGTTATCCCCATGCATTCATAAAAGTTAAGTGATTCGTATTGCAATAATTAATGCTGTAGTCGCAGGACATCACAGTTTTACGGTATGTGATATAAATGATTTCACATTTCTGAACACTTAAAGCATGTTGGGAATCTTTGGACCATTTTGAAACCTCATCAAGATCAGTCTGAACATTTCTGCATTTTTTTTCCAGACAGTAGTTCATTATCGATCTCATTTGCTAGAATCTGAGGTTGCTAGTAATACTGTCTACTTGATGGCTAATATACAGTATGAACAGAAAGGGTCCCAGCCCACTTCCCTAGGCCGGACCTGAAGTTACTTCTACATTTGTCGATGACTCTACATCCAAGATAATATACTATCTCGTTCATAGCAAGAAATCTTCAATCCAGTCACGAATTTTGCCTCACACCCCATATAATCGTACATTCGCTGCTAACTGTGTCTACTTTACGATTCGCGAGTGCCTGGCAGAGCCTTCATCGAACCGCTTTCAGACTACTTCTCTACCGTTGGATTCTCGAATAGCACGCGGGAAAAACGAACACTTAAATATTTCCATGAAAGCTTTAATGTCTCCTATTTTACTACAAAAACTATTCACGCCTACATACGCTAGCATCAACAAAATATTTTCGCATTCAGAGGACAAAGTTCGTGACAGAAATTTTGTCACAAGATCTCATCGCAACGAAAAACGCCTTTTTTAACATGATTGTCACCCCAACTCGCATATCATATCTGTGACACTCTCTCTCCTGTGTCGCAATAGTGCGAGCTGGCCTTCTCTGAACTGTTCAGAAGTCAACAAATACTGCACATACCTGACTACCATGATCCTTTGCTTTCATGAGGTCATGTGAGAAAACTGTTTTACTAGACAAGTGTTATTTAAACTCACTGACATCAAGACTCAATGGAGGAGTAATGACTCTGAAGATCTACAGCGCAGTTCTGGACGAAATGTTAGGAACAGAAGAGTTTCATGGACCATGAACTTATACCCCACACGGTTTAACAGCAGCATTAATTTGCACAGGAAAAATCATGTCATGCCAGAGTCAGAGGCAGAAGCAGGAAGTGAATCACTGTGTCTCAAGTAGTGCTCGACACATCACGGCACCATCTGCCGGGTGAGAATATGCATTCAACATAAAGAAGACTGCAACAGAAAACCAAAGGAAGTGAGACGAACATATTCATTAGTTCATAAGACGTGGTGCAAGGAACTGTATCTCTTACATAAGAGCATATTGCAAGGAAATGACTAAACAGTTAACAGCCTGTTAAGTAAATATAGCAGAATAAGGAGGTCATTGCGACCTGAGCCTTGTGTTAAGTCTCCTTCTAGCTCTCTTTAAACATTCCAGAATCACAGCTCTCATCTTGGTTAATCATTCGGACTGATCACATTCACAATAGTAGCACTCAATTCAATGATTACAACACTGTAGTGAATCTTAGATTCCCCAACAAAGCCTATGAACTAGGAAACAATGAACTCAAGATAATGGCCTTCACCTAGTAAACTTCATGCTACTCACAACCTACAATATACTCATGGAGAAACTGTCTTCTGACAACACCACATTGCAGGATGCTGCCAGCACTGAACTTCAACACAAGCTAACAACAGGCCTCTTGGGGTCCATATTCTTGTTCAGCAATCAGGTACTTCTGTGTGCTGAAACCTGCCAGACAGTAGGAAGGATATCAACTGACCACACAGCTACCAACGTAGGTACATTGCGGATCGGTTACCAAGTGTCATTGTAAAATTCGGAGTGGGACCGAGGACACTGCAGAAGCAAGCACTAGATCACTGTGTACTGGGCAACGGCTGTCCCTGCTTGCTTGCAACCCACTGTGGCACAAGGCAACTCGACAAATGTGAGCTAGAATCCAGCACACAACTGAATAAGCAACGGCTGAAGCGGGTGTGAAACAACGATGACTAACATTTTTAATTACTGAGTGTACTCTAATTATGCCTTGGTAGCATCTACAATGCTTCACAGTTTCCCAACAGCTATCCTGACTTCACTTGGAGTTAACTATCAACGAAAGATGAATTCTAACAAACTTTTCTTTTTAGAACTTAGTGAATATATTAGTCACAGTTCAGTTGATTCATAACTTATGTCCAAGTGACAAAAACAATATCTTGTATATTCAAGAAACACAAAGAATACAAGAAATTTGAGATTGTAGAGCACAAGTTCCATACAGCCCCAGATAATAAACATGCTGTTGCTGCGGTTGTGCTCTTCAGTCCTGAGACTGGTTTGATGCAGCTCTCCATGCTACTCTATCCTGTGCAAGCTTCTTCATCTCCCAGTACCTACTGCAACCTACATCCTTCTGAATCTGCTTAGTGTATTCATCTCTTGGTCTCTCTCTTCGATTTTTACCCTCCACTCTGCCCTCCAATACTAAATTGGTGATCCCTCGATGTCTCAGAACGTGTCCTACCAACCGATCCCGTCTTCTAGTCAAGTTGTGCCACAAGTTCCTCTTCTCCCCAATTCTATTCAATAACTCCTCATTAGTTATGTGGTCCACCCATCTAATCTTCATCATTCTTCTGTAGCACCACATTTCGAAAGCTTCTATTTTCTTCTTGTCTAAACTATTTATTGTGCATGTTTCACTTCCATACATAGCTATACTCCATACAAATACTTTCAGTAACGACTTCCTGACACTTAAATCTATACTCGATGTTAACAAATTTCTCTTCTTCAGAAACGATTTCTTTGCCATTGCCAGTCTACATTTTATATCCTCTCTACTTCGACCATCATCAGTTATTTTGATCCCAAAATAGCAAAACTCCTTTACTACTTTAAGTGTCTCATCTCCTAATCCAATTCCCTCAGTATCGCCCGACTTAATTCGACTACATTCCATTATCCTCGTTTTGCTTTTATTGATGTTCGTCTTATATCCTCCTTTCAAGACACTGTCCATTCCGTTCAACTGCTCTTCCAAGTCCTTTGCTGTCTCTGACAGAATTACAATGTCATCGGCGAACCTCAAAGTTTTTATTTCTTCTCCATGGATTTTAATACCTACTCAAAACTTTCCTTTTGTTTCCTTTACTGCTTGCTCAATATACAGATTGAATAACATCTGGGGTAGGCTACAACCCTGTCTCACTCCCTTCCTAACCACTGCTTCCCTTTCGTACCACTCGACTCTTATAACTGCCATCTGCTTTCTGTACAAATTGTAAATAGCCTTTCGCTCCCTGTATTTTACCCCTGCCAACTTCAGAATTTGAAAGAGAGTATTCCAATCAACATTGTCAAAAGCTTTCTCTAAGTCTACAAATGCTGGAAACGTAGGTTTGCTTTCCCTTAATCTTCTTCTAAGATAAGTCGTAGGGTCAGTATTGCCTCACGTGTTCCAACATTTCTACGCAATCCAAACAGATCTTCCCCGAGGTCGGCTTCTATCAGTTTTTCCATTCGTCTGTAAAGAATTCGCGTTAGTATTTTGCCGCTGTGATTTATTAAACTGATAGATCGGTAATTTTCACATCTGTCAACACCTGCTTTCTTTGGGATTGGAAATATTATATTCTTCTTGAAGTCTGAGGGTATTTCTCCTGTCTCATATATCTTGCTCACCAGATGGTAGAGTTTTGTCTGGACTGGCTCTCCCAATGTTGTCAGTAGGTCTAACGGAATGTTGCCTACACCCAGGGCCTTGTTTCGACTCAGGTCTTTCAGTGCTCTGTCAAACTCTTCACGCAGTATCATATCTCCCATTTCATTTTCATCTACATCCTCTTCCATTTCCATAATATTGTCCTGAAGTGCATCGCCCTTGTATAGATCCTCTATATACTCCTTCCACCTTCCTGCTTTCCCTTCTTTGCTTAGAACTGGGTTTCCATCAATGCTCTTGATATTCATGCAAGTGGTTCTCCTTTCTCCAAAGGTCTCTTTAATTTTCCCATAGTGAGATAATCCTCTACGTCCTTACATTTGTCCTCTAGCCATCCCTGCTTAGCCATTTTGCACTTCCTGTCGATCTCATTTTTGAGACGTTTGTATTCCTTTTTGCCTGCTTCATTTACTGCATTTTTATATTTTCTCCTTTCATCAATTAAATTCAATATTTCTTCTGTTACCCAAGGGTGTCTACCAGCTCTCGTCTTTTTACCCATTTGATCCTCTGCTGCCTTCACTATTTCATCCCTCAAAGCTACCCATTCTTCTTCTACTGTATTTCTTTCCCCCATTCCTGTCAATTGTTGCCTTACGCTCTCCCTGAAACTCTGTACAACCTCTGTTTCTTTCAGTTTATCCAGATCCCATCTCCTTAAATTCCCACCTTTTTGCAGTTTCTTCAGTTTTAATCTACAGTTCATAACCAATAGATTGTGGTCAGAGTCCACATCTGCCCCTGGAAATGTCTTACAATTTAAAACCTGGTTCCTAAATCTCTGTCTTACCATTATATAATCTATGTGATATCTTCTAGTGTCTCCAGGGTTCTTCCATGTATACAACCTTCTTTCATGATTCTTGAATCAAGTGTTAGCTATGATTAAGTTCTGCTCTGCGCAGAATTCTACTAGGCGGCTTCCTCTATCATTTCTTAGCCCCAATCCATATTCACCTACTATGTTTCCTTCTCTCCCTTTTCCTACTCTCGAATTCCAGTCACCCATGACTATTAAATTTTCGTCTCCCTTCACTACCTGAATAATTTCTCTTATCTCATCATACATTTCATCAATTTCTTCGTCGTCTGCAGAGCTAGTTGGCATATAAACGTGTACTACTGTAGTAGGCGTGGGCTTCGTGTCTGTCTTGGCCACAATAATGCGTTCACTATGCTGCTTGTAATAGCTTACCCGTACTCCTATTTTTTTATTCATTATTAAACCTACTCCTGCGGTACCCCTATTTGATTTTGTATTTATAACGGTGTATTCACCTGACCAAAAGTCTTGTTCCCCCTGCCACCGAACTTCACTAATTCCCACTATATCTAACTTTAACCTATTCATTTTCCTTTTTAAATTTTCTAACCTACCTGCCCGATTAAGGGATCTGACATTCCACGCCAGATTTCTTTCTCCTGATAACGACGCCCTCTTGAGTAGTCCCCGCCCAGAGATCCGAATGTTGGACTATTTTACCTCCGGAATATTTTACCCAAGAGGACGCCATCATCATTTAATCATGCATGCAACAAAAATAATCCAGTGAAGCAGGGCAATGAAAAGTCACAGACTTCAGGATGGTGCTTCAGTTTCCCATTGGGCCATTCATATTTAGCGTTTCTGTGGTTTCCATAAATCAGTTAAGGTAGCCCAATGTGGCTCGAGATATGTCTCCAATGTAAGGGTATCACACTTAATGGTTCACTTGGTTTTTGTTAGCAGTCCCCCGGTTATATTAAAATAGTCGAGATTTTGCACTCCATGTTGAGGCCATATAGAGAAAGAGCAACTGAATCGAATAGGAAATGTAATTCCATATTTATACAGGATGGTTCCGGACCTCGGCTGTTCAGTATAAAATGTATAATCAAAAACGCCTTCAGCCGTCTGTATTTCCAATTTCACTTTATTTTTGCTACCAGTTTCGGCGTTACACTGCGCTGTCTTCAGGTACCACGACGGACGAATAGGAAAAATCTCGCCTCTTGTACAATCGAAATACGGGCCAACATAGTGTCACTGGCATCGATAGACTTCTTTTTCTGTTTGGCAACGCGATCCCTTCCATCATCACTTGCAGACTCTCAAACATTTGGTACGATAGCACAAAGAAAAGGAAATTGGGAATATAGATGGCTGAACGCGTATTTGATTTGACATTTTTTCGAGAAGGAAATAGGTCGAAGCTCGCGCACATGAGTTTCATATAAGTGCGTAACCAGCCACTTGCCAAATATGTCACGCTGTGCTGCCCGGGGTAGCCGCGCGGTCCAGGGCGTCTTGTCACGGTCCGCGCGGTCTCGGGCGTCTTGTCATGGTCTGCGCGGCTACCCCCGTCGGAGGTTCGATTCCTCCCTCGAGCAAGGGTGTGTGTGTGAGTGTGTGTGTGTCTGTGTGTGTGTGTGTGTGTGTGTGTGTGTTTGTGTGTGTGGTCCTTAGCGTAAGTTAGTTTAAATTAGATTTAATAGTGTGTAAGCTTAGGGACCGATGACCCCAGCAATTTGATCCCATAAGACCTTACCACAAATTTCCAAATTTGTCACGCTGTGGCCGAAATGATGCCAACTAGCCGAAATTGTCGACGCAGTCCACTTTGTGATGGGTGAAGTCTGAGTGTTGGATATGCCCCTGCTGAACACATCGATTCCGTGTTTATATGACGGTTCTTGAGTCCCGACCACCCGCCCGGACAGCAGTGCCTGTTGGCGCGCCGTTACCGGCACGGGGAAGTGCGCCGACCCTGGACCGACTCCGCCCGGCGGATTGACGACGAGGGTCGGTGTGACAGCCAGCCTAAACGAGATTTTTAGGCGGTTTCTCACTTCCCACCAGTTGTATACCGGCTGTTACCTGAGCCTCACCTCAGTTAACGTTTCTTGAATATTTCGAGAAAAAATCTTCGCTCACTTCCAGGTGAATTAACACGATGCGTAGACAGTTGGGGTGCACATATCCCGTCCCAGGGGATAATGGGGTGGCGATAGGATGGGCATCCGCTCCCATCCTTAAACTAAAAGTGCCATATCCGTAACAATCGTGACGGCCCTGCACCGATGAGTCACAAAGGCACGTGAAAAGGAAAGAAGCTTTTGAATCGCCACCAGTGCCAGCAGCATTATCGCATAACGATAAACCGCAGTCTCGATGGGCGACGATTTAGCCGTTGTCGTATTCCGATGTCTGCTGGTAGATGTTTTTCCTTCTTTAAGGAGACATAACACGATCATCTTACAATCAATCATCATTCCAATGCGGTTTCTTAATGAGAAACCAGGGGCGTAATATGTTATATTATACAGAATCTCGATTACCCTTCCACTGAAATGCTAATTATTTGCTTCTACACTCCAAGTTAATTTTTGACGCTTGCTGCACGCCGACGTTATGGTGTTGCTATTCTACCTAACAGCATTACGCCGGTTCTTTTGATATTAGTGTACAGAAATTAGAAAATGTCACAGCAAGCATCAGGTCGGTTTCCATCACAAATCTTTTTCAGTACTCTCATGACTGGCTAGATTTATCTGTTTATTGTGTGACAAACAATAAAATAACGCATCCACCTTCATTGCCAGATGGGAGAGTTTGGGTGCTTCGATGAAGTCTGCCCGAAGATAGCGTAGAGTCGTCTTGACAGAGGAGCAAGACACAGTGTTTCCCACAGCATGAGCATGGAGGCCTCTAGAGGCCCGCTGAAGCCAGCTGTCATAGACGAGATAAACCCGGCAGAAAGTCAGGCAGTTCTCGGTATTTGGAGCTGGCAGCCCATCACGCGCCCTAACCTACGTAGCGCTTGCGAGACAGAAGGATGGGGGGGGGGGGAGGGGGGGGAGTCTAAAATTACTGGCAAACTCACAAACATCCTAGGACACAGGACTGGAGCAACTGGTAACAGCCGGAAAATCTTAAAGGGCAAACGATTTGTCATTGCAGGTTGCATGTATTTGGTGACGTGAAACGTTCTATGACTGACCAACAAAGAGAGCAAATTAAAACAAGCACTCAAAGAAAGGAAAGTATACACGGTAATGGTAACAAAAACAACGAAAAAGCTAAAAGGAACAAAAGATTTGACGCTCTACTGGATGGCTTTCAGTGGCGTCCCACGAAGTGAACTCTCTAAAGCTGTAGCAGTTTTAGTCAATGATAAATGGAGAGGAGAAGAAGAAACACGAGTCGATAGGGAAGAGACAAGACCTCCGGTATCAGAATCAGAATTTAAAAAGCTAAGAATTAAGGCCAAGTAAGGCTGTAGGAATACATAACGTTCCATCGGAATTTCTAAGATCTTAAGGGGAAGTGGTGACAAAGCGACCAATCACGTTGGTGTGTAGAGTGTATGAGACAAGCGATATACCACCAGACTTTCGGGAAAACATGGTCCACACAGTTCCGAAGAGAGCAAGAGCCGGCAAGTGCGAGAATTATCGTACAATCAGCTTAACAGCTCATGCATCCAAGTTGCTGACAAGAATAATATAAAGAAGACTGGAACAGTAAATTGAGGATCGGTTAGGTGACGACCAGTTTTGCTTTAGTAAAGGAAAAGGCACCAGAGTGGCATTTCTGAGGTAGCGATTGACAGTGGAAGGCAAACTGAAGAAAAATCAAGACTTTTTCATAGGACTTGTTGACCCGGAAAAAGCGTGCGACAATGTAAAATGGTGCAAAATGTGCGAAGTTCTAAAAATAGGGATCAGTTATTGGAAAAGACGGATCATGTATAACATGTACAAGAACCGAGAGGAAACGGTAAGAGCGGAATACCAAGAACGAAATGCTTGAATTAAGAAGCGTGTAGTACAGGGATGTAGTCTTTCGGCCCTGCTGTTCAGTCTGTACGTTGAAGAAGCAATGACGAAAATAAAAGAAAGTTTTCAAGATTCGGATTAAAATTAAAGGTGAAAGGTTATCACCGTCGAAATTCGCTGATGATATTGATGTACTCAGTCAAAGTGAAGAAGAATTACAGGATCTGATGAATGGAATGAACAGTGTAATGAGCACAGAATATGGTTTGAGAGTAAATCGAAGGAAGACAAAAGTAAAAAGAAGTAGCAGAAATGAAAAGAGCTAGAAACTTAAAATCAGAACCGTTGATCACGAAGTGAATGATCTTAATTAATTCTGCCACCTAGACAGCAAAATAACCCATTGACGGATGGAGTAAAGAAGAAGACATTTCTGAGAATGTTCGGTGGGCGTACTGCATTGTATGGTAGCGAAATATGGACTTTGGAAGACAGGGACAGATGAGAATAGAAACATTTGAGGCGTGACGCTACAGCAGAATGTTGAAAATTAGGTGGACTGATAATGTAAGGGATGAGGAGGTTCTCCACAGAATCGGAGAAGAAAGGAATATATGGAAAACTCTGACATTAAGAATGGACAAGTTGATAAGATTTCTATTAAGGCATCAGGGAATAACTTCCACGATACTAGAGGGAGCTGTAAAGAAAGTCAGAAATTTGAATACATCCACCAAATATTGAGAATGGGGGTTGCAAGTGTTACTCTGAGATGAGATGGTTGTCACAGGAAAGGAATTCGTGGCGGGCGGCATCAAACCATCCACAAAACTGAGGACTCAAAAAGAAAAAGTTTTAATTTCGACTCCGATGTTGAAAACGAAATGCACGAATTCCAAGCGGTCTGTGGTACCATTATCAGAACATTGGTCCATAAAGTACAAAAGGAGACCACTATCAAATTCTGTCCAGTGATTGGGGTTCCTCTCATATCCCATGGAAATAAAAGTTGGGTTACAAAAAAATAAAATAAAATAAATAAAAAATTCAAATTACATAGATAACGTTCCTCCAGAGGGAAGGATTGCACAAGAAGAGACATGATTAGAAATGTACTAGAACAGAATTTCATATTTTCAGCCTTAACAAAGAAATTCAAAAGTACTGTAAAATTCGAGAATGTCCGGTCATACGCTTCCCCGGAAGATCTGAACTACAAACAGGAACGACTGAGTTTGTGATATCACTCTGCAGCGGAGTGTGCGCTGATATCAAACCGCAAAGGCAAAGGTCATGAGTTCGAGTCTCGGTCCGGCACACAGTTTTAATCTGCCAGGAAGTTTCAACAGCCTAATCCTTGAAAGGGAGATGTTGATAATAACATATCTCATATAATAGCAAGATTTAAATGATGAATGTGTTAAAGAGCTGCAGTGCAGTATTTTGAAAGTTAAGAGGTCATCGACGTTACATTTTCCTCAGTGTCCCGATGTATCCACAGCACAGAGCTCTTTATAAGCCTCACATACACAAAACACCAACTTCACACTGACAGTGCTTCTTTGAAGATCAGTGATTCTCTTTGTGCGGCTAAGATAGAGTAGGCTAAGAGAGTCCCAGGAAGTGCACTGCTGTATGTATCCATGAGTGAGTCGTCCTGCCATCTTATTCAGATACTGAATGCTAGCGTACCACGTTTTTTGTCGCGTTTGCTGTGATCTAGAAATTATCTTAGTTGTTGTGTAAAAATTCTCTGTAGAAAATAATGGTTCAAATGGCTCTGGGCACTATGGGACTCAACTTCTGAGGTCATAAGTCCCCTAGAACTTAGAACCACTTAAACGTAACTAACCTAAGGACATCACACACATCCATGCCCGAGGTTCTCTGTAGACACCACTGTGTGCTTGCTGGTAACCGAAAAGACCTTTAACTTCGGATATTTCTGTTTCGATATTTACTTCTTCTCGTCAGGACAATCAGCAATTTGAAAGGCAAACGTATCAACCTGTTCTATTTTCCTGCTAAGTGTTGTTTTCTGTAAGGAGTGGCACATTTGTGCTTTTCTGTCGTATTATTGAAAGCCGGTCGAGACCCGCTAGGTTAGCCGAGAGCGCTAATGCGGTGCTTCTTGGAGTCGGGTACACTCGCCGGCCCCGGATCGAATCCGCCCGGCGGATTAAGGACGAGGGCCGGTACTCTGGCCAGCCTGGATGTGGTTTTTAGGCGGTTTTCTACATCCCCCTAGTTGAATACCGGACTGGTCCCCACGTCCTGCCTCAGTTACACGACTCGCAGATATCTGTACACGTTCGCAATATTTCATGGTTTACACTAGACTCTGGCAGCTGGAGTACACTAATTTAGTGCACTTATCCTCGCACAAACGAAAAAATGGCTGACATCGAAATAAGTGTCCAGGGAATAGAAAAGCAACTGGAATCACTCAACAGAGGAAAGTCCACTGGACCTGACGGGATACCAATTCGATTCTACACAGAGTACGCGAAGGAACTTGCCCCCCTTCTAACAGCCGTGTACCGCAAGTCTCTAGAGGAACGGAAGGTTCCAAATGATTGGAAAAGAGCACAGGTAGTCCCAGTCTTCAAAAAGGGTCGTCGAGCAGATGCGCAAAACTATAGACCTATATCTCTGACGTCGATCTGTTGTAGAATTTTAGAACATGTTTTCTGCTCGAGTATCATGTCGTTTTTGGAAACCCAGAATCTACTATGTAGGAATCAACATGGATTCCGGAAACATCGATCGTGTGAGACCCAACTCGCTTTATTTGTTCATGAGACCCAGAAAATATTAGATACAGGAAGGCGTTCGATACAGTTCCGCACTGTTGCCTGATAAACAAAGTAAGAGCCTACGGAACATCAGACCAGCTGTGTGGCTGGATTGAAGAGTTTTTAGCAAACAGAACACAGCATGTTGTTCTCAATGGAGAGACGTCTACAGACGTTAAAGTAACCTCTGGCGTGCCACAGGGGAGTGTTATGGGACCATTGCTTTTCACAATATATAAAAATGACCTAGTAGATAGTGTCGGAAGTTCCATGCGGCTTTTCGCGGATGATGCTGTAGTATACAGAGAAGTTGCAGCATTAGAAAATTGTAGCGAAATGCAGGAAGATCTGCAGCGGATAGGCACTTGGTGCAGGGAGTGGCAACTGGCCCTTAACATAGACAAATGTAATGTATTGCGAATACATAGAAAGAAGGATCCTTTATTGTATGATTATATGATAGCGGAACAAACACTGGTAGCAGTTACTTCTGTAAAATATCTGGGAGTATGCGTACGGAACGATTTGAAGTGGAATGATCATACAAAATTAATTGTTGGTAAGGCGGGTACCAGGTTGAGATTCATTGGGAGAGTCCTTAGAAAATGTAGTCCATCAACAAAGGAGGTGGCTTACAAAACACTCATTCGACCTATACTTGAGTATTGCTCATCAGTGTGGGATCCGTACCAGATCGGGTTGACGGAGGAGATAGAGAAGATCCAAAGAAGAGCGGCGCGTTTCGTCACAGGATTATTTGGTAACCGTGATAGCGTTACGGAGATGTTTAACATGACATCCTTGGTATAGGAACAGGATAGAATAGGAAGGATGAGTGAGAGATGAATGGACAACGATTGAGTAAGAGAGTAAGAGACCAGAAGCTGGGACCGTCGACAGAAAGCTTCAATCAGGAGACTATCAACAGGGCTCATAGGAAAGGCACTGGGGCCAAACGGATACCACGATGGTGGACCAGATCCAGGAGGTGCAGTGTGGAAGGAGCAGCCAAAACATAAACTTGACAACCATAGTCCAAGCGAGACAGCACTAAATCCTGATAAAGGCAGAGAAGAGTGGAACGATTCGCACCTCAAGAGGTGAAGGACATGGAGTTTACGGAAACATCCTATCTTCATAAGTCTGATATGAGGCAGCCAAGTGAGCTTCTTGTCGAAAATAAGACCCAGGAAACGAAACTGTGGGACCACAGGTAATCACTGTGCATCGAGGTAGAGCTCTGGATGGGTGTGGACCGCAGTATGGAGACAGAAGTGGACCAACCGCAATTTTAAAGGAGAGAATTGAACCCCATGTGAGACTCTGCAAGAGAGGCGCTCTGCATCACGGTGTAGCTTGCTCGCCAGGTTTCGAGAGGGTGCGTTTCTGGATGGGGTATCGAATATATTGCTTCCCCCTACTTATACCTCCCGAGGAGATCACGAATGTAAAATTAGAGAGATTAGAGCGCGCACGGAGGCTTTCAGACAGTCGTTCTTCCCGCGAACCATACGCGACTGGAACAGGAAAGGGAGGTAATGACAGTGGCACGTGAAGTGCCCTCCGCCACACACCGTTGGGTGGCTTACGGAGTATAAATGTAGATGTGGATGTAGATTTAGTCCCGGGGGGTCGGGGATGGCGGCGGGAAGGGTATCCGGCCACACCTTATCATTAACGTTTCCAAATCCGTACCTAATCTTGTCGACCCTGCGAACCGCGGGATAAAGGCGCAATGAAAAGAAGAAAATAAGAAGACTGAGAGCTAGTAAAGCAACCACGCTATTTACAGTTAACTTTTATTCTATTACTTGTGTTGTGAGCTAGTTTTCAGTCAAGTTACTTCATTATTTTAATAAATAAAAAAAGCTATCCACCTTGTTAAGTACTTTTATTTTAGCTAATAAGCGATTCGGGTTATCACCCATCTTCGGTTAACGTAAGACATATTTGAGTCTTCAGTTAGTCCATAGTTACAACATAGACAGCAAACGGGATGCTGCAGCTGAATTTCTATTCTGTGGTTATTCCGAGAGTAAATATGTGTTACGATTAGTGAAGATGGCTGAAAGCCAGAAAAAGCGTGTTAGCTTAAATAAAAATATATAACTAAGTAAGTGGTTGCTTTACGTATTAAAATAATATAATACACAGAAACAAAACTCAATAGGCAGTAAAATGAGTAAATAATTTCGTTATTATTCCGAATAAGCGCAAAAAGTCTCGGAGTTACCACATCAAGAAAAGTAGATCGTTTGAGGCCGCAGCACAAGAGCAAGGTGAATGACTCCATCAGGTGGCACCGCCGTCTCCGTAACTCGTGACACGCTTAAAACCGACCGTAATTCCGAGAAACAATCACGGCAGGGCAGCACAGTTATGGAGTGGAGGAACCGCGCTAAATTCGCGACCGCATAAATCACGCTTGGCCGCGATCGGTGCCTTGTCTTTCTTTTTTTTTTTTTTAATCTCCGCGAACAGGTCAGTCCGCCCGTCAGCCATGTGCGCCGAAGTGGTTCCGATATTGGGCGGCGTGGCGTCTGACCTTTCACGTTTAGAACGCCGCGGTGGGCAGACGGCAGGTGCCGGATCAAGTGTAGCGCTAATGCAGTGTCATATGGCCGCGCGCCGCCCAAAGAGGGGAGCGAGCAGCCGCGTTTCTTTGGCTCTGCTCCTACACTCTGTGCGCTATCTGACCTCTGTCACACACACACACACACACTGAATGTGTGCACACGAGCGCGTGACCGGCGCGCAGATGTTCCGGCGTCTACTCGTGTATCTCAGCTGTCAATCGCGGTCGTCGGCCGTCAGACAGAGCCGCTACCGTCTCGTACATAAGCGCGACAGCTCTTATCGATTCCCACTACTGCTCTGCGAGCAACTAAGCTCTCAGTCTTATTATACACTAAGCAAATATCTGTACAATCCACACGTCCGTCTCTGTCAGAAATCGGCTCAACTTTCATCTACTCGTTTGGTTTTACTCTTTGACTTGCTGTGTACGACAGCTTCTTTAGTGCAATGTGAAACAAACACACCCTGTTTCACCTGTGTCGTTACTTCTGTTTGAGCATTTCTACCAGAAAATTACCTTGTAAAAAGATTGAACTTTTTTTCCAACGGAGCTTGCAACAACATAAGGTGGCATAACTTTTTGATATTGGTTTTGTTAGATGACTGTGGTTCATTTATATGAGGCTGCCACTTAGTTGTACTTCTTATATTAAGTGGTTCTGTTAAGACCAAAACCCATAGGCTCATACGCAATGTGTATGTTTTTTAATATAAGACCAGATGGATATGCATTTGTGTAACCCTGCAGTGTTCTTAAATTTGTATATGACTTTTGTTAGGTTTTATATATGACCAGACAGATGTGCACTTGTGTAACTCGGCAGTCCAGGAAAATTTCCATTTCTTTTCGGTATGTTTCATATGTAACCAGGCAGGTGTGCATTTGATATGACCGGAAAAATCTGCGCTCATACGCAAGGTGTGTTTTATTGGTATTTTTATATATAACCAGACGGGTATGCACTGTGTAACCCTGTAATGTTTTTAAAATTTGTGTATACTCTCGGTAGATTTTATATATCACCAGACTGATGTGCTGTGTATAACTCTGCAGATCCCATAAAATATCTATGTATGATGGTATCTTATTACGTATAGGTCCAGACAGATGTACATTTTTGTAATTCCGCAGGTCTCATGAAATTTTCGATATGTCGCATATGTGTCTAGGCAGATGTGCAACAGTGTAGGTCTGCAGCTTTCATAAGTTTTGCATATGTTTACGTGATACAGTAATCTCTACAATTATGTACAAGCCCTAATAACGTAGTGTTGCCACACACGCAAAGCCTGTTACGGCATTCATTGGCGCCTCTTCTGCTAGCGCCATCTCCTGACGCGGCCTGTAGTGTAAGAACAGAGCCGGAGTTGCGGTAGTACCTAGCTTGCGCTTGTATGTGATTGAGACACTTAACATTTATAATGTCATCTCTCTTGGACGCCTATGTGCTACTTACGACAATTTTGTACGGCCTCAGTGTTGATATCACCATTGTTTGCCTTGATGTTGTAACCTGTATGTGTCCTAACGAATGTAACTAAATTTATATGTATACATGTTGTATAAATGAAATCCAAGCCCACTTTTATAGTGTTTTCTGTCCTCTCTAGATCCGATGATGGCGGCTTTAGTTTCGCCGAAACCGGTAATCATGGAATAAAAAGAATTCCTGTGATCTTGGCTACCATTTTATCAGTATCAAATTAGAAATATTTTCCGATTATTTATTCGATTACGAAATCGCTGTCCACTTCTTGCTCCACCAAAGTAGCCCCTTCCTCCCCGTCATCCTAAATTATTTAAAGAACTGAACCAATCTTGTTGTATAAAACAGCTTCCGACTACATTACTAGTATCTAAATGCGTTAAATACTCTAATTACGTTGGATTTATTCGCCCATATCTCCTGAAATATGTGTCGTAGGTCTACAGTGATGCAGTTTTGCAGGTTCATTCAGTGGTACACACCGAGGTGACAAAACTCATGGGATAGCGGTCAAAAGGTTCAAATGGCTCTAAGCACTATGGGACTTATCATCTGAGGTTATCAGTCCCGTAGAACTTAGAGCTACTTAAACCTCACTAACCTAAGGACATCACACACATCCATGCCCGAGGCAGGATTCGAACCTGCGACCGTACCGGTCGCGCGGTTCCAGACTCAAGCACCTGGAGCCACTCGGCCATGGAATAGTGACATGGACATTAAGCGTACAAAAAATGGTTCAAATGGCTCTGAGCGCTATGGGACTTAACTGCTGAGGCCATCAGTCCCCTAGAACTTACAACTACGTAAACTTAACTAACTTAAGGACAGCACACACATCCATGCCTGAGGCAGGATTCGAACTTGCGACCGTAGCGTCACGCGGTTCCAGACTGTAGCGCCTAGAACCGCTCGGCTATCGCGTACACAAAGTATGAATGGACCAGTGCATTGGCATAGCTGTCATTTGTACTGTCGTGGTTCATGTGGAAACGTTTTCGACAATATATTTGGCCGCATGACGGGAATTAAAAGACTTCGAACGCGGAATGGCAGTTCGGAAATCGTTAGGGAATTCAGTATTCCGAGATCGGCAGTGTCAAGAGAATACCAAATTTCAGGCGTTACCTCTCACCACGCACAACACAGTGGCTGACGGTCTCACTTAACGACCGAGAACAGCGGTGATGAGTAGAGTTGTCGATGCTAACAGACAAGAAAAACTGCGTGAAATAACCGTATAAATCAATGTGGGACCTGTGACGAATGTTTCAATTAGCACAGTGCGGCGAAATTTGGCGTTATTTGGCTACGGCAGCAGACGACTGACGTGAGTACCTTCGATAACAGTACAATTGTGTCTGCAGCGCCCCTCCTGGGCTCGTGTCCATACCGGTTGGCCCCTAGACGACTGGAAAACCGTAACCTTGTCCCATGAATGCCGATGTCAATTGGTAAGAGGTCATTGTGGGATGTGAGTGTGGCGCAGACTCCAGCAATCCATGGACCCAAACTGTCAACAAGGCACTCTGCAAGCTGGCGTGGGCTGTGTTTACATGGAATGGACTGGGTCCTTTGGCCCAACTGCACCGATAGTTGACTGGAAATTGGTATACTCGACTACTTGGAGGCCATTTTCAGCCATTAATGCAGTTCATATTCCCAAACAACGATGTACCTTTTTATGGATGACAGTGCTCCATGCCACTGGGCGACAGCTGTTCGCGACTGGTTTGAGGAACATTCTGGCCAATTAGAACGAATGATTTTCTACCCAGATCACTCGACCTGAATCCCAGTCCGCACCTCTTGGTCTCGCGGTTGCATTCTCCCTTCTCGAGCAAGGGGTCCCAGGTTCGATTCCCGGCGGGGTCAGGGTTTTTCTCCTGCCTCGAGATGACTTGGTGTTTGTGTTGTCATCATCATTCACGAAAGTGGCGAAATTGGACTGAGCAAAGGTTGGGAAATCGTACGGGCGCTGATAACAGCACAGTTGAGCGCCCCACAAACCAAACATAATCGTCATCATCATCGACCTGAATCCTATCGGACATTTTTGGGACGTACTCGAGAATTCAGTTCGTGCACAAAATCTTGCACCGGCAACGCTTTTGTAATTATGGACGGCTATAAAGGCAGTGGGTTCAATGTTTCTGCAAGGAACCTCCAACGACTTGTAGTCCATGCCGCGTCGTACTGCTGCGCCAGGAAAAAAAGAGACCCGTCACGGTATTACGAAGTATCGTATGACTTTTGTCGCCTCAGTGTACTGTCTGCAAAACACCGTGACTGATGCTTAAATTTTGTTACATGACCAACGATAATGTGGAAAGCTATGATCTGTTTTTCTTTCGTTATTTTGTAGGGAGCGTCAGCGAAAAAATGTTTCGAAAAGATTTGAAGGTATGTGTAATGTTTGAGGTCGCTAAGTGCTCTCATTCTCATCTACATGGATAACTTGCGCGCCCTGAATGATGTCTGTCTCAGCACACATACAGGATCTAACTTTACTACTCGACTTAAAGTATTACGCTATAATGCTATATTACACCTCTTAATGAGTAGATCACGCTGGCATATGAAATTCTGAAATGTAGTTAATAGTTATATGGAACACTGAAATCAAATTTTTGTGGCCCATGGAAGCTATTGAATAGGCAACCTACAACTAGAATCGGGTGACATGCACTTTCATCATTTACTAATACAGATCGCTGGTTTCAACTTCCTATTGTAGCTGCAGATACAAATGAAGTACAAGTTTTACAGATAATATAGATACATAAGACACATAAAAGTGATGTGACACAAGGGGTATGTAAAGCAAAGTATTCCTTTTCATCTTATGCAGAAATTGTTACATTTAACAACAGATGATAAATGAAATTGCACTTACTATTGAAATCCAATTTTCACGTGACTGAAGCTTATTTAATAGAGATAAAAAAGGAAATTTGTGCTTGTTCATTTAAAAGTGAGGTGATCTTGTGTTCCATATGGGTAATGACTTCAAGCACTCCGGTAGTGTCATATCTCTGTGTTTCTTAACACCATGTAAAATTTCACAATCTACAACCTATCGGTCGATCGGTCGGTAAGTCCGACAGTTATTTCAGTTAAACTGTTCTAGGACTGCTTACAGACACGTTTCGCAAGTGGTATCTCAGTAAACAGAAGCGAAGGATAAGTTTTTTGTTTTGTTTTTTGATCATCGTGATTTGTTTCGTAAGAAAGAAAAATTCTGTTGTTCGGATAACAAGCATTCAGAATATGAACTACGACTAATACGTTCTGTTTTTCGGCTGCTTACCCTTACCTGGGTAATTTCAAAATGTAAAAGTAGAGAATATTTAAGGGCATAAAATCATTGTCTATGTAGCTATTTTAATTAATTAACTTTTTTAATTTACGTATCAATACCTAAATAATGGTCCGCCTTCTTAGCTACGTGGTAACGTGTTGCCCTCCCGTGCAAGCGGGCCCGGGTTCGTTTCCTGACCGGGTTGGAGATTTTTTCCACTCGTGGACTGGGTGTTGCGTAGTCCTCATCATCATGCCATCCTCATCACCGGCGCGCATGTCGCCCTAGTGTGGCGTCTACTGAGATAAGACTTGCACTTGGCAGCCGAACTTACCCGGATGGGGCCTCCCGGCCGACGATGCCATACGCTCATTTCCATTTTGTTTAATAAATCATTATCAAGGACAAAAATACAACACAGTCAGGTTCTAAATATTAAAGCTGAAGAGAAACTGCAGTGATCTACGAGTATACACTACATTTGCAACCGTTTTCAATCCACGAATTTTACTGTACTTCATAGTACTTTCCGTGTTGAATATATGGAAGCAACCAATGACAGCCCACACTAACCTCGGCCCTCCTGAGTGTGTAACGCAGCTGAGGCAGCTGGTAGTGAGGGCGTATGTAGCTGTGTAGTATGTAGAGGTCGCTCAGACCTCCTGATAACTTTATAACTTTCGACAAATCTGAATTATACCGTACAAGCAATGGGCATGGAATACCCCACGAACGCTAACGTTAAAAACGACTTCCTGAAACTATCTTGAAGGATAATACAAGGAGAACAATTAATATTAAATCTATCACTTCTGTATACAAAATGTAATTAATTTTTTCTAGCATTTGCGTCTCTTCTGCTTTCTTTGCTTTCTGTTCATCTTCTCCTTTATTAGCATCATCACCTGGATTCATGTTTCTTCTTCTATGCCTTGTCGTGTCGCTGGATTCTTTAATATTGTACTATTCTTGTTCTATTGTGAGTACGTAATTACTACGAGAATTATTACATTTTTAATTAATAATTATCTGTTCTCACCATCTTAACGTAATGTACATGGAACTTAGATTAGGATGATAATAAGTCACACTAATCTCTTAATAACATAAAGTAGTAAAAATCACTGAAATACAACCTTGCAGCTGGCCTGTAATGCCTACGTGCCATTTTCCAGCTGTCTCGCCCCACAAATTTCCGAAACTGCTTTGTCATCCTAACAACACAGAACTCTTTTGACCCGTCGTTTACGGTTTTAAACTCCGGCGTTGGTATCATTTATCTTCATCTATCACTTCACAAGCACTACACTGTAAACCACAAAACCGTCTACACAAGCCCCATCCCCTCATGGGCCTCTGACAGACGATGTAATACTTCAGACCGCACTTGCTAAACAGTAGTAATGTGGGTACCGCTACTTATCTTCTATTGAAATCTTCGTGAGAGGCTATTCCCTACGGAGTATTCCTTTGGACCTGATTCAGAAGACCCGTCGTAGATGTCTTGCTGCAATTCGTAGCTCATAGAGAAGCAGTTTTAATTACCGCGCTGGAACGGCCGATGATTCGGTTGGTCCGACACGATTTCCTTTCGGGCGCAGTCCTATTTACGACAGACAGACCAGAATGTCTGGCTCTGTTACCCAAATTAAAGAACAATGCGTTGCAATACAACTATGACAACTCTCAATTTCTTCCAAAGATGTCATGTTGCACTTTAAAGGCATACCATTTCGTTACTTCGATGCACTGGAGAAACGGTTGTTGCATCTTTAAATGAAATGATGTACAGGACATTTGCTGCAACCTATGATATAGAGTTATGAGTGTTCATCAAGCAGACAGAACTACATTCGTTGGAGTTACTGATTAGTGCACTGTCAGCAACAACTCATACGAATGTGTAGCCAAGATTTTCCAAATCATGCTGTTGTTTTCAGGAGTAAGGTGTACTTGCCAGGTATAGAATGGGAGAGTCATGCTATTAAAATTGGTGCCAGAAACAGAGATTCGCGTGACATTATTCTGAATGTCTTGTCCGAAAATTACTTTGAACAGATAGAGAATCAACTCATGAATGTAACGTCTCAGACCTCGAAGCAATAAACAGACCTGAACTTATCGAATCAGTTAACGTAGAGGAGGATATCAATGATCATAAGACCGTGACAGCAAATTTGACTACAGATTTTACAAGAAATGTTAAGGAAGGTAAGAAGATATTTTTGCTTAGCAAGAGTGACAAACTGCAGAGCATCTGAGTAGTCAAATATTCAGTGATCACGAAGTAAACGTTGATCACAAATGGAAAAAAATTCAAGCATCTTTTAATATGCCTTAGATAATACGTTCCGAGCAAGATCATAAGCGATGGGAAAGACTCGCAGGGATTTAATGGCCATGTTATAAAACTACTACTAAAACAAAGAGAGCTTCATGTAATAATCAGGAGAAACCGAAACCTATCTGACAAACAAAAGATGAACGAAGCGAAAATGAGCGGAAGGACAGCAATGAAAGAATCGGTCAGTGATTTTGGAAGTAATTTTTTGCCAACCGATCTGAGTAAAAACATTAAGAGGTTTTGGTTTTATATAAAATCAATAAGCGGTTCGAAATCCTCTGTTCATATGCTCAGTGACCATACTGTACCAAAACGGGAGGGAACAGAGAGAAGACCGAAATACTTAATTAGGTCTTCCGAAATTGTTTCCGTCATTGTACGAACTTCTAAATGGCAGGTATTGAGGTAACAGATCACGGAATAGAAAACAAGTCCAATCGCTTAGTAGTGGTGAGGCTTCAGGACCAGATGAGATACCTACAAGATCCTACAAAGGCTATTCGAAAGAACCCTCTCCCCTTCTAGCAGCAATTTACCATAGATCGCTTGAGCAACGAAGGGTATCGAGCGACCGGAAGCACCATAGTACAAATTATACACTTATATCATTTGTGTCAGTCTGTTGTAGAACTGCGAAACATGTTTTGTGCTCAAGAATTATGATGTTTATGGATAGCTAAAATCTCCTCTATAAAAATGAACATGGATTCCACAAACAGAGATCCTGCGAAACTCAGATCACTGTGTTACTCAATGAGATCCACAGCGCTGTAGACAACGGCGCTCAGATTGCCGTATTCCTTGACTTCAGAAAGGCATTTGACACTGTCCCCCACTGTAGTATGACGAAGAAATAGCGAGATTATCGAATATCGGACCACAATTAGGACCGATCAAAACTCCCTTGAAAATAGAACTTAACACGTCGCTCTAAACGGAACAAAATCGACAGATGTAAAGGTACTCGTAATTTCCGCAGCACGCCTAGAAAGTGTGATAGAACATTTATTATTTCCAGTGTATATAAATGAGATAGCAGAAAGAGTCGGAAGCTATTTGAGGCTGTTCGAAGATGATGCAGTTGTCCGTAACAAATTAACAACTCCAGAGGACAGTATCGAATTGCAGAATGACGTATAGAGGGGTGAAGAATGGTACAGGTTCTGCAGTTGACCCTGAACGTAAATGTAATTTATTCATCATACATAGGAAGAGAAATCTGCTACTGTACAACTACGCTACTTATGAGAAACTGCTGGAAACAGTATCTACCGTAAAACATCTAGAAGTAACTATCCAATGCGACTTTAAGTGTAATGATCACATAAAACAAATAGTTGGAAAAGCCGAGGCCACACTGAAATTCGTAGCAGGAGTCTTACGGAAATGTAACTCGTCCACAAAGGAAGTGACTTATAAGACGCTTGTTCGACCGAAACTTGAATATTGGTTCATCGATCTGGGATATTTTCCAGGCACAACTGATAGAAGAAACAGAGAAGAGCCAACGGCTCGTTTCACCACGGGATCGTTTACTCGGCGCTAGAGCCTTAACGAATTGCTCAACAAACTCCACTGGCAGACATTACAAAAGAGGTGTTGTACGTCACTTTTGAAATCTCGAGAGAGCTGTTACCGGGAAAGTCGGACAACATACTGCTTCGTTCCACATACATCTCGCGTAATGACCAAAGGAGAAAATTCGAGAAATTAGAGCTAATACAGAGGCTTACTGACAATGATTCTTCCCAAGAGCCACTCCCGAGTGGAACAGAGTAGGGGGTATCATTTAGTGGTACCAGAATCACCTTCCACCATACACCAAAAGGTGGCCTGAGGAATATGATTTAGATTCAGATGATACTGGTATAAGAAAAAATTAATGGAAATTTCTGGAATACTTTGTTCCTGTAAAAAGAAGCTGGATATTTTATTGAACTTGTTATATTTGTGTCTCTTTTGCATATATGTTACGTAGCGACCAGTTAATAAAGAAATGGTATCTATGGGAATATAGATGTCCATTCTCACTCCATATGTGAGCTGAAAAGGACAGAAGTGTTGAAAATTCTACGAATTACTTTCTGTCGTGCACTGCACTGTATAGATTATCCTCAAGTCCTACTGTCATACTTACACCAAGTATTTTGGGATAAGGAGGCAAAGGGCGAAAATTAATAATTTCGGCAGTATGGGGTCTTGATTGAACAACGTGTACGAGGTACAGGTCTGTACTGAGCTTATGTTTCTTAACCGTCTGCCCAACTCATCGAAGTGTTTGGCTGTAGCTTGATATACCGTATAATACAAAATCTTCCGTGGCTCTTTCAAAGACTGTTTACAGTTCACTCCTGATTGTCGGTGATGGGTAATTACACATTAAATGAACTTCTCCGGCTGCATTTAAGGTATGCTGAACGAGGATGTGATTCCCGTAAAGTCGCACGAAGGAACAGAGAAAAACTACACGGCGGCCGTCATCCTAACTGGCAGCAAGGTATCGCCTTGGGTATAAAGTAACGAGACACTGTGTCGTTCAAGCCTCATAGAGATGGCCCCCCTTCTTGGCAAATAAACGTTCGCACTTTATAATATGAAGCGCACGTATTGGATCGTGTGTGAGCTTCATTAAGAAGTGTGCGTCAATTTGGCCCTCAAGCGGCGTATACTGAAGGAGCAGAGTTCAGAAAGGATTTATATAAGCATGGTGTCAAATGAATTTGAACCCATAGTTTAATTCTGTCGATGGATAATACAGCATTATGGGAACAGCTGATATGTGTTTAAATTGACTCTACAGCGTGTAGGTTTTCATGTCAAAAAAGAGCTAAATATTCGTTCCTGATCTTTATTTTCTATTTCCCAATTATTCATTTAGAATGTTCATCTGTATGTGTAATTTTAACCCAAAAGGCTTAGGGCACCCTGTACGTGATGAAGCAGATAATAAAAAGCTGAAGTGCCGGCCGGAGTGGCCGAGCGGTTAAAGGCGCTACAGTCTGGAACCGCACGACCGCTACGGTCGCAGGTTCGAATCCTGCCTCGGGCATGGATGTGTGTGATGTCCTTAGGTTAGTTAGGTTTAAGTAGTTCTGAGTTCTAGGGGACTGATGACCGCAGCTGTTAAGTCCCATAGTGCTCAGAGCCAAAAAGCTGAAGTGATGCCCTAACTGAAGCTCGGCAGATGAATTTTTTAAATATGCAGGAGAAACGTGAATGCATACACAAAAGTGTCGAGTAGTCATTCGGCCAGTGTATCTGAACGGTTCCAAGGTTACTATTTATCTTTGATAGGAGTCAGGAAGTGCAAAGCTGCTACTCCTATGAAGAAAACTTTTATTAAAATCTGGCCTCGTTTTACAACGGGCACTTAAATTCGGGGAATTGCCCACGACTGTGCAAAAACAGTAACGCAAGTTGCCATATCATGGACTTCGGTACTTTCCATGGAGTACTGAAAAGAGAAATCAACTAATTAATGTAACTTTCGTCTCACTCTCAGCCACCATTTGTGCATCTGAATGATTTTCAAAATTCGTCAACGCCATAATTAACTGCTCTACGATTAGTTCACGGAAATACGGTTCGACTGCACGGTGATGAAATGCACTACCCAGAGAGAGACATTCATTAAGTATAAAATCTGATTAGGTGTTGACTTGAAATATACACATTTCAGGGGAAAATTTAGAGGACGTTCGATATCATGGTAAGGTGAAACATTTGAAAAGGTAGTTATGATTAAGGCTCTGCATTTATTGCATTGATTGATAACCGATACGAAAAACATGCCATCATGCTAGACTAAAAATAAAATTTATGTAATCCCTCATTTGTGAAAGTTAAGGCTTAATGAGGTTACAAGGGAACACGCGCAGATGATCTCAAGGGTAATGATATGAGTGTTGGGAATCCACGCAAAAAATGAGTAATACTGCATTAATAATGAAACATGTGCACGGAACAAAAAATAGAAAGGAATAAAACTTCCTTCACCACTACTGAACTACACGAGTGCAGGAGGATATGCTACACAAGGGCTTGAAATGATGGATTTCTCACTAAATTTAATAAATTCCGTAATTTCCGTGATATTTTAAAATAGTGATACAAACTGGGCCTCATTCTGCGTGGATATTTTTGTCCCATTCATAAGGGCTATGCATATGGTATCTTGCTTAGTGCACACGTGTGCCGTGCAAAAATCCCTGTTCAAACAATAGAGGAAGGAATTCAAATCGGCCTTCCGTTAAAGACATCCAAGAACTGGAGCTTGCCATACCTCTTCAACTCGACAGTATGTTTAATGCTGGGATAGACACCGTGCATGTGGTGCCAATACTAAATTTACCGTCGAGTTAGAGAGGGTTGACAAGCTTCCGTTCTTGGATGTTTTAGTTAAACGGAAGGCAGGAGGCAGGCTTGTTCATTCAGTGTACAGGAAATTCAAGTCCCGCGATCGAAACACACAACTCACTTCAAGATCATGAGCTAATCGCTGAAGGCTATAACTCTGAACAAGCAGACGCGAACTTTAACGTGGTTCTGTACGAGCCTCATTACTCGAAATCAGTAACCTGCTTATACCAAGGAAGTAAAATTTATGTCTGCATAGTTATTCACTGTGAATTATGATGCTGATTTCTGTGACTGCATTTGTTTTGACTGTTATGGTTGCTACAGTATTTGCATAACTGTTATTGTGCCATGTATTTTGCGGAATTAGTCTGCCTGAATTGTGCCCATAAGGATTTGCATGATTACCGCCTGAGTTTGATCATTGTCTGTGATTATTTTGATTGTTATGACAGTTATGATTGCACCTGTTCTTATTACCGTAATTTTTGTGATGGCTGTTATCACGTTACAGTCAGAGCCCCGGAAATTAGTTCTATCCTAATAATCATTACTCAGCTGCAGGAATTCTATGTCATACTGACAATGTCGGTTAGCCCGTCTGTAATCGTTTCCGGGGTTGTGTTTGTTATGTGAGTTCCTATAGCTTTTCTTTTCAAGCGGTAGAAAGGCGTCTTGCGTGTTGTAGTTTCTGTTGTGATTGTTATTGTGTTTTTTCGCTAGACCGTTGTCACTATCCAATTCCATTTCCTGAAGTAATGTTTCAGATGCTTCTAAATCATCTTTACATCTGCCGGACAAACTTACATGTCTGAAATGTGTAGGTAACTTTGAGAGGCACCCACATGTCTTGCTCACACTGTGGCATCAAGCAGTCAGGCCTGCAAGATGAGTGGTCTGCCAAGCGAGTGGATTCATTCTTATTTATCGAGTAACATGAACTCTCGTACTCTCAATTAAGTTACAAATTATCCTCCTGTATGAATAATACGCAACGGAAACACGCATCTGACTATCAGTAATTTACAGAACTCTGACTGTTCACTACGCACTGGCAATACCACATTTTCTTTCCTTTTTATTTAACGGCTTTTATCAAAACGTGGCCATCGCACTGAATATGAGTGGCGCACACATTACAAATTCTGGATATAATGACAAGATACAATTCGAAGGAAAAGGCCACCAATCTTTTTCTTTTCACTATCATATTTATTCCGATAAATTCTATAACCTAAACACACAAATTCTATAACCTACAACAATAACACATGAGAAATTCCGCCCAGTGGGCATGGCTTAACATTGGTGATTCTCTACCTTATGGTCTCGTAATTGTTTAACGCTACAGTGCACTTTCTGGATAGGATGATGGATCTTTTATTAATTTCTCACACTTCGACTCTCACAATCATCATCACGAAACTTTCCTCCAGACCGAGCAGTACAAAAGGAACACGCATAACCCACTAATCTTTTGAAACTACCTCGCTACTCTCCCATGCAAACCACACATACCCAAATTACATGACATACACCACACTACAATATGAAATACTACACAGGGAATAGTCACAACATTATCACTTTTAGCTTTCCCACTTCAATTAATATTTATCCCAGTTTCACAAGACACTGCCCCACTTCGTAATTCTACTTTCCTACTATGAACTCTGGAGACATATGCACGTCTTCCTGTGCAGTGCAAGCCAAGTGGCGTTGCTGGATAGACGGCCGACTCACCTTGCTTCTCTCCCAGAGTTTGAATCTAGCGTCACACGGAATCATATCACGCAAAGTAATATTAAGAACGTATTCATCACACACGCGAGTCCTCGACTGATACCATGGACGAGTACTTCTCTTTATCTTTTGTCTCATACACAGTTTGACACTCACACAGTACTCACAACGTGGAAGTACTCATCTCTAATTCCAAGTCCTGCACACGCCATTTCTTAAATATTTCAACTTATGGTACACACGCTATCTCTTAAATATTTCAACTTATTGTACACACGCTAGTAATTCAGCTTAACTTAAGCACACGGAAGTATTTCAACTTATTGCTACACGTGGTTTGATTGTGACCGTTGGTCACTTCCGAAGATTACTACAATCCCATTAATATTACCTGCCTGACATTTAATTCTCCCCAAAAAAGTTCCTGAAATAGAGAAATTATTATTTCAAACTACTCTTAAATATTCCACATGCATACCATGTCTCCACTCTTTTGTCTTTACGGAGCACAACTAAGACAGGTCTTAACAGCACAAGATCCAGCGGCAGAGTGCTGAAACATGGCCGTTCTTCAGGTCCTCTCGCACCTCTGCTGAAGTGGGGGAGCACCTTGCTACCGTATTGGTCAGCCACATTTCAGGCGCTCAAAGCTCAGGTAAATTTCATCTCTTTGGTTCCATCAAAGGTGGCCAAAGGATCGTCTCAAAGATGATCATATATTCACATTCACTATCTGCAGTTAGCAGACGACCATACATTCATTCATTTCACAGATCTCACCAAACTGGATGTAGGGATTTATTTTGTGGAAGTGTACATGTGATCAATTAAATAAATAAATTGTCATTCTTTCCCACACTGGTAACCAGCTTCGCTGTATTAATTGAAATTGAGTTATTATTACAAAAAGTATGTTGTTCAGACAAGAATAATGAAGTATGTTGTACCTATTTTCAATGTCGGGCGGTACTGTACCCTTTCAACTTTGTTAAAAGCGAATTGGCTCTGACTGACCTTATGGGTTTGATAGGAACTGTTCCTGCGTACCATGTCTTCAAACTACTTTTCTGGACTAGAGAAATCAGACTGTTCGAAGTTACGTAGCATTATAATGTTACGTTTCACGATATATTGTGTGGCCTGCGATCATTAGGTTGACAGAATTGGTCGGTGGAAATCATTTACGCTTTGGAAACTCTCACTATTAAGCGCGTTCTTCCTGAAGTTCGTTTTCCAAATAACCGTAGAGAAATTATAATGTGTATTCAAGTGGCTCGTTTGGTAGTAAAGGTTATAGGAACTGGTCAATCCAATCTTTGTCCGCCCCTGGTAGCTGAAAGGTTAGCGTGACTGGTTGTCAATCTTCTGGATCCTGGTTCGATTCCCGGCTGGGTCGGGGAATTTTCTCCAACCAGGGACTGGGTGTTGTAGTGTCCTCATCATCATCCTTTCATCCTCATCTACTGCAGGTCGCCGAGGTGGTGTCAAATTGAAAACTAGTACCCGGCGAACGATTTGCCCGACGGGGGACCCAATACACACCATTAAAAAAAATCCAGTCTTTGGGGTGAATTGAGTTACTGTAAGTCCTGGAAACTTTGAATTTACGTACTGCCAAATAGCGTTTGTAATCGAGGTTACCATTGTGTAAACCAGATTGTTCTCTACTGCACCACGTCGGCGATTCATTGTTGTATCTGGATGTGTGGTACTGTTCTCGAGGAAAATCTTCTAAACGCCGTATATTTGTATGGTCACCAACGTTTTCCGAATATGAATGTAAACGGTCAAATTCGTCCTTTTCGTCCTCGCGCTTAAGCTTCCTTTCAATACGGTCGACTTTTTCGTTCATAGTTTTCCTGTAACGCTTATTTTCACGATTAATTTTCTCTTGGTTGTCTTTAAAATTTATTAATGACTTATATTCTGCTGTGACTGAAAACTGTACTGACATTGTTTCATTTGAATCTCTGTCAGCGCTGGTTGACAAATTTGCAGTTATCATTGTCAGGTCACCAACTTCCTTCTTTTTTCTTTTTTTTTTAGTTTTAGTTAAGTGTTCTTTTCGTTATTCAGAATTTAATCTGAAAGTTTCCACTTGTTCGTTAATTTCTCTTACCGTTATGTTGATCTGTTCGTTCTGTTCTTTTGTTTATGTAACCATCGTGCTCGGGACTACAGTTCTGATTTTAGCAAACAATTCGTCCTTCTCATTAGACTGTTTTGTTTCCACGTTTTCGTGTTTCGTTTCAAGGTCACATTATCTAGTTGCAAAACTGCTAGTAATTGGTTGAAGCGGCTGGTCCCGGCGGAGGTTCGAGTCCTCCCTCGGGCATGGGTGTGCGTGTTTGTACTTAGGATAATTTAGGTTAAGTAGTGTTTGAGCTTAGGGACTGATGACCTTAGCAGTTAAGTCTCATAAGATTTCACATACATCTGAACATTTTTTTGAATTGGTTGAAGGTCTATAAATTTTATATTTTTAATTTCATGTCTTCCTGCGATTTTTATTCTGAGATTTTCGTACTTCTTCCCTCCCCCCTCACCCCCCCCCCCCCTTGGCTCTTCATACCACATACCATCCGAGGTTTGCGCCAGTGTGGCTTTATTTTATGAAAGCGTTTACTAACAGCGTATTTTCACATGTGCACAGTAATACCAAGACAATGTCTACAAATTAGTAAAAAACAATTCAGAAGCATACTGTACATTTGTTACCAGTAAGATCGATCAACACGAGGGAACTACCGAAAGGCCGCGTGAACTCAAATGAGAATCGCTATATGGAAGAGGTTCATCTCGCGTAACCCTATAGGGAAAGTTTAGAGAACCATCGTTTGCGACAAACTGGAGAATTATTGTACTGCCAGTCGCCCAAGGACTGTGAAGACAAGACACATTCAGGGCTCGTACGGAAGTATATTGATAGTCGTTCCTCCCTCGTTCCATTGGTGAGTGTAACAGGAAAAATAATGGTTGGCACTGGTACAAGTACCCTCCAACATGCACCTTACGGTGGCTTGCGGAATACGTATGTAGAAATGTAGATGTAGTTAATACTTAAATGAAAACATAACATTGACACACACTGTATAGAGAGTAGGTTGGTGCGGTGGGGATCGTGGCGCTGTGTGCACATCTCAGTAATTTTGGTCGGCAGGTGAGAAGTTGGCGGTCAGGTTGGGCCCTACACTTCCCTTCGATGACTCTTTCTAATAGTCATCATTTATCCTCAAGATCAGTGTTTTGGAGACTTCTCAGCAGAAGCAGAAATGCTTCAGTTCAGGGCTAAAGCAGCAAAGTGTTCCCAGTAGGCGTATCATTGTACTTCCACATTCTGTAAACCTTGCCAATGGCGTTTCCTTACATCAGATTCACCAGCCAAATTAATTACTTTTTTAGTAATTTTGTTACTGTTGCATAGCATCCTCTTTTCAAACAGTGAAAAGAAAGTTTGTTTCTAACACAGTCTCTTTCTTGAGTATTGCTTAGTTTCACCAAAGTCTGCAAACTTCATAGAATGTTGAATCACAAAACTTGTGCGATCTCTTTGACTCACCCATTATGCTAATGTCGCCGACGGACAGCTGAGAAGGTTTCCTGAGGCATGTATCTAGAATGACGAAAGGGTCGTGCAGCGTCATTACCTCTGCTATCTTTGTTCATGTCTCCAGGCAGTTCCCCAATACACATAAATCGCAGGTAGAATCTCACATTTTTATTTATTTACTCATTTTTTTTTATTTTTTGGAATTCCAATCATTCATGGCGGCCGGCAACGACCTCCTAGTCTGTACCATAAATAAATAGAACTATCGCTCAACGTCCTGGAGTATGTACTGGATGCATTCGAATATTCGTCTTGCCCTATAGTCTTAGTTCGCTATGGATCATTTCAGTACAACAGATACTGTCATCTGGGCCTTTTACCAGTCAGTGTTTCCTTCAGTTTCCTTTCACTCCATTTTCTCTACAGGATTTCTAATCATGTCAGTCCCCTTAGCCGGCCGTGGTGGCCGAGCGGTTCTAGGCCCTTCAGTCCGGAACCGCGCGACTGCTACGGTTGCAGGTTCGAATCCTGCCTCGGGCATGGATGTGTGTAATGTCATTAGGTTAGTTAGGTTTAAGTAGTCTAGGGGACTGATGACCTCAGATGTTAAGTCCCATAGTGCTCAGAGCCATTAGAACCATTTTTCAGTCCCCTTAATTTTCAACGTACGTCTGCAATAGCTCATCTCAAAGGTGTTGATTATCTTTTTGTATAACAAGGAAAAAGATCGACGCAGTTGTGACACTCGCTTTCCAGAAAAAGAGAGCGTCCGCCAAGAACGGCAGGCGTGTTTAGACGGTCGCCGCCTGGCGCCTGCTGTGCAACACTAATGAGTAGGCGTAGCGCCGGAGAGCGCGTGACGTCATGGGTGTGCGGTGTTCCACGCGAGGGCGCGCGCAGATAGCCGCGTCCAGGGCGTGCCGCGTGTCTCTGTGAGGACACGACGGGACGGGAGCAGCAGCAGGAGCAGAAGAGGCGAGGCGCGACGAGACGCTCCAGAGGAGCGGCCACGCCCACCGGCAGCGCGCGGCGTGGCGCCCGCATGGCTGATGCAGGCTGGCTGGCTGCCCGCCTGTTTAGCGTCAGGTCGCATCCACTCGCCGCCGCTCCAGTTTCACAAGTGAAGCGTGACATCTGTCTGACTTTATCATTGGCCTCAGAGGAGCGTCTCGGAAAGGCTCCACTTACAATAGGCATATGTGGACAGGTGGACAGAACGTTTTAGTTTCTGTATTGCAGCCGGCCGAAGTGGCCGAGCGGTTCTAGGCGCTACAGTCTGGAACCGCGTGACCGCTACGGTCGCAGGTTCGAATCCTGCCTCGGGCATGGATGTGTGTGATGTCCTTAGGTTAGTTAGGTTTACGTAGTTCGAAGTTCTAGGGGACTGATGACCTCAGAAGTTAAGTCCCATAGTGCTCAGAGCCATTTGAACCATTTTTTTTTCTGTATTGCAGGATTTCGGCGTGAGTGTGTGTGTGTGTGGGGGGGGGGGGGGGGGGAAGGGAGTATGGACTGGACTTAGGTAGGTGTAGGTTTATTTTATAGAACGACTTATTAAAAACACAAGTATTTTCGAACAAACACAATGACATCGACAGAATGTTAAGCAACCAATAAAATTTATTTTCTATCTCGAATGAAAAACAGCCCACAGTTGCACTAAATATGTTTACTTTAAACCTTGACCATGTTTTCTGTTACAATAATATAGCGTTCTTCAGAAGTCACACTAATACATGAAAAATGGTCTTGATGCAGCCACTGGGCTAAGACATTTATCATGTGTTAGTGTGACTTCTGAAGAAGGCTATATTACCATAAAAGAAACCATGGTCAAGGTTTAAAATAAGCATAATTTAGCGCAAATGTGGGCTGTTTCTCAATCGAGACAATTTCATAACGGTTTCTGGTGTCTCTGCCATGATGAAAATAATGAAGTAATATTCTGCACAGAATTTTTACTTGTGTACAAGTTGTCATAACATAGTAGTCAAACAGATAAAATCTTCATAATCAATACTACAGGGTGTTTCAAAAATGACCGGTCTATTTGAAACGGCAATAAAAACTAAACGAGCAGCGATAGAAATACACCGTTTGTTGCAATATGCTTGGGACAACAGTACATTTTCAGGCGGACAAACTTTCGAAATTACAGTAGTTACAATTTTCAACAACAGATGGCGCTGCAAGTGATGTGAAAGATATAGAAGACAACGCAGTCTGTGGGTGCGCCATTCTGTACGTCGTCTTTCTGCTGTAAGCGTGTGCTGTTCACAACGTGCAAGTGTGCTGTGGACAACATGGTTTATTCCTTAGAACAGAGGATTTTTCTGGTGTTGGAATTCCACCGCCTAGAACACAGTGTTGTTGCAACAAGACGAAGTTTTCAACGGAGGTTTAATGTAACCAAAGGACCGAAAAGCGATACAATAAAGGATCTGTTTGAAAAATTTCAACGGACTGGGAACGTGACGGATGAACATGCTGGAAAGGTAGGGCGACCGCGTATGGCAACCACAGAGGGCAACGCGCAGCTAGTGCAGCTGGTGATCCGACAGCGGCCTCGGGTTTCCGTTCGCCGTGTTGCAGCTGCGGTCCAAATGACGCCAACGCCCACGTATCGTCTCATGCGCCAGAGTTTACACCTCTATCCATACAAAATTCAAACGCGGCAACCCCTCAGCGCCGCTACCATTGCTGCACGACAGGCATTCCCTAACGATATAGTGCACAGGATTGATGATGGCGATATGCATGTGGGCAGCATTTGGTTTACTGACGAAGCTTATTTTTACCTGGACGGCTTCGTCAATAAACAGAACTGGCGCATATGGGGAACCGAAAAGCCCCATGTTGCAGTCCCATAGTCCCTGCATCCTCAAAAAGTACTGGTCTGGACCGCCATTTCTTCCAAAGGAATCATTGGCCCATTTTTCAGATCCGAAACGATTACTGCATCACGCTATCTGGACATTCTTCGTGAATTTGTGGCGATACAAACTGCCTTAGACGACACTGCGAACACCTCGTGGTTTATGCAAGATGGTGCCCGGCCACATCGCACGGCCGACGTCTTTAATTTCCTGAATGAATATTTCGATGATCGTGTGATTGCTTTGGGCTATCCGAAACATACAGGAGGCGGCGTGGATTGGCCTCCCTATTCGCCAGACATGAACCCCTGTGACTTCTCTCTGTGGGGACACTTGAAAGACCAGGTGTACCGCCAAAATCCAGAAACAATTGAACAGCTGAAGCAGTACATCTCATCTGCATGTGAAGCCATTCCGCCAGACACGTTGTCAAAGGTTTCGGGTAATTTCATGCAGAGACTACGCCATATTATTGCTACGCATGGTGGATACATGGAAAATATCGTAGTATAGAGTTTCCCAGACCGCAGCGCCATCTGTTGTTGAAAATTGTAACTACTGTAATTTCGAAAGTTTGTTTGCCTGAAAATGTACTGTTGTCCCAAGCATATTGCAACAAACGGTGTATTTCTATCGCTGCTCGTTTAGTTTTTATTGCCGTTTCAAATATACCGGTCATTTTTGAAACACCCTGTATATACCTGTAGCTCAACGTGTCAACCCCTGTGACACACAAACGAGCAACAAGCGAGGACAACAGGATAGAAAGCGCAATATTTTCACTCACTGCATTGAGTAAATAAATGAATGAAATTAGATCAGGCTCTACCTCTACGACCAAGGAATTATACCAGCAGCTTAATACTGCCATATCCAACAGCTTACCTACTGTGCACACTATTGTTTTTTTTTTTTTTGTCATCAGTCTACTGACTGGTTTGATGCGGCCCGCCACGAATTCCTTTCCTGTGCTAACCTCTTCATCTCAGAGTAGCACTTGCAACCTACGTCCTCAATTATTTGCTTGACGTATTCCAATCTCTGTCTTCCTCTACAGTTTTTGCCCTCTACAGCTCCTCTAGTACCATGGAAGTCATTCCCTCATGTCTTAGCAGATGTCCTATCATCCTGTCCCTTCTCCTTATCAGTGTTTTCCACATATTCCTTTCCTCTCCGATTCTGCGTAGAACCTCCTCATTCCTTACCTTATCAGTCCACCTAATTTTCAACATTCGTCTATAACACCACATCTCAAATGCTTCGATTCTCTTCTGTTCCGATTTTCCCACAGTCCATGTTTCACTACCATACAATGCTGTACTCCAGACTTACATCCTCAGAAATTTCTTCCTCAAATTAAGGCCGGTATTTGATATTAGTAGACTTCTCTTGGCCAGAAATTCCTTTTTTGCCATAGCGAGTCTGCTTTTGATGTCCTCCTTGCTCCGTCCGTCATTGGTTATTTTACTGCCTAGTTAGCAGAATTCCTCAACTTCATTGACCTCGTGACCATCAATCCTGATGTTAAGTTTCTCGCTGTTCTCATTTCTACTACTTCTCATTACCTTCGTCTTTCTCCGATTTACTCTCAAACCATACTGTGTACTCATTAGACTGTTCATTCCGTTAGGCAGATCATTTAATTTTCCTCACTTTCACTCAGGATAGCAATGTCATCAGCGAATCGTATCATTGATATCCTTTCACCTTGTATTTTAATTCCACTCCTGAACCTTTCTTTCATTTCCATCATTGCTTCCTCGATGTACAGATTGAAGAGTAGGGGCGAAAGGCTACAGCCTTGTCTTACACCCTTCTTAATACGAGCACTTCGTTCTTGATCGTCCACTCTTATTATTCCCTCTTGGTTGTTGTACATATTGTATATGATCCGTCTCTCCCTATAGCTTACCCCTACTTTTTTCAGAATCTCGAACAGCTTGCACCATTTTATATTGTCGAACGCTTTTTCCAGGTCGACAAATCCAATGACAGTGTCTTGATTTTTCTTTAGCCTTGCTTCCATTATTAGCCGTAACGTCAGAATTGCCTCTCTCGTCCCTTTACTTTTCCTAAAGCCAAACTGATCGTCACCTAGCGCATTCTCAATTTCCTTTTCCATTCTTCTGTATATTATTCTTGTAAGCGGCTTCGATGCATGAACTGTTAAGCTGATTGTGCGATAATTCTCGCACTTGTCAGCTCTTGCCGTCTTCGGAATTGTGTGGATGATGCTTTTCCGAAAGTCAGATGGTATATCGCCAGACTCATATATTCTACACACCAACGTGAATAGTCGTTTTGTTGCCACTTCCCTCAATGATTTTAGATATTGTGATGGAATGTTATCTATCCCTTCTGCCTTATTTGATCGGAAGTCCTCCAAAGCTCTTTTAAATTCCGATTCTAATACTGGATCCCCTATCTCTTCTAAATCGACTCCTGTTTCTTCTTCTATCACATCAGACAAATCTTCACCCTCATAGAGGCTTTCAATGTATTCTTTCCACCTATCTGCTCTCTCCTCTGCATTTAACAGTGGAATTCCCGTTACACTCTTAATGTTGTTTTTAATTTCACCAAAGGTTGTTTTGACTTTCCTGTTTGCTGAGTCTGTCCTTCCGACAATCATATCTTTTTCGATGTCTTCACATTTTTCCAGCAGCCATTTCGTCTTAGCTTCCCCGGCACTTACTATTTATTTCATTCCTCAGCGTCTTGTATTTCTGTATTCCTGATTTTCCCGGAACATGTTTGTACTTCCTCCTTTCATCAATCAACTGAAGTATTTCTTCTGTTACCCATGGTTTCTTTGCGGCTACCTTCTTTGTACCTATGTTTTCCTTCCCAACTTCTATGATGACCCTCTTTAGATATGTCCATTCCTCTTCAATTGTACTGCCTACTGCGCTATTCCTTATTGCTGTATCTATAGCGTTAGAGAACTTCAAACGTATCTCGTCATTCCTTAGTACTTCCGTATCCCACTTCTTTGCGTACTGATTCTTCCTGACTAATGACTTGAACTTCAGCCTACTCTCCATCACTACTATATTGTGATCTGAGTCTATATCTGCTCCTGGGTACGCCTTACAATCCAGTATCTGATTTCGGAATCTCTGTCTGACCATGATGCAATCTAATTGAAATCTTCCCGTATCTCCCGGCCTTTTCCAAGTATATCTCCTCCTATTGTGATTCTTGAACAGGGTATTCGCTATTACTAGCTCAAACTTGTTACAGAACTCAATTAGTCTTTATCCTCTTTCATTTCTTGTCCCAAGCTCATATTCTCCTGTAACCTTTTCTTCTACTCCTTCCCCTACAACTGCATTCCAGTCGCCCATGACTATTAGATTTTCGTCATCCTTTACATACTGCATTACGCTTTCAATATTCTCATACACTTTCTCTATCTGTTCATCTTCAGTTTGCGACGTCGGCATGTATACCTGAACTATCGTTGTCGGTGTTGGTCTGCTGTCGATTCTGATTAGAACAACCCGGTCACTGAACTGTTCACAGTAACACACCCTCTGCCCTACCTTTCTATTCATAACGAATCCTACATCTGTTATACCATTTTCTGCTGCTGTTGATATTACCCGATACTCATCTGACCAGAAATCCTTGTCTTCCTTCCACTTCACTTCACTGACCCCTACTATATCTAGATTGAGCCCTTGCATTTCCCTTTTCAGATTTTCTAGTTTCCCTACCACGTTCAAGCTTCTGACATTCCACGCCCCGACTTGTAGAACGTTATCTTTTCGTAGATTATTCAATCTTTTTCTCGTGGTAACCTCCCCCTTGGCAGTCCCCTCCCGGAGATCCGAATGGGGGACTATTCCGGAATCTTTTGCCAATGGAGAGATCATCATGACACTTCTTCAATTACAGGCCACATGTCCTGTGGATACACGTTACGTGTCTTTAAAGCAGTGGTTTCCATTGCCTTCTGCATCCTCATGTCGTTGATCATTGCTGATTCTTCCGCCTTTAGGGGCAATTTCCCACCCCTAGGACAAGAGAGTGCCCTGAACCTCTATCCGCTCCTCCGCCCTCTTTGACAAGGCCATTGGCAGAGTAAGGCTGATTTCTTATGCCGGAAGTCTTCGGCCTCCAATGCCGATTATTTATCAAAATTTAGGCAGTGGCGGGGATCGAACCCGGTACCGAAGACGTTTTGATCATGAATCAAAGACGCTACCCTTAGACCACGGGTACCCGGTGTGCATATAATAGCAACATACAATTCAGATAACCTATAGCTATTTACAATAGCAACATACAATTCAGACAACCTATAGCTATTTACTGTAGCTGAGCATGCCATCAATGTGTTTACAAATAGAGTACAGTATCTTAATTTTATTCATTACGGTCAGTGTTTCGTCCCTGGCGGAATAACTTTCGTAAAATAAAGTACAACCGCCTTCAGAACGCAATGAGGATTTTATTTCAACTAACGATGCATTTCGAGCCCTGGGGGCTATTATCCAAGTGCTTTGACAGTTTACATCGATGTTTTTTCTTTCAGATGTAAGTCAATTCTGGTCCATTATGAAGTGTCACTCTATGAATATACGTATACAAAACTAATACAAACCAAAAAAATAACTTACGTTTCTAGTAGTGGCTATCATCATTTTGATTAACAGTATAAGTATACATGTTCATGTTCGTTCACACACTTTTCATTCTGTAGCACATTTTGTAAAGAAGTCGTAACACAGCAAATAATTTCAAATGTAAAGATGCTCCATTTCTAAAAAGACACTATCAATATTATTTTGAAGAAGATACAAAGCTATTCCATAATTAGTTACACAATACATCAATTTACAAAACAAATATTTGTATGTCAAACCCACATTCGCCAACCACATGCACCTTAACAGACACAGACTAAGTGCCATTCACAATAGGCTATCAGTACTCCAAACAGAAAAAACAGGGTTAAAAACTTCTTCAAAATCATCAAACTTTAAATCTCCACCAACAAATTCATGATAAATGTGACCTAAATTTGTATCACCTTGCCTGAAAATATTTAAAAAATTAAGATTTCCTCTACATAATTGTTTACATCTTCCTCTAGTAAAATATTCTCTAACTATATCCTGATTTTCAAGAATGAAGTCATCACATACTGCAATTGAATTATCTAGACAATGATCTCATGTAATAATTTCATCATTATTTTCAATAAAAGTAGAATTTTGTGATATTGGTTGATCTAACCTTTTAGAATAAACATATAAATGATTAATCGATAATTATGTGCCAGAACTGTTTGATTTTGTGACCATCAAGAAAGAAAATAATTTTTTATCTAGAAGAGAATATTCATTTATTTCATCAACAGCTATTTCATATTTGACTTCCTCTGTCACTAATAAAATAAATATTGAATGTCATATACTTAATAATGAAAAAATGAAGATAAAAAAATGAATCTCTTTATCCATTAGCAATGCTTGGAGGACTTTTTAAAGCTTGTTAAGAAATTATGTGGGAAGGTGTTTTAACTGCAATTTTTACAAGACCATCTAGTTCTGGAGATGTGATTCTTAGATGGCCTGATTATAATGAAGCTGGAGCTGAAATTAAATATGCACTTCCTAAGCAAGGAAAAATTGTGGTAGAATCGATAGAAATTCATGTACCGATTGTTAAATACGAACCAAATAACGACTTAGAACAGTGAGGAAAATCGTTCTGAAAAATCCAAAAATTCTGATATATTTTCATGAACTACAGTCTATAGAAGTTGCAGGATTGAATGTTAAGATATATTTTGAACTTGATATCACAAATTACTATAATTCTGTAGAATTTTATATGCTATATTTCGTATTTGTTACAATACATATCAGACAAATCGTAAATATAGTCCGTTACTTGACTGTTCATTCTGATCACGTTAACCTACAGAATAAATACATCCTTCAGAATTGGAAGAAATGAAATTAATCCATGGGATATGTTGAATATTAATCCTCCAAATAGTTTTCTTAGGGCATATGATTTCATTTCTCGATTTTAAACAAGTTATTTCACTAAAAGGAGATGTACATATTAGTCCATATAATTTCATTCCAAATTTGTATAGATCTTATAATTAAATTTTCCCCGAGACATGTAACGCTCACTTTTATCTATGAACCTTCTTTCTTACTAGGCCAAATGCTGATCATTACACCACTGTAGCAGAGTGCTGCAGTGCTGTAAGTGTCAGAATTTCTATCTATTAAGGAAGAAGACTTGGGTTAGAGTCCCAGCCACAGTACAAATTTTATTTCATATCTTCAGCTTCTAACATTATCATTCCAAATGATCCAATCCATCCCACAGGTTGAAACTACCACTTCAGTTGTAAATTTCCTGTATTATCACGACCAGTTTCGGGCTCTCATAAGCCCATCCTCAGGTGTTGCAACTGTGCTGTGGCCCCCGAGCACCATGGTGAATGTGTACTAGGTGCGGTGTGCTACAGATGAGTGCAGAACAAGAACTTCCTGATTCTTCAGATACTTGTAAAGTAAGAAAAATTCAACTTACAATGCAAAACACAGAATACTTACAAAAAATTTTTAATTATATAAATGAATAAAAAGTTAGAAAAAGTTTTACTAGTGCCATCTTCATACTTATATACCTTTTTGAGATATTTTAATAAAAGACAAAATAAATAAAATCTGAAAACTTTAGTACTTCGATTAGAATATGATACCTAATTTTTTCATTATTTTCTTCCATATAGCTTTTGTTACACAGCATTATGAATTTTTAAAATCAGGTAATATTTGGTTGATAAATTAAAGAAAAAGATTTTGCCCATAGGGAGTTATGCAACCCAATGTACTTCCTTGTACTGTGGGCAGTCTCTGTTCGGGGAGCAATGGTACCATCCAAAAACGCTATCAGAATTCAATTACCCATAAAACTAAAAAAGTTATAAGGAAAACCAATATAGTAGATGCATTTTACATTGTTAACTCTGCAACTGTTGCATATTATTTGTGTCAGACTCTATGGTTAATTCATTTTACATGTGTCAAACTGTACATTAGTTAGAAAATCTGGTAACAGATGGTGTTCATGTTTGTTCCATTTAAATTAGTAGGGGAATTTTCTCGATTTTAAATTTGAATATTTTTTTCTAAATTTAATCTGAAAACTGAAATGATCACTAAATGTTATTTACAGTTGATCCCATCAAATAAAATACAAAAATGTGAAGAAAATAATTTATTTACATCGAAAATAAGCATGCGAAAATGACTACATTTGATTCAACTCTGTTTTTCGAATACCAGCTATATATACCATTTAGGAATGCTTCTGTATCAGCCAAACTTCACACAAGCATTGACCAAACAGCTACAATACATGAAGCACTTATGTTAATTCAGAACTTAGTCTTCATGCAGTACTGTGTACACCTGGTCAGAGAAGTCTGAAAAACTGCTAGTTGTGTTATGGATAATGTAGAGGTTGTTTTGCAGTTTTTGATACTGAGCTAACTTTTTCTTACATACACTTTTTATAATAAAATACACTGGACAAGTGACATATTAAAATTTTAATATAAGTTGTACTTTGTGAGAAAGAATTATATTTTTCTTCTTATGTGCATCTTTTATAGAAAAAAATATTAAATCTATTTTCTTACATTCACCTTTCGTGAGAACAAATACTTTCTTTATAATAAGTGAACGTGATAAGAAAAAATATTCATTTTTATCAATTTTTCTGCGTAATGTATTATAAAACATGCTTTTTTAATGAAAATAAAAGAGTCAGCCATGAAAACTGTACTGATATGTGTAGGTTGTAGATAACTTTTTTACAAGATAGTGAACTTTGTGGCTTACAAAGAGAGTCAAAAAGTGAGCTAGCTAGGGTAAAAGTGAGCTAGAACGTACATTTATTTTCTACTTCGAATGAACAGTAGGAGAGAAAGGTCCCTGAAGTAAAGTGGTTAAGCTGCATGAACCGCTGAGTTGTGCTGTGTGTAAACATCAAGTATGTTGGCCGTTAGTGTATGTGTTGAGCGACGTGTTAAGAGGCGTTTCACTCGCTAGATGATTGTGGAACTTACACAGCCGTTAATCGAAAGGTACGTGGATGAGATCCGTGTGAGCTGGTTAATGTTGGCTTCGCAGTGAAGTCTTAGTTATAACTGTACTGGTTGTTCTCTAATTGATCATTAAGGGTATTAAGTGATTGAAAACTGCACCTGGGTAATATTACTATTATCGGTGAACCGTCCTTAAATGGTTTCAATTTAAAGGTCAGTGATTGCTGTGGACGGAACGTTTTGTAGACTGACGCATGTTTGTCTGGTGCAAGGATTCTGCCCTGTATTTTGTGCGTGTTTCAAAGTGTTTGTCAAAAGATGCTGCAAGTACCAACGCCTTGGCGGCCAGTGAGGTGTAACCCGCAGCCTAGGTCCTGTTGTGTTTACGTAACCCTGCCACGGCTGGATTGCTTGGGGCGAAGACCCCATACCAAAAGTTTAGAATATCTATCCTTTCCGCCAAGGCGGGTAAAAAGCGTTTTGTAATTTGATTGTGATTTTCTAATGTTTAGACAAATGTTTTTTTGGTAACATAAAGATAGACCTGCAACTAATTAAACGTTAGCAAATATCGATTGTCATGTAATTTTGGGCTAATTGCAGTGATCTGTCTCTCTAGTAATAGACAGTCCACAGTGCTTGTTGAGTCGAGGTCACATTTCTATTTAAATGACAGTGTGTAGTCATGTAAAGTGTAATCTGGGTTTGTTTCATGGCAATCTTTCTTGTTTCGGTTACATATCCACGTTCTAGTGAATTGTGGTTAACCAAGTGAGTTTTGAAATGTTGTTTGGGCGGTGTAATAATTAAATGCCATTAAGTGGCTGGTCCACTCTGATAGGAACTGTACTGTCACTTGTAAGCTTTTGTTAAGTGTGGCGAAACCACGGCAATACTTTGTTTGCTAGTTGTTTCTTAACTGATTTCATATGCTTTTTATGGTTATACTTGTTGGGTTCTGAAAACTGTCTTGTCTCAATAAGAACTAAGTAACTTCTGCATTGTACTCAATATTGTGGGGAATTATCTGAAGGAAACTTATGTTAATAAATTAAGTATGCGTAAATCAAAGTATGACTACCAGCTACGATTCACCATCCCGTTTCCCGTCCTGATAATAGTTGTGGTATGGATTGTGTAAGGTCGTTGTAAAGAGGCCACGTACCACTTTCCTTGCTATAGCCATTCTGCATTTTGTATCCTCTCCACTTCGACCATCGTAAGTTACTGTGCGGCCCAAATAGAAGCACTCACGTACCTCTTTTAGTGTCTCATTTCCTAAGTCCCTGTGCTTCACATGATTTAAATGCACTACATTCCAGAACCATTGTTTTGCTTTTGTTGACATTCATCTTGAATCCTCCTGTCAAGACACTGTTCATATCGTTCAACTTTTCTGCTAAGTCACCTCCTCTGATAGATGCAATGTCATCGCCAAACATCAAAGTTTTTATTACTTCTCCCTGCCTTCTCGCTGGTTTCCTTTAGCGATTGCTTGATGTACAGACTAAATACCATCGTGGATAAGCCTTATAGCTGCAGGGTGATTATTGTGGAAGTTGTGAATAACGTTTCGCTCCCTAAATTGTATTCCTGCTACCATCAGAGATTTAAATGCTTGTTCCATTCAGTACTGTCAAAAAATCTCTCTATGGCTACTATTGGTATAAACGAAGGTTTATCTTTCTTTGATCTTTCTTCTAAGAAAAGTTTTATTGTCACTATTGCCTCCCGTGTTCCTCCATTTCTCCGCAATCCAAACTGATCTTCTACAAATCAGCCTCTACCAGTTTTTCCATTCGTGTATAAATAATTCGTGTCATTTTTGCAACCATGGCTTATTAAACCATTGGTTCCGCAGTACTGAAATCCATGAGCACTAGCCTTCTTTGTAATTGGAATCATTACATTTGAGGTACCTTCTCCGTTCCATATCTCGCACACGAGGTGTAACAGTTCTGCCAAGGTTGGTTCTCCCAAAGATGTCAGTGGTTTCCAGGGAAAGTCGTCTGCTCCAGAGAAGTCGTTCCGGCTTAGGTCAGTCAGAGCACTGCCAAATTCTTCTCGCAGCATCAACTATCCCGTCTCGATCTACTTTCTCTTGTCATGTAATGCCCGCCGGAGGTGACACTCCAACTGAGTTGCTGACCATTGATGATTTCAGAGTAGTTTCCCACTCTTGAAACAGTAGTTAGCATATGATTTTGTGACTTGTACGATAGTTGTTGCGTACATCGCCGTGATTCGTGAATTAATTCCTTTTTCATTAGATGACAACCATAGAGTTTACTCTTACTTGTATATCTTTACTAAAGATTTATTCGTCAAAAGGAAGGGACCTGATAAATCACTAGAGGAACGAAATGAGTTCAGTAGAGGTGAACATTTCAGTAGTCAGAACGATCTGCTTCGTTCAGTCAAATTACACTTCTCTTGCTACCCACTTAAATCGGCCAGCTGCCGTTGCTGTTGCCACGCCTGGGCAGTCAACGTCGGCCACCTTATACGTATGTTGTACAGCCAGGAATCGGCTACAGGGTGGCCGTGCGGTTCTAGGCGCTTCGGCCTGGAACCGCGTGACCGGTACGGTTACAGGTTCGAATCCTGCCTGGGGTATGGATGTGTGTGATGTCCTTAGGTTAGTTAGGTTTAAGTAGTTCTAAGTTCTAGGGGACTGATGGCCTAAGACGTTAAGTCCCATAGTGCTCAGAGCCATTTCTGAATCGGCTACACGCACCCCAGCCGGACGAAAATGATAGTTCCTGATGGGCAAACACGACCCTCGATTTTTCCTTCCATTTTCGCCAACAAGGGACTACATGACTCTTTCAGCTCCTTCTTATTTGGTCTTTTCCTTTTCTACAATGTTCTGTTATTTTTTCATATTGCCTCTTTCTTGTTTCTTCAGACTGCTTCACACCTGTTCTGTCATTGTTTCTGCCTTATAATCCCACATATTTAACAATACCCTTCCAATAATTTATACTGATTCTTCTGCTTTTATATTCTGAATCCCTAAATCTTTTTTTTTTTTTAACTTGTCAGGTCAAGATTTTTCTTAATACCTGTTCTTGTAAGTGCTTGCAGACTTCTTTTGCTAGCTCATGGTAATTCATCCATTATAAATGTCGAGAAAATGTCATTAGCCTCTTCCATATTTTCCTCTATTATCTTTTCTTTATTTCAGTATGCTTCATTATTTCTTAATTTCCAGGCTTCTTTGCTTGTTACTGAGCCTAAAATTTTCCTCAATATTCTTCTCTCTTATTACTTATACTGGGCATTCGCTTGTTAGTTCTTTTAGTATACTTCGTCGCAAAAATTAGTCAACCTTTTAGAGGTTACCATTTTACTCAAGATACATTGTAGCAACAGAGCATACAGACTACATCAAATGATTACATTTACAGACCAGTTGCACAAGCGGTTCTGAGTTATCAGGTATCAATCTGTGCTGAAGCACCCATATTACTTCGTGATGTAGTCTCCAAAGGTGGCAACGCAGCCGTTTGTACAGATGGAGTGTGCTGTCTGGAATACGTTGCGTCATGCCTGCTTTAACTGTTTCACACAGTTCAGTAAGAGTTCTGGCTGACGGATCGCACGGCTCACTTCTCGTCCCATGATACACCATTCGCTCGATTGGAGATGCGTCTGAAGATTGCGCTGGCCAGGGAAGCTGCTGCACGTCCTGCAGAGCACATAGAGTCTCATGGGCGGTCTGCGGGTGACCATTATCCTGTTGGAACAACACATCACCTTCCCATTACGAGAACAACAAAATAACGTGTCTAACAACATTCTGCATGTACCGAATGCTGATCATCCATAAACACCACATCAAGTCTTCTGCCTGTGAGCACGTTTATTAAAGGCTAAACGCAGATATACACCCTGGTAGCTATGCCACCTTGCTATCTGTTGACCGACGAAGTTGAAACCATTATGAGTACATCCACTATCCCCCAGATGGTATATGCTGCCATCGGATCAAAATCCAAGTGTAAGATTTTTTTCCGGCAGTTTAATATCTCTTGTGCTGTATGCCTTTCCATGTATTTTGCTAGTATTGCTAAATACGTTACATTGATGGTTTGTTTTCTTACTGTTTATCTCCTATTTATGTACCGGGTGATCAAAAAGTCAGTATAAATTTGAAAACTGAATAAATCACGGAATAATGTACATAGAGAGGTACAAATTAACGCACATGCTTGGAATGATATGGGGTTTCATTAGAACCAAAAAAATAGAAACGTTCAAAAAATGTCCGACAGATGGCGATTCATCTTATCAGAATAGCAATATTAGCATAACAAAGTAAGACAAAGTAAAGATGATGTTATTTACAGTAAATGCTCAATATGTCCACCATCATTCTTCAACAATAGCTGAAGTCGAGGAAAAATGTTGTGAACAGCACTGTAAAGCATGTCCGGAGTTATGGTGAGCCATTGGCGTCGGATGTTGTCTTTCAGCATCCCTAGGGATGTCGGTTGATCACGATACACTTGCGACTTCAGGTAACCCCAAAGCCAATAATCGCACGGACTGAGGTCTGGGGACCTGGGAGGCCAAGCATGGCGAAAGTGGACGGTTGAGCACACGATCATCACCAAACGACGCCCGCAAGAGATCTTTCACGCGTCTAGCAATATGGGGTGTTTTTTTTCAGTTCTAATAAAACCCCATGTCATTCCAAGAGTGTGTGTCAATTTTTACCTCTCTATCTACATTATTCCGTGGTTTATTAAGTTTTCAAATTTATACTGACTTTTTGTTCACCCGGTACATTTTAATGTCACATCACTTTATTACTTCAGTATTCCCCTCTAGCACTGGATGATGACACATATTTTAGCGATCGTTCCTTTTGTCTTTCTCTGCCGTAAGCTACTGATGATGTGTAATTAAGTTTCACTTTTTATCTTATTTATCTTACCATCTTATTTTAAGAGAAAGAATAAACACACAAAAAATGTGGTTATCTTGCTGTATATTTGTAGAACATCTAAAAGCGTTCGCGTTTTCAGCTCTTGCATTCCCTATCTCAGGCAAAAGGACATGTGTCTAAGTTATTTTGAGGCTCTTAATGCCGCAACATTAAGACACTTTTAATCTGTTCACTTTGCAAAGGTATTGTTCATCTATTAGTTTTGCTTAGCTTCATCACTATTATTTGTAGAGATAAAGATGACTGCCTTTCACAAAAGAAACCAGTGACTAAAAATGTTATTGGTGTCAAATAAGCCGGCCGGGGTGTCCGAGCGGTTTTAGGCACTTCAGTCTGGAACCGCGCTACCGTTACGGTCGCAGGTTCGAATCCTGCCTCGGGCATGGATGTGTTGTTGTCCTTAGGTTCGTTAGGTTCAAATGGTTCAAATGGCTCTGAGCACTATGGGACTTAACTTCTGAGGTCATCAGTCCCCTAGAACTTAGAACTACTTAAACCTAACCAACCTAAGGACATAACACACATTCATACCCGAGGCAGGATTCGAACCTGCGACCGTAGCGGTCGCGCGGTTCCAGACTGTAGCGCCTAGAACCGCTCGGCCATCACGGCCGACGTTCGTTAGGTTTAAGTAGGTTTAAGTTCTAGGGGACTGATGACCACAGCGGTTAAGTCCCGTAGTGCTCAGAGCCATTTGAACCATTTTTGTCATATAAATAAAAGAAAAAAACAGTTATCAGATCACCTTATTCTTGTGTAGAATTGAACTCCTTTAGGACGAGAAAACTATGTGTTTGCTCAGATAAGGTAGCACGTTTCCTCCGCTTTCAGCTGTCAGCACACGTTCTTCCAGATCTGGTATCTGTTACGTTAGACGGGAGTAAAGGAGGCCAAAAGCGAAGTGTAATAGTTTACACAGGGAGGGCACAAACAAGTGTGACGAAAGCGCGCAAACAGTGTCGGTACTGGCCGGCGCGGCGCGGCGCGGCGGTGCCTTGAAGGGGCTGACTCCTGCCTCCTGCGGCCAGTAAACACGGCGCACCTGCGCGGGCGCAGGAGGCTGCCCGCAGGTTCCCAGGCGGCCGCCTTTGTCCAGGCGCATCTGGACCACGCTTCCTCCGCGGCTTCCTGCCGGCACAATGCGCGTTCCCACAGGCTACGCCTTCCTCCGCCGACCTCGGGCTACCGCCTAGCAGCGCCGCCGGGCGCCCGCCCGATTTCCCAGGATCCTCCGCACCGGCCCCTCTGTCGAGTGATTATGTGCCGACGTGGGAAACATCGGCCAATACGCTCCTCAGGTGTCTAAAAGAGGGTGTTTGCCACACCTGTCCCTCTTATGTTACCGTCTTTCCTTAACTGGTGCAAGTGGAACACAGAGTTTAACGCTCTGTGCCCACTTCTCAGATACTTGAGAAACAATAATCATTGAGTGCCACTCAGAGGCACAGGTAATTACGACTGAGGACCTGCGTTCATCATTATTAGTAGTAATAGCTGCTGATGAGCCATCTAGAGTGATCGCCTTGATTCAAGAGATTCTTCAGTTCCTCAAGTTTCGTCTAGAGCTGCAGTGAACAACGTCAGGGGTTCCCCCTGATTCCACTGACTCTTGAAAACTGACAGGTCTGTGAGTGACATAAATTGGAAAGGGGTCGTGGTCGAATTTACATGGGATCGGCATAGAGAAATCTTGTCAGAGATGGAACTTAACTACCGCGCGGAGTGGCCGCGCGGTTAAAGGCGCCATGTCACTGACTGCGTGGCCCCTCCCGACGGAGGTTCGAGTCCTCCCCCGGGTATGAGTGTGTCTGTTGTTCTTAGCATAAGTTAGTTTAAGTAGAGTGTAAGTCGAGAGACTGATGAAAAATGGCTCTGAGCACTATGGGACTAAACAGCTGAGGTCATCAGTCCCCTAGAACTTACAACTACTGAAACCTAACTAACCTAAGGACATCACACACACATCCATGCCCGAGGCAGGATTCGAACCTGCGACCGTAGCGGCCGCGCGGCTCCAAACTGAAGCGCCTACAACCGCTCGGCCACACTGGCCGGCGAGGGACTGATGACCTCAGCAGTTTGGTCCCTTAAGAAATTCACACGTTCGAACATTTGGAACTTAAGTATCGATTGCTTTATGTCACAGATAAAACTTTGTCGTTTACATACATCATATATGTTTAATTGCTTCTGTTTTCTGTTAAAATTATCCCCATGTTTATATATTTCGATGGTTTCTCTACGTAGTCGTGAATAACAGTTCGTGGTTGTAGCTAAAATTTTGGTTTCGGCGAACCTCACTTCATGATTTTTTGACTGAAAAGTATGCCTGCTACAGGTGACTTTTCAGGTTTCCCTATTCGGCAAAGACTTTTACCTTCCGTCAGCCGTGTATTTAAGCTTTGCTTGGTAATTGTGTTGTTGAGAACGTTTAACATTGCAGCGCGTCAGCAATCATGAATAATTTAATGATTATGAAGAATCCGCCTCGACTGCAAACTGAAACCGGATGTTGACCTAGGTTTCGGCGTGGATAGCCACGCCTTCTTCGGAACACATTAAAACTACAAACTGTCTAAAGAGGAAATTTGCAGTCGAAGAGGATTCTTTATAATCATTAAATAATGTTGTTGACAGTACCACACGTACACAGAATTCTGTATGAATTTATAGATAGGAGAGCTTGGCATCACTGCCGATCACGTGTGAACTCGACCACGCCCTTTTTCCATAGCATTTATGGTGCTATACGGCGTCCGATCCGTCAATCGGCAAGTTTCAACAGAACTAGGAGTACTTCTGCAAATAACCAGTGCGGTACTGGACGAAACGTTAGAAACCGATATAAGTTTCATGAACCATAGCCATACAACCATGAAGACTCACAAGCATATAACATATTCAGTCGTGAAAGCCTTCATTGTATCATCAGTCGTAGTAATTCTTGGATTATTTTTATAAATGTATTAGCCGTGTTATGCTATTACAATTTAAGAGCAAGAAAAAGCACGATTAATATATACTGGCATTAACATAAAAGTCAGTTTTGATACCGAAAGGACGTGTGGCCTTATAGAATAAACCATACTGGAATATACCAGAAGTATTTTAGCGAAACCATGAGAAGCCTAAATCACTATCGTCAGATGGGTTTACAAGGTCAATCTGTTTATAACTGGACCACCAAGTTCGGTTTATTCTTGGTTTACAAAAGTATTTTGCAAACAAATAATCTGATAATGTAAAATAAATTGTTTCACTGTTCATTCATTTCTCACTAGCATTCACTGCACACATTATACACAAGTTATTTCGTAATGTAGCAATACACAGACATAAGGTGACATCGCAACAATAGCGACGATATTTGGTTTCCACTTTACACACCGTAAGTGTGCATTCGCTTACCTGAAAAACCGAGTCAGCTTCAGTATTATGAGTGAGACGTTGAGCTCATGTATGTGATATGACAAAGATGTTTTATTATTATTATTATTATTGTTATTATTATTACTATTGTTACATATTTGTTCACTTTTGCTTTATATAACTTCCCAAATTCCTACGCTCTGTTATCTAAGTATTTCAGGGACTGGAAGATCAGGCCACATGGTGAACCAATTGTGAGCTACCGTCCGTATTCCGTAATGGTCCAACTTCTGGAGCAATTATTTGTGATCAACACAGTCAAACACCTTAGTTAAATAAAAAAATATGCCTTGCGTTCGAAACCTTTTGTTTAACCCATCCAGTACCTCACAGAGAAAAGGGAATATAACATTTTAATTGTTAAACAACTTCTAAAGCCGAACTGTACATTTGATAGCAAATAATGTGATATAAAATGATCCTAGAAGAAAAATTACAAATATGCTTAAATATAGGGCTAGCTTGAGGTGCACAGTATTTTAATATTCTGCTAGGCACTCCATCATATCCAAGAGAGTCCTTAGTCTTCAGTGATTTAATTATTGACTCAATCTCCCCTTGTCTGTATCAGAGAGGAGTATTTCAGACATCAATCTCGGAAAGGCGTTTGCCAAAGAGTTATATGATTCCCTGTAGAAACTAACTTTTTATTTAATTCACCAGCAATGCTTAGCAAATGATTTTTAAATATTGTATATATATCTGATTTATCAGATATATATTACTACGAACTGACTTTATATCGCCGACCTTGTGTTGCTGACCAGACACTTCCTTCAAAACTGACCATATGGTTTTAAATGTGAATTAGCTATTCTGTTTGCGTGCCACACAATTTTTGCCTTCGTAATAACATTTTAAGGACATTACAGTACTGTTTGTAATGGGCTACTGTAGCCTGATTGTGACTACTTCTAAAATCTTGAATTCAGACTTTGTGCTACATGATATCCTTATCTCTCTAGTCTGCCACCCAGACTGCCTTGTACATCTGGTACCCAGTTTAGAACGTTCTAATGGAAAGCAGCTCTCAAAGAGGATGAGAAATATTGTTAAGGAAAGCATTATATTTGTCATCTAGTATGTTATCAGCACTATAAACATCCAACCACACTTGTTCCTTGACGAGGTTTAAAAAAAAAAACTCTCTATTGCTGTTGAATTAACTTTCCTACATAGTTTGTAAGTATGTGACATTGGTTTGAGTACAAAAGCTTTTTAGTGTTAAAATTTGTGCATCGTGTTCAGAAAGGCTAGTCACCCTTTTAGTAGCAGAACGCTCATCTAGTAATGAATAATGAATAAAAATATTGTCTATGGCTGTGCTACTGTTACCATGCACCCTAGTTGGAAAAAACAGTCTGCATAAGATCATATGAATTTAGGAGACCTACCAACATCTTTTTTCTTGCACCATCATATTCAAAATTTATATTGAAGTCACCAGATATAACTAATTTTTGGTACTTCCTATAAAGTGACTCAAGGATGCTCTCTAGCTTGAGCAGAACTGCTCTGAAGTCAGTTCGGGGACCTATAAACAACACCAATTAGAAGTCTAGTTTCACTAAATTCAACTGCCCCTACACAACATTCAAATATCTGTTTCAGTGCAGTGTTGTGATACGTCTATGGACTCAAATGGAATACTGTGTTTTTACATACATGGCCACTTCCCCACCCGGCAAGGAATTCCTTGAAAAACAGCCAGCTAATCTGTATCCTGGTAAAGGACTCCTCTGAATTGTCAAATTATTTAAGTGGTGCTGCGCGATACCGAGCTGAGAATGGCTGTGATGTGAGGTCTGAGTGGGGTACGGTCAAGTGAGGGGTGCCCCAGGGATCAGAGTTGGGGTCACTCCCGTTCCTTATTTATATAAATGATATGACCTCTAATATTATTTCTGTTTGCTGATGACACTAGCTTGGTAGTAAAGGATGTTTTGTGCAACATTGGCTCGGTTTCAAATACTGCAGTTCATAACCTAAGTTCATGGCTTGTAGAAAATAAACTGATGCTAAATCACAGTAAGACTGAGTTTTTACAGTTTCTAACACGCAATTCAACAAAACCCGACGTTTTAATTTCTCGGAATGGGCATATGATTAGTGAAACTGAACAGTTCAAATTTCTAGGTGTTCAGATAGATAGTACACTGTCGTGGAAAGCCCACTTTCAGGATCTTGTTCAAACACTTAATGCTGCCATTTTTACTATTCGAACGGTATCTAAAGTGAGTGATCGTTCGACACTTTGCTTATTTTTCCATTCTAAAAGGATATTTTTGGCTCAGAAACTGGCGGTTCGGGAAATAAGTGGTGTTAAGTTCACGAACCTCTTGTCGACCCCTGTTCAGGAGTCTGGGTATTTTGACATTGGCCTCTCAATATGTATGTATTCCTTACTGGCATTTCTTGTTAACAATATTAACTTCCCCCACCTTTCACTCAGTTAATACTCGGTAGAAATCAAACCTGCATTTGAGTCGGATTTCCTTAACTCTTGTCTAGAAAGGCGTGCAGGAAACTGATGTATCCATTCTCAATAAGCTACCACTAGAATTCAAAAATCTTAGCAGTAATCCACGCGCTTTCAAACCGAAATTGAAGGGTTTCCGCATGGGTCACTACTTCTATTCTGTCGAGGAGTTCCTTGAAAAATGAAGCTGACTCTTCTTGTATTGTTGATTGCGTTCACTTAAACTTATGGCTTGACTTTTTTCAGGTTCATAAACGTTTTAGTTTTATCTGTTATTACTTTTATGTTGTAATTTCGTGTACTGAGACGTTCCATGACCTTGGTGATTTGCTCCTCAATTTGATCCTACGTAACATGACGTGTAATTAAAAAATAAAAATAAAAAAATAAACATTAAAGGGAAAACTTCGTATGCGGAGCCAGTTAATCAAAGGCCTCTTGGCCGACAGCAAAATTTCATTTACAGTGAAAGTCAGATAACATTAGATACTCAACTCGAGCATAAAACAGGCAGGACGCGCGGCTACAAACAAACAGCAAGCCGCGCTACCAAATGCTCGAGAGCCGTGTACACGGCCAGGACCATTCGGCGAGAATCCACCGACATGAAACGGTCTCCCAGCAACTTAGTGAGTGCTGTTAACTACAAAGAAAGAAAAGTGACTAGTTATCCTACATCTAAAGTTATCGTTTAATGATGATTGCACCTATAGAACATTTCCAATAAGTTCTTACGCCACAGGAAACAACCTTCGCTAACAGAACTACAGAAAGGGTGCTGTGATTTCTTCCAGGAAGAAATGTAATAAACAACTCGCTATGATCTTAACACTATCCAGAGCTCACAACATGTTTAAAAGGGCTGAATAATAGTAATACCTGAGAGAGGCCATCAGTTTCTTAAAACATCCTGAAAACAAACATTAAAACTTACAACTAGTTCTCTGGCATTAGACTTTTAGAACAAACACAGTTTTAAAAAAATTAGATAACACTCAGGCCCCTGATACAGCTACGCATGACAACTGTGCACATTACGTAACCATAACTTCACTAATCATGCAAATTTTTTGAGAGAAACCGCTGGCCAGAGGATTAAGAGAATTACTTCAAAATCACACAGGTCAGACAGAGCAGTACACTATTCCTAAAATCACAGACTCAAGTACCAAGGCGTGCATAGCGACTCAATGACGATAAACACGAACATCTGTTCAAACAGCTTGCAGAGTGGGAAATCGGTGCACAGAGCTGAACAAGTGGTTACGCACAACGTAAGTGAACCAGACCTTTGCCTTCTGCCCAGGAAGAGGAGTTAACGACGACCCGAAAAAGACGTCGTGCCGATCCGCACCCCGCGTGTCAAGCACTGCTGCTGCACCCGGCTCCAGACTGTGCGAAAACTCCCGTCAACTGCCTGCGCCACGCTCTTGGGAGGCCTCGCTGTGTAGACGCGACTTAGCGGCCGCTTCGCAACAAACAATGTCAATGTGGCAGCGCAAAGGCTAGAATAAACATGCAAAGTTGCATCGCTTACAAGTAATTTATGCTCAGGAGAGATTTCATGCACTTACCTTAATCTGCTCAGTACCATAGAAACGTCGGCTTAGACCCTGTTGTATGCAATGGCGAAGCAATTTCTCTCTCCCATTGTCAATGTGACAGTACCAAGGCTAGAATAAACATGTAAAAGTGCATCGGTTATATCGGTTATACGTAATTTATACTCAGGAGAGGTTTCATGTGCCTACTGTAATCGCCTCAGTACCGCAGAAACGTCGACTTAGACCATGTTATATGTAATGGCGAAGCAATGTGTGTGTCTCATCGTCAATGTGACAGTGCCAAAGCTAGAATAAACATGCAAAAGTGTACTGATAACCACCTCCTGGTGATGTCAGCTAAAAGTTATCGATTCTAAATTAAGCCGCTGTGGCTCAACCTGCCCCATTGAAGCCAAAAATCCCGACCGCGCTATTTTTTTTAATTTTTAATTTTACTTTTTTTTAAGGAAATTGTATAAAAGGAGAGAAACGAGTCTCTTAGCTAGTTTTTACTCGGCTCAGGCATGTTTCAACGTTAGGCGGCCGTCCACATTTTTTATACTGTTGCTTCAGTTCCATCACTCCATTCTTGGTCTGATTGATCAACAGTATGTAGCCTACAGTAGTAGCTACAAAGATCCATCTCTGATAACGTTTCTTTCACATGGCCAAAAGTCTGTTGACTTAAAACTTTTTAGTTTTATGTGCGTACAAACTGATCTGGGGTATCCATTACCCAGAAGTTCTGCAACGTTTACTTGCGTAACGTCACTGCTAGAATGTGAACATTGCCACGAAGATTCCTCTTCATTGTAGCTACTTTTTAGTGTTTTAAAGAAAGTTCTGTCCAATAGGTGTAGACGATGAGACGTGTGAGCAGGAAATGATAGCACGATTATGCAATAAATCCAGAGCCAGCTGAACCGCCTCTAAATTTTTGGTGTGTGTGCTGTGTCTTCGTGATTGCGCCCACTTGGGGGTTTATCTTTTCGGGCAAGCACTTTAGACAATTTGTGACCGTGGACAACGCCGTTTAATTCACGTTATTCATTTGGTCAATAGTGAACTTATGTTCATCAAGTCTATCTATATCCGAATCCCGCTCCAGCTACTGCCGGGTCTGGGTGCTGACGAGTCCTCTCCATTTGGCTCGGTCCTCCCACCACTTTTCTTCCTCCACTTGCTGCCAGGTCACACCTCTCCTTTCAACAGATATTCTCACTCCCATTTTCCACCGTGTTCTTGGGCGCCCTCTAGGTCCTTTCCCATCCATCTTTAGTTCTTCCATAATTTTGGGGAGTCTCTGCCCATGCATCCTCTTAACATGCCCATACCATCTTAATCTCTTTCTTTCAATTTCTTCTCTCATACTTTCTTGTTTGAGGTCCTTTCTAATCTCTACATTTCTTACTCTGATGACAGATGTACTGACAGAGAGGAAGTTAGATATATTGGGATTAAGCGAAACAAAGTGGAAGGGAAAAGGTGAGAAGAATTTGAGAGGCGGAGGAAAACTGTACTGGAGTGGGAATAACAGGTCTGGAAGAAATGGTGTGGCAGTGATGGTGAATAAGAATGTACAAAGCTGTATTGAAAATGTGAGATATATATCAGACATGATCATAATCTTAAACCTGAGATTCCAAAAAGAAACACTAAAAGTAATCCAGATTTATGCACCTCAAGTGGGATGTAGCGAAGAAGATATGGACTTTGAAAATGTGTTAGAAAACCATATAGAGAGTGCTAATATAGTGATGGGAGATTTTAATGCACAGGTAGGCAAAGACAGAAAGGGATTTGAGCAAGTATTGGGATGTTTTGGATATGGAGGTAGAAATGAAGGGGAAAGACTCCTGGATTTGTGCCAGAGAAATGGAATGAAAATAGCAAACAGCAGGTTCATGAAGAAAGTCATGTTATCACCAGATACAGTTGGGATGGAAGAACGAAGAGTGTAATTGATTATATTCTAGTAGATAGGGAATGGGGAGAGAAAGTAACAAATGTGAAGGTAATTCCAAGTGTGAGTGCTGATGGAGACCATAGATTACTGGTGGGACAATGGAAAATGAATCAATGTGTGAAAAATAGAAAACAGAAGAAAGTGACGAGGATACGGGATTGGAAATTGAAGGAGAGTGAATGTGCTGAGAAGTACAGAGAATTAATAACACAAAAATTTCCAAAAGAAGTTTTCTGCGATGTAGAAAAAGAATGGAGTTTATTCAAAGACACTTTAGTCGAAGCAGCACAAAAAGTATGTGGCAGAACATCTGGAAAGGAAAAAATAAGACAGACAAGTTGGTGGGATGATACCACAATCCAAGTAGTTAGAAGAGAAAATGGAGCATGGAGAAAATGGTGGAAAACTAAAAATGACGAAGACCATAAAAGATATATAGAGGAAAAGAAGAAGTGCAAAGAAATAGTGGAAACAGCAAAGAAAAAGGCATGGGAAGAGTTTACAAAAAACTTGAAGAAGATGTGAAGAGCAATAAGAAAATGTTCTATAAAATGATGAAAAATAAAAGGAAGGCTTCTGAAGTACCAGTAAAGATGGAAACAGAGGACGGTACCATTATTGAAGATCCAGGGAATATAAAAGATCGCTGGAAAGAACATTTTAAGAAGCTGTTAAACGCTGAGGACCAGGTACATGAGGAAACAACAAATAATGGAGAAATTGAGAGAAGTTGGGAAGCAGAATTAGGACAAATTACACAGGAAGAAATGGAAAAAGCTGTGAAGAAGATGAATGGGGGGAAAGCCCCAGGACCTGATGAAGTATCAGTGGACATGATAAGAGCAGCAGGTCCAGTGGGAATGCAGTGGCTGTATAGAGTACTATCAAGCGTGTGGAGAAATAGTAAAATACCTGGCGACTGGAGAACAGGAGACATTGTTCCCATCTTCAAGAAAGGCAATAAAAGACTTTGTAAAAACTACAGAGGAATAACCCTCATGAGTCATACAGCCAAGATTTTTGAAAGAATTTTACTAAGTCGAATAAGTGAAAAGATAGAAAAGGAGCTGAGTGAAGAACAGCATAGGTTTAGGAAAGGAAGGAGCACAATCGACCTGATATTTTCTATCCGTCAACTGATGGAAAAAAGTTGGGAGTATAACAAAAGGGTGATAATGGTTTTTATAGACATAGAAAAGGCATATGACTCAGTTGACAGGGAAAGACTCTGGGAAGAACTGAAGAAGATAGATATAGAAGATGGATACATTAATGTTATAAAGACAATGTACAGAGGCCACAATTGTAGAATTAGAACACCATTGGGGAACTCTGAATACTTCGAAATAAGACAAGGACTTAAGCAAGGAAGTATTCTATCTCCTGCGCTTTTTAATGTTGTGATGGAGGGAATGAATAGGGCAGTTAAAGATATAGTAAAAGAAAAAGACAAAAAGATGATTTTTGCAGATGATGTGGTAATATGGGGTGATAAAGAGGTAGATGTACAGTTACAGCTTGATGCGTGGAAGGAAATAATGAAAAGGTATGGATTAAGAATAAATAAAGATAAGAGTGAAGTAATGGTATTTGGAAGAGAGAAAGGAATCAATGGAAATATTACCTTGAATGGAGAACCCCTCAAAGTGGTAGAAAGTTTCACTTATTTAGGGAGTGAAATATCTAGGGATGGAAGAATAACTAACGAAATTAATAGGAGGTTACAGAAGGGAGGCAATTTCTACCAAACAATAAAACATCTGATTTGGAATAATGAAGTTTCAGAAAGAGCAAAACTCCTGATGTATAAGAATTAGTACTTCCCTATTGTCACCTATGGTGGAGAAACATGGACAATGAAAGAAAGGGACTGGAGCAGACTGCAAGCAGGGGATATGAAATTTCTCAGAGCAGTTAAGGGAAAAACAAGAATGGACAGAGTAAGGAATGTTCATCAAGTACTTCCTCATATTTATCAAAAAGCCCATTAAAACCCTCTTTATTAATTCCTTTCCGTCATGCCATCAGTATTTCTTCGAGAACTCGTAAGGACAAAGTCAGACGATCTTTCATACATCTGCAATACCATTTTTTCCCTGCAATTTTATTCTTCATTACAATGTCTTAGTAAAAGATGTTTCTCTGCAAGTTGGTAGGTTAAGTTTCTTTAAGTCAGTTATAGATACTAGACTCCAAATGGACTGTATACTGTGCTAATTCATCTTAAATCTCTTCTGTCATATCATTAGGTCTCCTAAATTTTAATGTTTTATGTAAACCCTTTAAATGGCGACGCAGTGTAGCCTTTGGTATAATGTATCTTTTATGTGCTTCATTAAATCTAATTTCACCATTCCGATGTTTCAGTACAGCTTCGTCCGTATCCTCCTGCTTCCACTTATTGTAAACTCTCTTGGTCATATTAATGAGCTGAGACAAACAATTTTTAGGTGATATATAATTTCCATCAACGCCGAAGTCGTACCGGTACGATTAACGAAGTCTCCACAGATTTGGTTTAGGCAGTGAGTTCTCTATCTTTTCAATCAAGAAATAATGGCAGAACCTCCAAGTTTCCTATCTTTTGATTAAGCTTAAATGAATGGCAGAGTACCACGGAGACTGACATTATACAAAACAATTACTTTATCGTCATATCGTTCTCTGAAATTTCTTACTAATGAGCGAGAGAATGTAATAAAAACGTTCAAACAAACTCACTTTTTAATTACTTTTGTCACGACAGCCACCTGTCCGCTCACTTGTTTTTGCTTACTTGCACGACTATTTAGTGCAGATTTACACCACTTGACACCCCATTTTTTCAAAAATTGGCATAATTTATGGCTGGAGTACGATTTAGACTGTAGAACGTCTAACGCAACTCCACCCTAAGTACTATTTGCAGCGGCTGTGTTAAATGATTTACAATGCAATGTCTCTCATACATGGATGCATGCCGAAGGAACAGACACCGCTGCCATCTACAGCTGTATGAAATACAAGGGATATTTTCGCAACTGCGAATGTAATGAAACTCCAGCTGTACAATTTACTGGCGACATATGAAAATTTGTGCCAGACTTGGATAGGAACTAGCAGTTCCCGACCTACGCGAGTGGTCACCTTAACAAATCCAGTTATCCGAGCACGCTTTCACTACCAACCCAAACCTCCTTAAATCACCGTGTGGCCACGTCTTGCATTCGCACAATCACTGTGATACCCGCAACGGAATAGAATTACTTATTATTATTGAGGCCTTTGCTTATGCATACGCATTCTGGTTGCTGCGTCAATGTTTGTCTACTATGCAATATTCTTCAGACATGCATGCATGTCTGAACGGCATTGCATAGTACATCTTTAAACATAGTCACTGCAAATAGTATGACTTATGAAACTGATATTGTGATAACCTTCACGCCTGTCAGCGTCTGCGTTTTTTTTTTTTTTTTTTTTGTACTGGTCTTCTTATATTATTTTGAAGTATGAGAGTATTTCTCCTGTCTCATAAATCTTGCACACTAAGTGAAATAGTTTTATCATTATTGGCTCTCCCAAGGATCTCTATAATTGTGAGAGAATGTCATCAGCTACACTGGCCTTGTTTCGAATTTGGTCTTTTAGTACTGTGTCAAATTCTTCTCTTAGGTCCTTATCACGTATCCTACCTTCTTCGTTCGCTGCGTTTCATGTTTCTGTAATATTCTCTTCAGTAGGGCAACAGTACAAGTAAACGAAGAAATATATGGAAACTACGGCAAATCTTAATTTGGCTGTCTGGACGGAGATGTAAACACCGTTTCTTACGAATTAGAGGCCAGTGCCTTTACTCTTTCGTCCACCTTAAATAATAGCCATTTCGTATCTCAACCAGAATACAGGCAGTTTCGCTGGCCATATCCTGCTCCCACTTATACTTCTGTGAAGGGCTCTCACAAGACTTTTAGAGGTCTGTTTGCCATAGATATTGGATACACTGCCTGTCATGGGTAAATTACTCGTCCTCTGTCTTCGCCCGTTAGCTGAGTGGTCAGTGCGGCGGAATGCCACGCAAGGGGACCCGGGTTCGATTCAGTGCTGAGGCAGAAGATTTTCTCTGCTCAGGAACTGGTGTTATCCTCATCATTATTTCATCCCTCTCTCCGACGCGCAAGTCGCCCAATGTGGCGCCGAATGCAATAAGTACTTGCCCTCGGCGGCCGAACTTCCCCAAATGGGGGACTCTCGGCCCACAATGCCGTACGCTCATTTATATTTTTTTACTCGTCCTCTAAGCTAGTCATGTAGACTCGGGCCACAGCCCATTTAGGAGGATTAGGAAAAGACCGGCCCTTCAGCTCTAAGCCGAAGAAACCCTGCTGCCCTGGGAAAGTGACACTCCTGTAGACAATAGCCAAAGAAAGTGCAAGTAGGAACTGCCAGGATATGTGATGTTACAACTGGACAGCCAAATTATCCAATATTAATACAGCAGAAAATGTCTGGTGCTATCAGGAACAATGGCTGAAATGTATCAATCGACTTCCCCTTAATTTGGTAGCTCTACGGGTTCTAATTATCAGTGAGCGATTTCAACTGGATTTTTTCACCGAATCGAGGCCATTATAAAGAGCTGAGGTAGGATTACACTTTATATCTTGAGAATGATTTTTATATAATGTGCTCTATTTTATTCGGTGACCGGTGAGCCACGGTAAAAACTGCTGTTTTGAAGAGCGCGCCGCAGCGCGTAGTGTAAAGCAGTCGCTTTCCGTTTCTGGCGGTGGCGCCGCTGTGGCAATCGCAGCTTTGGTGTCTCCCTCTGGTGGGAAAGGGGAAAAGTTGCCTGTTCACGTGCATTTAAGGGGCGCTATGAGGTCCGCAGTCGCCCCCTGCCATGTCTTCACCGTTGTGTCCCCCCTACCCTCCATCTCTACACCCTACATCTCCTTTCCCAAGGTGGCTTCCATCAACTCCCCCTCCCGGATGATGCCCTCTCTCCCTCCATTTATCCCTCCTATAAACTCTGATCTTCACTCCCCCTCCTTTCCTCTGCCCTTTTTCCAGGCTCCCTCTCCCCCCTTCCATCCTCTTTCTTCCCCACCACCCCTCTCTTTGCCCCCTTCTCTCCCCTGAGTCCTTTTACACTTCCCTCCTCTGCCTCCTCTCATTCCCTCTCGCGTCTGCCCTTCTCCCCCTTTATTAGTCCTCTCCCTCCTTGGTTCCCGCCCCCTTTTCGTTTTTTCCTCTCCTCCCTCCTTGTTTTTCGCCCTCCTCCAGGTCCGCCCCCCCCCCTCTGCCTTTGGCTCGGGAGTGCCATATTTGTGCCGCCATTTTCGTGCAGTGTTTTACAGTGTGTGTTTTTCCAGTGAGTGTTCCGTGTTGTGTCTTGGGAAGTGTAGCGAACAACTGTCGCTGGGTGTGATTTTTTATGTGTTGCGAACAGAACCCAGACTGTCGCCCTGTTTTTTAATTGTGTGTCTACTATGTTACTTGTCTGATTCCTGTGTATTTTATCAACATTGCCAACCCCCTTTTGCTTTCTGTTTTAACTTCCGAATTTTTACGCCATTTTACACTTTAACTCACCATTTTATCACATGTTTTTCCTTGTTTCTTTCTTCTTCCTTTTTTTAAAAATAAGTCTTTAGGCTGTAAAGCAGCGTACTAAGCTGCTGCCAGCCCGCCCCCTTCGGGGGGAATTGAAAATCAATAAAGAAAAAAAAAAACTCCGCAGTCGGTCAGTCTGTCATTCTGAGTCTAGTCAGTTAGTCAGCCGGCTCAGTGTTGGGCAGTCAGTGTCTGTCGGAGTGAGGCTAGGTCAGTCTCGCGTCACCAGTTGCTGGTCTGTCTCTCGTTCGCATTTGTGAGGCAGTTAGTGTCTGTCGTCGGAGTGCGATTATGTCTGTCGTTTGGATCAAACTTTAAGCCAGAAAATGAGAGTCTTGCCACTCCGCCAGTAACAGAACTCAGCTGGTGGTCTCCCCGTCGGGGCTGAGTTCCTGCATCTGAGTCTGAGCGTTGGGCCGCCAGTCTGCTCGAGTTGCTCGGGCAACGGTCATTGGCGGTTGGATCGGTCGGTTGGTCGGTCGCGCACTGGGACACGAGATGACTTGTCCGCCTTGAGCGTCGGCGCATGTGTGGTCCCCACGTCAGTTCAGTGGGCCGCGCCGTATAGAAAGGGGTAGTGGCTTCGCGGTTGACACAAGAGCAACAGGAGTGAAACCACGACATCGGGCTGGCCGGGGCGAGCTGCGACGCCGTGAGACGAGAGATCGGCGCGCCTTCCTGCGTCCGTTGAAGCGGCTGGCACCGGACGGTTGGGGAGAGCGTTGGGGGTGCTGCGCCAGTTTTTCGCCAAAAATCGCAGTTTATTAGAAGTTAAGTGATCGGAGATATGTTGTTTCATTTACTTGTTAAATTCTACTTGTTTCCTTGGTGAGGTCACCAACCGCTTTGTTTTGGGGTCGTCCCACCATTCTTCTCCGTTTGCCCACCCGCGGGAAGGTGGTTATTTGTGAATTGGGTGGTCCGTTTTTCCCTTTTGGAGTTGGGGAGGGTTAGAGCAATCTGCGGTTCGGACAGTTCAGCAATCCCCCTGTCAATCTGCCATACGTTAATAGCTGCCTCTGTCATTTTTGTCGGATTCGGTGTTAACGAATTTATAGAATTAAGGTTTAAAGGCCAAATTCCTGAAATATGTTTTTATCTTGCCTATCATCTTGCGAGGCGCTATATGTGTAATGTAGAGCATGTTGTACGTTTTATGTAAGTCTGAATTTCATGGGTTTTATTAAAATAGTCATTTTTATAAAGTTGCCACCCTTCCACCGTAAGAGTCCTTTTAAAAACAAATTGCACTTTCGGTGGCAAATAATTTCTTAGTGTGAGTGTTTGTACCATTTCCATCCCTCTTACGGGGTGCATAGTTAATGTGTTTGTGTGAGTTGTTAAAATTTTTAGTCTAAAGTAATCTGGTGTGTTGCAGATTTGCACCAGTGTAGTCTTTCAGAGGTTGTTGTGAGCGCTCGTGACTACGTCCGTGTTGAAAGGGAGCGGCAAGCTTCTCAGCCCGAAGGCTCATACTGTCAATATTGTTCTTTCTGCCTGTAGATAAAATTGTAATTTGATATTTCGAGGGTGGTTTTCTGCTTATAAATTTTAAATCTGTTTGTGGAAAGGCTTTTATGAATAAAGATAATTTCATTTTCATCCGTTACTCTCTGGCAACTACTTCCACGCTCACCTAGTGTGATTAAATGTGTTAATGTTCTTGATGAATCGCTAGTAAATAAAGTAAATTCTGTAAGAAAAGATTTTGAAAGTAAATTCAGGGCTCAACCGGCTTCGTTGTCCAGTTAGCGGATGTGGACGCGAGGTTGAGTTCCAACTAGTGGTTAGTGTTTCGCTGAAGTGTGCGCTCATGCTTGTTTTTCTAGAAAACGCCTGTCCTTCCCTAACGACGGCAGATCAGCTGGGCGCGGCGTGTGCGACGGCTTAGCCGATGCCGGCCGCGCAGAGGTCCGCGGAGGTCGCGCGCCGTAGCGAAGGTCAGGGCGCATGCGCGGACCGGGCCGGCCGATACACATCTGCGGCGCCGCCTACAACGGCGCAGATGCGGGGGCTCGATAGCGCGCACCCCTTCGCCGCCGTCACTAAATCTGCGCGACAGCCGACAAGCAGAGTTGCCGAAAATGTTGCGGCAGGGTGTGGTGCGCCCGGCCGGCCACTCGCGTGGCACCAATTAATGTTGCCGGAGCGCGAGGCGCGGGCTGCCGGCCGAGGCGCGATATACGGGGTGCGCGCGGCTCTACTTCTCCGCGACAAGGGCGTCCGTCTCTCCCAGCGATGCGGGCTGTGTTCTCTGGTCCGGCACAGGCAGCTGCTCGATTTGTAGCTGACTGCGGGGCGCTCGCGACTCTAGCGATTATCGATCGAGCTCCTTACCTCGGCATGTGTACAACTCTATTCAACCGGTACCGCAGCAGGCCAGAGTTAAGTGAAGCTATCCACAACGGAAGATTGAACACGCTATTGGCGGTGGAAAGCCGTTACCTTCCACCTACTTTTGAACTGGATTACGTAGCCATAGAATAGCCATAGAATGGGGAACCTACAGTTTAACTTGACCTCTGAAACACGGTGCGACTTGACATTTTTCTTTTAAATGAACCAATTATAGGTGGAGTGAAGAGAAGTCGTAAATTATGCAAGAATCCTAGGACCTAGAAGAACTGGATCCAAGATCTTAGCGTTTCTCATCTAGCACGTGCCCTTACAGCATACCAGCTGAAAAACTTTGGTTCCATTATCGTTCTTTGAAGCACTCTCTGTACCCTGCATTCCTCGTTTTTGGGTCCTGCTTTCTTTTCTAACAGTAGCCTCCGGCCATTGTCGCATCATCCTTAACTGAAACAAGTATAGCACCTGGGAGTTTTTACCACCACCATCAGCAGCAGCAGCAATACAAAGTGTATCAAAAAAATCATCCGATCATACAATGTACGCTTTCAAGGCCGGTGTTGTCTTCAGTTAAAACTTCCGGGCTGAGAGGCCATCGCCGGCGTATAAAATTTCCACCTGAAGTTTCGTCTCCATCTGCGGGAGACATCAGAAGAAGTCTCCCGCAGATGGAGACGAAACTTCAGGTCGAAATTTTATACATCGACCACGGCCGCACAGTCCGGAAATCTCAACTGAAGAGAATCATACGATTTTTAAAAAAGTCATGTATATTGTATTATTTGAGATATTTGCGCGAACAAAGTAGTCTTAGAAAGTGCAAACTCTCGAGTTTCATATGGTTCCCGCTAGTTGCAGCAGTGTGCGTCAATTTCAGTTCTAATAAGAATGGTGTCGGGACAACAGAGAGCGTTTTGCGCAGTGCCGACCAGTAATAACTGTTCAGCGTGACTTTCAGACTAGGTATGGTGCGGGTCCTCCTACAGCACACAGCATTAGACGATGGAATGAACAATTCCGAGAAACAGGTGGTTTCACTTGCTGCTTTTGTTTACTGACACACCCTCTGATTGCTTATGGTGGGTGTATTATGCCACTTGGCCGCTGTGACTGGGTTCGGGGCCCGGAATGGCTAATATGTCACCTCCCCGGCTCCCGATCCCACTCACATCATTGCCCGTATCCCGCCCTGTGGAGGCGGGCTTTTTGTGGTATATGTACCTTTTTCTCTTTCAATGTGCAGCTTTGTTTTAAAAAATATTGCAAATAAAAATAGAACGCGGAAGCGAAATATGAATTTGTTTAGTATTTAAGAAGAGTTAAAGAAAAAAAGAAGATAGGAAAGTGTATACAGGGTGGTCCCGAATTCATGGTACAAACTTTAATGGTAGGTACAGGACATTGTAACAAGGATTTATTGTATAGGAATGTATAGCCGCAGGTGACGCGGTGAGGCGTAAACAGGGGAAAGAGAAATGGAGTGATCGGTTGGTGTCACTGCCGGTAGAGGGCAGTAGATGAACATGATGTATCGCAGTAGGGACAAGCGCCATTCACAATTGTGCTGCCGTAGACGATGGGTGACTTTACGTATGCAGAAAAAGCAGACATGCATTACATGTACGGCCGTGCAAATGGTAACGCCAGAGCTGCGTTACGAATGTATCGCGCGGAGTATCCTAATCGACGAATGCCGGATCATAGAATTTTTCAACGGTTACATCGTCAACTTTGTGAAACAGGTACGTTCGACGTCAACAGACATGACGCTGGTCGATTAAGAGCTGTACGCACTCCAAGACTGGAAGAACGCATCTTGAACATAGTGGCTGATAGACCCGAGTCAAGCACAAGAACTGTTGCGCGTGACGTACATGTGAGTCATCAGACTGTATGCAGAGTGTTAAATGAAAATCGCTTACACCCCTTCCATTTTCAAAAAGTACAAGCATTGAATCCGGCAGATTATCCTCTTCGCGTGAACTTCTCCCAGTGGTTGTTGCAGCAATGTGCGTTGCAGCCGGATTTCGTAGGTCATGTGCTATTTACAGATGAAGCGACATTTTCACGCGAGGGTGTCTTTAATGCGCACAATTCCCATGTGTGGGCAACAGATAATCCACATGCAACGCGTCCACATGCGTATCAACAACGTTTCGGTATTAATGTGTGGGCTGGTATTGTGAACGACTTTTTGATTGGGCCATACTTACTACCCACGCGACTCTGTGGCGAAAGCTATCTTATTTTTCTGCAAGAAGTGTTACCAGAACTGCTGCAAGATGTTCCGCTCGCCATTCGTAACCGCATGTGGTTTCAGCACGATGGAGCGCCAGCACACTTCAGCACTGCTGTACGGAATTACCTGAATGCCACGTTTGGTGCTAGATGGATTGGGCGTGGTGGACCAGTCCCTTGGCCACCCCGATCTCCTGATTTCTCTTGCCTCGATTACTTTTTATGGGGACATCTTAAGAGTCTTGTTTATGAGACTCCAGTTGACTCAGATGAGGATCTCGTTGCTCGCATATCTGTAGCTGCTGCAGGTGTGTGTGAAATACCAGGCATCTTTGAACGTGTACGCCAATCGCTGCACCGACGCTGTCAAGCATGTATCGCTCATGGTGGACGCAATTTTGAACACTTACTGTAAACATGACACTTGTCAACAACGATTTCAATAAAATCTTTCGTTTTCCTTTCGGCCGTTATTTCCCCTGTTTACGCCTCACCGCGTCACCTGGGACTATACATTCCTATACAATATATCCTTGTTACAATGTCCTGCACCTACCATTAAAGTTTGTACCATGAATTCGGGACCACCCTGTAGATTGAGAATTTCCCACCACCTAATATGTGGGTGGCGGCCAGGGTCTTGGAATGACCTTCAAGACACCGGTCGCCACTCACATTTCCTTGTCTATACTAACATACTTAAACTAACGTAGTACTAGGGTTAGAAGAGCTGTGTTCATTATTTACAAATTTACAGTTAAGGTGCAGTGATGTTGCTTATGAGGTAAAATGAACTAATCACTAAAACACAACTGAATGTGATTATTTTTTGTGGGGGTTCTGAAGAGACTCTGTTCATGTGCCTCCGTTACCAACAACAATGAATGAAAGACATCGCATAACAGCAGCTGTGGAAGCTGTAACTCAAGACATGCTCACTGCAGTGTGGGAACAGTTTGAATATCGTATTGACATATGCCGTGCATCTCAAGGGGAGAATATTGAACAAGTATGAAAAGGTATGAAAAAAACTTTTTGAGTTTCCTGTTCCTCAAAAGACAAAATACATTGTATATGTTCATTAGTTTTAGAAATACAAACGTGCCAGTAGTATTATTCTTTTTCATACACCCTGTATTTCTAGAACTCGCATGCTGAGGAATAGTTCAATACTACTATCTTCCACAGTAAAATTTTTGAAAGTACTATCAACGATCTTATATTAACATGATAATTAAAACAAACAGTCTTGATGGGAAATTTATTTTAATCGGAGTGACCGGTTTCAATCCTTGAGGATCATCTTGAGACTCCGGAACGGCAGGTGGACTTCCATGGAGCAGGCTGCTCCAATCCACGACGCTGGACTACCATGGAGAGGCTACGCCGTTCCAAGATGCTGAACTGAGACAGTTCAGCATCGTGGATCGGCACAGCCTACTCAACGGAAATCCACTTGCCGTTCTGGAGTCTGAAGATGATCCTTAAGGACTGAAACCAGTCACTCCGATTAAAAGAAGTTTGCGATCAAGACTGTTTTTTTAATTATCTTCCACAATGATTTATCTACCATAACACCACAGAAATGTGCCTTACCACACTTAGGAGAGACATCCAGTGTATAGCCTTCCACACAAGTTCACTGTGAAGTTGACTATAGAAGCAGGCAGCGAGGTACAACAGTTATCCATCTGGTAGATGCAGTTCCTCAAACATGAAATTGTATACGCGGTGGGATATTTTGATGTAAAACATCTTGTAGAATGTCTTCATTATTTCAACAGTATCAAATATTCAGTGACTCTACGATTAGCCTCATGAATTTGGTTTTAATAATGACGAAAGAGATGATGGTTGTTAGAATTTGGTGTAATGATGAACAAAGCAGAGACTAACAGGACTAAAAGTATCTAAAAGGGGAACTACAGCTTACTTAGCGGATGACACGGAGGTCTGATGGTCCCGATAGGCCACTTGTGGCTTGAAGACGGAGTGGTGCCTGCTTACAGCTTACTTAACATCTAGATTGAGAACGATGCAGGAGTGTAACAAGAGGTAAGAGATACAATGCTCCTACCTAGGAAGTAAAATACAAGAGATGGTTAACGCAAGGGACACATGAGAAGTAGATTGCATAAGCGAAGAAAGCCACTGTATCAGTTATAGGAATGGAAATGGGGGAAGAATTTCCTGAAAGTGAACGCTTGGAGATAGAACGTACCGCAGCGGTAATCTTGAAGGCAAGGAGCGGAAAACGTTTGATATGTGTTGCTATCGAAGAATGTTAAAGATTAAGGGCGCGGATGCAGTGCAAAGTCAAAGTACTCGACGAAAAGCTTTTCCCAGAGTAACGGAGAGTTAGTGGTATATCTGCTATGGAATTGCATCTAGCATAGTCTTTCAATTAGGAACTGAAACAAGTTTATCTAATCAGAAATGAATTTCCAGTGTGATGGAATAATTGAAGGTCAGCAAATTCTGTTAATCAGTACAACGAAGAACTAGCCAAAGTTGCTAAATTCACAATTTTTATTTACTCGATGACTACTTTCGGACTGGGACTCGTTTTCAAATCATCGTAACAAGCAGTCAAAATGATTTCCGAAAATAAAAAAAGAAACATGTCAAAAATATATACGTATTATGAAGTGCAAATGAACAGCTACAACTACAACACATACAAATAACTTGACTATCTGTTACGATGATTTGAAAACGGGTCCCAGACCGAAACTAATTATCGAGAAAATAAAGAAGATGAAATTTGCAATTTTGACTGGTGTTTTGTTGTACTAGTCAGAAGTGTCTACTAAGTACTCTTATTGTCACGAATATGTACTCAATTTAGAAAGGAAGTTATGTTGCTCATTTAATTACTCATCTAATTAACTGACGAAGTAAACAGTTACACAAGCTTGGGGAAAGAAATTTCTTTGGATTTTGTTTCAGGCTGATTTAGTTGTAGAATTTTGGAACACGTATTGTGTTCGAGTATAATGACTTTTCTGGAGACTAGAAATCTACTCTGTAGGAATCAGCATGGGTTTCGAAAAAGACGGTCGTGTGAAACCCAGCTCGCGCTATTCGTCCACGAGACTCAGAGGGCCATAGACACGGGTTCACAGGTAGATGCCGTGTTTCTTGACTTCCGCAAGGCGTTCGATACAGTTCCCCACAGTCGTTTAATGAACAAAGTAAGAGCATATGGACTATCAGACCAATTGTGTGATTGGATTGAGGAGTTCCTAGATAACAGGACGCAGCATGTCATTCTCAATGGAGAGAAGTCTTCCGAAGTAAGAGTGATTTCAGGTGTGCCGCAGGGGAGTGTCATAGGACCGTTGCTATTCATAATATACATAAATGACCTGGTGGATGACATCGGAAGTTCACTGACGCTTTTTGCAGATGATGCTGTGGTGTATCGAGAGGTTGTAACAATGGAAAATTGTACTGAAATGCAGGAGGATCTGCAGCGAATTGACGCATGGTCTAGGGAATGGCAATTGAATCTCAATGTAGACAAGTGTAATGTGCTGCGAATACACAGAAAGATAGATCCTTTATCATTTAGCTACAATATAGCAGGTCAGCAACTGGAAGCAGTTAATACCATAAATTATCTGGGAGTACGCATTAGGAGTGATTTAAAATGGAATGATCATGTAATGTTGATCGTCGGTAAAGCAGATGCCAGACTGAGATTCATTGGAAGAATCCTAAGGAAATGCAATCCGAAAACAAAGGAAGTAGGTTACAGTACGCTTGTTCGCCCACTGCGTGAATACTGCTCAGCAGTGTGGGATCCGTACCAGATAGGGTTGATAGAAGATATAGAGAAGATCCAACGGAGAGCAGCGCGCTTCGTTACAGGATCATTTAGTAATCGCGAAAGCGTTACGGAGATGATAGATAAACTCCAGTGGAAGACTCTGCAGGAGAGACGCTCAGTAGCTCTGTACGGGCTTTTGTCAAAGTTTCGAGAACATACCTTCACCGAAGAGTCAAGCAGTATATTGCTCCCTCCTACGTATATCTCGCGAAGAGACCATGAGGATAAAATCAGAGAGATTAGAGCCCACACAGAGGCATACCGACAATCCTTCTTTCCACGTACAATACGAGACTGGAATAGAAGGGAGAACCGATAGAGGTACTCAAGGTACCCTCCGCCACACACCGTCAGGTGGCTTGCGGAGTATGGATGTAGATGTAATGTTGGAAAACAATGTTACGGCCTAAACGCGATCAATATAAATGGGTTGAATACGGCTCCTTCAGTAAATGCACAGTGTGTCAACCTCTCAATCTAATCGCTTATTGACAGATACAGTACTGGAAACACATTCGTAAATGTAGGTGTGAGCCTCAGAACGAGGACAGGGAATCGGGAATTTATAGTTACAGCTGAGTGAATGTGGAAGTGGGGAAGACAAACCGAATCACTGAAATAACACGATCAAACAAAGACCCTGTGATTATACTGTTTTTGCTTGCAGATGCATGTACAAAATTTGAAGTTTCTACAGGAAACTGTAACTCAAAACAGACCAAGAAGATTGGGCAATCCTCCACCTACTTGTACTAAGTAATCCAGCAGTCTCTTCTAAGATTCCTAATCGAGAGCGTTCCTTTCTCTTAAGGCTACCTGTTATGAAACTGTGATAAAATATATTTCCAGAGGTGAAACGACATCAACCGCATTCGAATGTCCGAGAGAAATGGACTTATTACAATTCTTATCAACAACGAGATTACTGAAATCCGTGTGTATAGAAAAAGTTTTAATCATAACGTGGTCCATCAGTGTTTAATAGCTACAGGGAAGTAGTGCGAATTGTTTACATTGCTGCTGTATCAGTGATACTGTTAGGAGTCGACGTAATATCTGGTAGTACAGGCGTATTCCTTACCTTGCACATGAGGCCATAATGATGTATCTCGTCCAATTACAGATTGACTACTGGTCTAAAAAAACAGATCATAGAAACAGGTGGGTCAGGTGATGATTTCCGACGATGACTGTGTTGGAAATTTTGAATGTTTGTTGAAATTTTCAGTTTCAGGAAATATTTTTTTTCACGAAGTTAACTTTGTTCGGAAATCAGTATGTTTGACACATTTGCTACTGACACCATTCTAGTTCACAAACGATCAAGTCCAAAAGAAGAGATACGGAACAAGTCTCCAGTGGGCGGGTCCAGGAGGCGTGCTGAGAACATTAGAGCCGCCAGAAATATGGGCGGCCAGTATTGTCAGCTGCCACACAAGTAACGTTAACTGCTGCTAGTGGATATATCACTGTATAGCGGTTGTACCAATTGTTCGCACTTAGCCTGATTGTGTTCTCCATCTGGGGACTGAAAGATTAACGGCAGTACCGAATCTCTCCGCTTGTAACAACGTGGTAGAAGGTAACACCCACTCTGACTTCCAATGTTTTTCTCGGAACACATGGCTGTACAACAACTGAGAACTGCTTTTTAGAACTTCCTTCGTATTTATTTGTTAACACTAAGTCACACGTGAAACCAACTGCTACAGGTGCTCCAGTTTTATAATGGAATGTGTACATACACAGGAAGACGCCGTCTAAGATGTTAAGTCCCATAGTGCTCAGCGCCATTTTTGAAGACGCTGTTTATAATTCCCTTTCGGACAGCCAGAATTACTAACAGGTTGTCAGTGGTTTCCCTAAGTCTATAACTATATGACACGAATGACTGGTGTGTTGTGAAATGTTCTTCGAAGTTACATACTAACGACGAGCTGCCGAAGAACCCTTTTGACAGCTGACGGTATTTTTGTGTTCATCCATCTGAATTAGTGCTCCATATCTTAAATTTTCTGGCGTCGGTGTGCGATTTTGCCTTCCACTGTTACTACTTTCGAAACAAGTAAGTGCCCAGAATACCAGAATATGCTTGTAACTCTGCCACGTGAGGTTGCTGCAAACAGCAATAGGAGTCATTTTACAAGAAAAATCGCCTTCAGTTCTTTACAGGTGCTTAGACGCCACACATTGACAGTTTCGCAAACATTCATACTTCCGTAGAACCATGACGTGGATGTAGTTCATCGAACCACAAAATATGCTTCCATTCCTGTTCCACAGTCTTACAGTGTAATTCCATCCACTTGAGACAATCTGCTGGTTCTACGAGTGTGCTTAAACTGACACACGATATTTTTAGCGCAACGCAATCTGACTATCAAAAATCCCTACAAAAGAATGGCCCTGACTAACATTAATCTATTCCTTTCACAAATCACTTACCTCACAAAAATCTTCATTACTCGAACTACTGCAATACAGCGAGCGCCACTATTGCCAGCTAAATAAAAGATTCAAACTACAGAAGGCACTAACTACTGATAGGGATAGTTAGCAAATGAAAGATTTTAATAGAGAACAAACAATGTATTTACCTGAATAGTGTTGAAAAATCATAATATACATAACAGATCATGACATCCAGTCTTACAAATTTCCAAACTCCGCCATCTCTCTCCCCACATCCACCACTGCTGGTGGCTCACCTCCAACTGCGCAACGCTACGCGCTGTTCACATCCAGCTGCCGCTGCCCAACACTACAATGGCAGACAACAATGCAAACTAGCCACAGACTGCACACAGCACAGCCAGTGATTTTCATACAGAGCGCTACGTAACGTTGCCAATAAGAAATCATAAACAGCCCACTTACATAGCCCCCATGCTCCCCCAAAAAAAAAAAAAAATTACAAATTGTTTTGGGCAGTGGCCAATAAGGATTTGAAAAAATTTTTCATATTTACAATAACAAAGATATCAAATGCACACACTTATTTATACAATGTCAAAAGCTAAAATTTTCTCACAGTCCATAAAGACAGTCCAAATTGTTCATCACAATTAAATTTCAGTGTTTTTTATTCCAAAGTCTGAGCAATAAAAGTCAATGCACACAGAAGTAGTGGATTTCCATGCAGTCTTGAAGAAGTAATGTTGTCCTTCCAACTGAAAGACAGTGCTGATTCTTGACATGCTGACAGGTAAAGGGCCACAACAGAGCAAACCCACAGCAGAGTCATTCGACGTTTTGAAGAAGATTGGTAGGTAGGTCATCACAGAGCAGATCCACTGTAGTCCTGGTAGAGATTATGGTATTGGTGGGCTACCAGAGGTGCAGACCCAATGCTGTCCTTGTAGAAATAATGGTATTGATGAATCATCAAAGGTGTAGACCCACTGTAGTCCTTGTAGAAATAATGGTATTGGTGGGTCATCAGAGATGCAGACCCACTGTAGTCCTTGTAGAGATGGCCAGCAGCCATCTGTTGCGACCGTGCAGGTGCACAATCACCATCGAAGAGTCTTGCAGAGAATATAGCAAGTCCATAAACCACCACTTGTGCACGCACAAAGTTTTTGGAATTGTCCTTAGAACCAGCAATGCTGTTATCCAGTCCCTTGCTGAATTAGTAACACACGTACAAACACTAACAGTCCCAACTTCTCACATATTGTCCATATACTATGACCAACAGAAACGTGTGCAGTGAAATGGAACTTACAAGATAAAAATATGATGAACTGGTGTCAATTACAACTTTATAACATAAGAATACAATTACAAGGTACCAAATAAATCACTAAAAACATAACAATACAGATAACATTTGTAGTAATACAGGCTTTACAAAAGAATCGAAATAACACATACATCAGTGTTACAGGAATTATGACATGAGTACATACATAAAAGATCAGAATAACTTTTGAAACATCAACTTTACACATGAGCATTAAAACAGAACAGAATTAATTATGTCTAACATCTTTACACAGAAAATAACATACACTCCTGGAAATTGAAATAAGAACACCGTGAATTCATTGTCCCACGAAGGGGAAACTTTATTGACACATTCCTGGGGTCAGATACATCACATGATCACACTGACAGAACCACAGGCACATAGACACATGCAACAGAGCATGCACAATGTCGGCACTAGTACAGTGTATATCCACCTTTCGCAGCAATGCATGCTGCTATTCTCCCATGGAGACGATCGTAGAGATGCTGGATGTAGTCCTGTGGAACGGCTTGACATGCCATTTCCACATGGCGCCTCAGTTGGACCAGCGTTCGTGCTGGACGTGCAGACCGCGTGAGACGACGCTTCATCCAGTCCCAAACATGCTCAATGGGGGACAGATCCGGAGATCTTGCTGGCCAGGGTAGTTGACTTTCACCTTCTAGAGCACGTTGGGTGGCACGGGATACATGCGGACGTGCATTGTCCTGTTGGAACAGCAAGTTCCCTTGCCGGTCTAGGAATAGTAGAACGATGGGTTCGATGACGGTTTGGATGTACCGTGCACTATTCAGTGTCCCCTCGACGATCACCAGTGGTGTACGGCCAGTGTAGGAGATCGCTCCCCACACCATGATGCCGGGTGTTGGCCCTGTGTGCCTCGGTCGTATGCAGTCCTGATTGTGGCGCTCACCTGCACGGCGCCAAACACGCATACGACCATCACTGGCACCAAGGCAGAAGCGACTCTCATCGCTGAAGACGACACGTCTCCATTCGTCCCTCCATTCACGTCTGTCGCGACACCACTGGAGGCGGGCTGCACGATGTTGGGGCGTGAGCGGAAGACGGCCTAACGGTGTGCGGGACCGTAGCCCAGCTTCATGGAGACGGTTGCGAATGGTCCTCGCCGATACCCCAGGAGCAACAGTGTCCCTAATTTGCTGGGAAGTGGCGGTGCGGTCCCCTACGGCACTGCGTAGGATCCTACGGTCTTGGCGTGCATCCGTGCGTCGCTGCGGTCCGGTCCCAGGTCGACGGGCACGTGCACCTTCCGCCGACCACTGGCGACAACATCGATGTACTGTGGAGACCTCACGCCCCACGTGTTGAGCAATTCGGCGGTACGTCCACCCGGCCTCCCGCATGCCCACTATACGCCCTCGCTCAAAGTCCGTCAACTGCACATACGGTTCACGTCCACGCTGTCGCGGCATGCTACCAGTGTTAAAGACTGCGATGGAGCTCCGTATGCCACGGCAAACTGGCTGCCACTGACGGCGGCGGTGCACAAATGCTGCGCAGCTAGCGCCATTCGACGGCCAACACCGCGGTTCCTGGTGTGTCCGCTGTGCCGTGCGTGTGATCATTACTTGTACAGCCCTCTCGCAGTGTCCGGAGCAAGTATGGTGGGTCTGACACACCGGTGTCAATGTGTTCTTTTTTCCATTTCCAGGAGTGTATTATTAGAAAAATTCCACAACATAACTCATATCAGTTAAACACATAAAGACAGGAAAAACACAAATATACAAGAGTACACAAACACATAGCAGAATAACACAAGAGGAAAGGGCAGGGTTTTGTTTTCAGTGTAACATTTGGTACTGCAGTCCAACCCAAAACTTCATTCCATAGTTCTTTCGTCTTATTTCAACATTTGTTTCCCCCAAAACATCCTATCCAAGCATGCTTTCTGTATTTTTCTCGTATAACCTCTCAGTGCATTTCTTCAAATTCATCGCAACTCATTTTCTTATAGGCTACGCCCTCTTAAGCTAACTTAAATCTACTGAGCTCAGATGCTAAACTAAGTGACGAGGCAATGCAGCAGCATAAAACAATTAACACAAACATCAAGGAAAAAAATTTTAAATAGGCAAAGCAATTGCAATATTACAACTAATATAAGGCACTGTGCAGCAAACAAGAAAAATAAATCAGTAGTAAAACTAGCTTAACAGAGTCAATATGAAACGTCCCCTTAGAAAAATTATATACAAGACTGTGCTTAAACTGACACACAATATTTTTAGCGCAACGCAATCTGACTATCAAAAATCCCTACAAAAGAATGACCCTGACTAACATTAATCTATACCTTTCACAAATCACGTACCTCACAAAAATCTTCATTACTCCAACTACTGCAATACAGCAAGCGCCACTATTGCCAGCTAAATAAAAGATTCAAACTACAGAAGGCACTAACTACTGATAGGGATAGTTAGCAAATGAAAGATTTTAATAGAGAACAAACAATGTATTTACCTGAATAGTGTTGAAAAATCATAATATACATAACAGATCATGACATCCAGTCTTACAAATTTCCAAACTCCGCCATCTCTCTCCCCACATCCACCACTGCTGGCGGCTCACCTCCAACTGCGCAACGCTATGCGCTGTTCACATCCAGCTGCCGCTGCCCAACACTACAATGGCAGACAACAATGCAAACTAGCCACAGACTGCACACAGCACAACCAGTGATTTTCATACAGAGCGCTACGTAACGTTGCCAATAAGAAAACATAAACAGCCCACTTACAAAGTAAGTGGCCAGAATACCAGAATATGCTTGTAACCCTGCCACATGAGGTTGCTGCAAACAGCAATAGGAGTCATTTTACAAGAAAAATCGCCTTCAATTCTTTACAGGTGCTTAGACGCCACACATTGACTGTTTTGCAAACATTCATACTTCCGTAGAACTATGACGTGGATGTAGTTCATCGAACCACAAAATATGCTTCCATTCCTGTTCCACAGTCTTACAGTGTAATTCTATCCATTTGAGACAATCTGCTGGTTCTAAGAGTGCCCTTTTAACAACAGTTCGACGTATAGCAGTCTATATTAGCTACAGGAATCTATGCTTATATCCTCCTTGTTCAAAAATTTTAGTACTATGATCAGATTCGGTAGTAGGAATTGGTGCAGTTTATATATACTGTAGACGTAGTGACAATGTCTGTCTTCAGAGAGGGTTTTTGTATGCACAAATCAGCAGTCATGCCTCGATAATCTCTAAAATCGACAGGTTAAGGCCACGGCCTTTAGGATCAAGTCTAACGCAGCTTCCACCATACTGGTATCACTATGTATTCCGCCAAATAACATTATAATATGCGAAATCAGCCTCATACTCAGCACAGTATGCAATTCACCCCGCTGGAGGTCTTAAACACTTCGCGTGGAGCTCACGAATAAGAAACTCTAAAGGCAAAACAACTGTACGAGTACTCACCGAGCAGAAACTACATCACACTAGGGCTGGACGTTCCCACGCTCGAGCCCAGCCACAGATGACTGAGGCCAGACGTGACAGACATAGCCCTCATCAATGGCATCACACGATCAACGTTGCAGTTGATGACAATGTCGCCTCCGACCTCATGCCAATAATACCATACGCGGAAGAAAAACTACAGAACACAGAACCAAGCTGGATGTTAAACTACAAGCGGGCTTATTGGGCCCTATGCGACGAAACGCTTGATAATCATATCCCAGAAACAAATGCACTGACTGATGAAGCTGTTGATGCACTTACCACTGCAGCGCAAGACGTAATTGATAATGTCAACCCAGTTCTCACACCATGACAACACTCAATGGCCCTCTGCCAGGAAGCCATTGGTCCTATCTCAATGACAAAACCGTCTCAGGTGATAGTGGCAGCACACGAGGCGCCCGTTACAAAAGTTGCACGACAACAGCCTCCGGGATATTATGCGGGAGAAAATACAAACATTTAAAAACAGTAGTGGGGCAGGGACGTCGTTGAGCTGGATACCATACTACCAAATGTGTAGAATCTAGCACCACACTTCAGCTGGGAGTGATACTACACACTAGTGGTGGGCAGGAAATCGCGTATTTGTTAGAAATCACAGTGACTGAGAAGTCACAGATATCACAGTAGCAACTTTACAGAATCTAACTGCGATTTCAGTCACAGTTAGCAGTCGCAAGTAGTATTTCATATTCAAAGACGTGAGCCATCTATTGGTCGAATTTAGCACTGCTTTCTGCGATTTCAGTGACAAGTCGCAACCAAGAGTCGCAAGTAGCAACTAAAAAGCGCGGTTAACAGTGGCATCTGTTGGCCAAAGTTCGTACTACGTCCATCTCTGCGGTACACTATGGAGTCCAACTGCGATTTCCGTGACAAGTCGCAACTAAGAGTCGCAAGTAGCAACTAAAAAGCGCAGTTAGCACTGCCATCTGTTGAGCAAAGTTCATACTACGCTATTCGCTACCGAGTCAAACTGCGATTTCTGTGACAAATCGCAACTAAGAGTCGCAAGTAGCAACTAAAAAGCGCAGTTAACATACTTTTCCTAGTGTCATCTGTTGACCGACGTACGTACTTCGTTATGAGAGCCTTGTGCCTCACGAGATCGATGTGCTGTGTGTGCATATGAAGGGCTTATTTCAATAGTGGTACAAGTCCATTTTTGTTCATTTTGAGATACAGAGTCGTAAAGTTAAATGAGCGCTGACAAATCTGCATTTGAGATACCAGAAATATTCAGGCATATGGCTTCTTGCTAGAGATGAACCTTTATTTATGTTTGTTTGGATCACTAATTTCAGAAGCATTATAGACAGAAAAGTGGAGGTAATGCACTTGTACTACTATTGAAATAAGCCCTTCATATTATATGACGACATGCACATTCAGCATCAGTTATGGTTGGTCAAATACTGCTGTGACTCTGAATGTATTATATTAATAAGAAACAACATTGCCTTTTTCTCCTGAAAATATCAAGTAACGTAACAAATGTGTTTAATTCTGCTTCCAATATGACAGTTTTGGTTAATACTCCACATGCCTACAGGACTTTGCAATGTTAACACAGCAGAACTCAGACATCTGTATAAGTGTAGAGAAATGAAAACAGTCATATGAATGCCTCACTTTTGTTCCGACACAGTTCAAGACTCGGGAGAAAAGTTTTACACCTGGTGTTCTACATGGCAACTTCACACACTACTACCACCTACATAAGTAAGCTTTTCCTGTATTACTTTCAAGTAATGCACTTAAGCTATTCCTGATTTAACTGGAAGATCTGTACTTCCCACTTTCATATCAACAGCCTCAAAATGCATATTGTAGACTTCGGGATAAGTTACAGGTCATTGTCACACCAAGATTGTGGAGAAAGGGGGGGGGGGCGGCATGTCACTCTCCAACAAGTGTTTACCAATAAGTAAGTGGCGGAAAAGTATGGGTATAGGACGGCTTAAACATGTGGAAAATGAGATTTTTATTGTTCACTCGCTGTATTTGACATTTATTATTCCTTTAAAATCGCACGACAACTTCAATAAAACACAGTTTAATCATTCACACACTTATTTCACAATTATTTCACTTTTAAATTGCAAATCCTCTAAGAACTGTCTTGAATCTTCACGAGTCTCTCTCAAAAACAGCGTTGATGTGGATAGATACGTACAGCAACCAGTAATCAGAGTCAGAACTGTGTCTGCAAAAACACAGGGATTATTAAACAATTTTTGCTGTCATTAATTACTAGCAATATAACTGACAGAGTAGATTGCTAATATTTGCTATAATGAATATCACATTTGCAAGAACGATGTCACTGAAGTAATTAAGTCCATCTAAACGCTTAGAAACTAACCTCTCATCTGACGAAAACGGTCTAAAGACGCAGTGGCAATTTCTTCAGATCTGTTGACAATGATATTTTGAGTTATCACTTTACTGAGTGACTGAAATGTAGTTCAGGTACCTGTGAAGATAACAATATGTTAGAATTCATTTTCTAAACACGAACTATTACGGTACTGTACGGCTACTTAAATATTAATTACACTATTAATATTTTCACAGTTGTTTCTTTAATACAAAATTAAAGCCAACGGAAGAAAAAACGTAAAACATACTTGCCAATGACAGGTTTGTTGAGATGCAATTTTCTGTGTCGACAGATGTAACTTTTTCATACGATGGTAAGTCGCAGAAATCCCAGGAATCACAGAAATCGCAGAAGTAGCAGAAGTCACAGAAGTAGCAGAAATCGCAGAAGTAGCAGTAGCGACAAATCACAGTTAAGAATAACAGATACTCAAAAGTAGCATTCACAGAAATCACTGATATCGGAAAATCGCAGTTTAGCCCATCACTACTACACACCCATTCTACAAGAACCAGACGGATCGCGGAGCAGAAGGCAGATGCAACGGCCACAACACTAGTAGCGTCTTTCACATCGAAGATAATTCTCTCAGACCAAGTGTTCACACTTTAAATGGACCAGGAAGTCAAGCGACTTGTAGCCCAGCCAACACACCACAAATTTAGACGTGCTAGCACACAAGAAATCACATGGACTATCAAGCACTGCTCTGCTAGAGACTCCTGATCCCGTGTACTTCAGGACGTCGCGGGTGAAGCCACAGAATACTTATCATACATCACAAATGCCATCCTACGACACCAAGAGTTACCTGTCTTTTGGGAGAGCCTAAGGTCCAGATGTTCAGGAAGCCAAGGAAAGACTACTCTTCCCCATATTATTGCCGACTCATCAGCCTGCTGAGCTCTTTCAGTAAGATGGTTGATGCACTAAGCAATGTATCAGCAACACACCTTGAGGTCAGAGCATTCGGTATCAGGAATGACTACAACACAACAACTCCTCGTAGTAGAGCACATAATAGTGCAAATATAACAGACGGCTACAACACCAGCATTCCTAGATATCGTAAAATCCTTCGACAGTTTCTATCACAGTGATCTTATTCACAAACTCAACTTCACCGGCTTCCTCGACGGACGCGTATGCCTCATACAATCTCATTCACAGGACATTCAACACTGGTATTCAGGGCTGGTATTCAAGCCGGAGTACCCTAAGGACTCTTTTTTTAACCTCTACATTAATGTTATTCCATCAACATACAACACGATAGTTGCCATCTAAGCAGACGGCAGTGCCATCCTAGCGCAAGGCTGGAAACCATCAAAGATTAACTACAGGCACCTCTCAGAACTGTCGGGTTTTGAATGGGAAAAAGACGTATCAAAGTGAACGTCGACAAGTGCGACAATCCCGTTTTCATCCAAACAGAAACAAATGTACAAACACCAACGCTGTACACAAATAACCGTACACACACCCCAAAAAACGTCCGTGAAAAAGTCAGATAATTCGGTGTCTCGATTGATGGAAAACTCGCGTGGGGAGGGGGGGGGACTACATACATCATGTCGTCAACAAAGCACACGCGAGGCTCAAACAGCTGTACCCTGTGCTTAACAAACCAGGGAAAGCTCACAGAATAGGTGGGTGTCGAGGTCCATGTATATTTCATTTATCAGACCTCTGATATCGTACTCAGCACTAGTCCGGCATTACGCAGCTCCAGCATGTTTGCATTGCCTGTAGGGCGTGCAGAACAAGGACTTAAGGATCATAAGCAATGCTCCGTGATCAACACGCATCGTGGACATAAGGAATTCCGCTTCGACGCTTTCGTGGAGCTATTTAAAAAGCTCTCCTTATGACTGTACAAAAGCTTGAGACAGGCGAACAACACCTTCATCCTGAATCTGGGGAACTACAATCACAACCACATGTGAAAGCATGCCCACCAAAAACACATTTCCTTTGCTTAAATTAACCGCCTATGGAAGGCTTGAACTGAGCGTACAAACAACGCTGTAACGGTGAGCTCCTATATTGGAGCAAACCTAACTGCCACTGCCAGCTGTATTCAAACAGCCGACTAGAAGACAAGCAGGGAAGCGGAAACACAGAAGAGCCAATCAAATCCAACGAGCGGCCAAATTTATAATCAAAGTGACCACTCAAGTGACTACTTGGTCTGTTACAGGTACGCTGACGCTACAGCTGGCCCAGGAGATCTCGCCAGAGACCAGCTACAACGGTAACATTTGTCTACTAACATTTCCTGATACCCAAGCATGAGCTGTCGCTACTGGTAAAAATCCACCACTAGCCCCACTACCCGATCAGACCATCTCTAAGCTTTTTTCCCAAGGCATTTGCCGTGGCACTTTTTTCGCCGCTGCCCAAAAACTGCTACCCTTCAATCGATTTCGGTCAATTATCTCCTCAATGGGACCGTATTAGTGTGTGACCGCATTCAGACGTACGGACATCACAGACCAATATCCTGTATTTGAATATTAACCATACTGCAAAGGTAACTGGAGAAATGTTTGTGTTGGTCACCAAGATAGTGCATGTGTGGATGGTCCCCATTCTTGGTTGTTGGGTGCTCTTGAGTTTCGTCGGTTCCTGAAAGGGTTTCAGTGTCTTCTTAGAGAGCAATATATTACATACCAGTGACATATTTCATTTGCTCTTTTGTGTCTCACTACGGCTTACTCGCCTGTGCCAACCTCTACATCCCAGAGTACCTCTTACATTGAAAGTTCTCGATTATCTGTTGGATATATTCTAGTCTCTGGCTGCTCCTATACTTTTTGAACTCCACGCCTCTCGTATCTTCCTCTCCCTTCTTCTAGTCGATGTTTTCCACAAATTCTTCACCTCATTAATTTTTATTTGACAAGTGTATTTAATTTTCAGCTCCTTCCGTAGCCCCGCTTCTGAAACGCTTCGATTCTGCGTTAAATTTAAAGCATGGAGTAGCAGGTGTCATACACAACCTTGAAACTTAAAACATAAACATATGTTGTCAATTACTACGCTTCACGTCAGATACTACGGAACCGTTTAGTCAATGTTACATTTTCACGCTAGCGTACGGGTGAACATGCGAAATGTCTCCAAAGCCCGCGATTTAACTTCCATGAAATGCTGTGTCACAGACGTACATTCTCAGAAATCTCTTCCTCAAATTAAGACTTATGTTTGGTAGCAGATGATTTCCCTCAGCTCGGAATGCTTTCTCTGCCTGTGTTAGCCTGTTCCTTGTAATACGCCGTTTGCTTTCAAAGTAGGAAAATTCTTTCTAGTACGTCTACTACGAGGACGCCAGTTTTGATGTAAAGTGCATCACTAATCTCATATATGCTACGCCTCGTTACCTTTATCCTTCTTTGATTTTCTTTCAAACTGTATTATTTGCTCAGTGCACAGGTCACTTCATTTATCAAGTCCTCTAATTTTTCACTTTCACAAAGGACAGGTATTTCATTAGAAAATCTTATCACTGACACCGTTTCATCCTGAATTTTAATCCCACTCAATCTTTCGGTCTACGCATTCATTAAAAAAAAAAAAAAAACCAGACGCACAAACTGCGTTCATATGTTTGTTTCTTTATAGTTTCAGATCCGGCATAACAACGAATACTAGATATGACGGTAATCTCTAATGAGAAATCAATCGTATCATGTCACTACATTTCACAAAAGTGTCTGCTGAGTTGTACACAAAAGGAACCTTCGCTGAAGTCAGGCATTACCACTACATTTACGGCATATATAAACTGCGCAAATTCCTAGACAGTGTAGTGTACAGGGTACTTCCTGCTACTATTAGAGGAACTCGCTCTTGTTTCACTCGCGAATTGAGTGTCGGAAGAATGACCGATTACATGCTTCTGTACGCATCCTGAATCCTCTTATCTTATTCTCATGGGCTCTGAGTGAGATGCACGATGACCACAGCAGCAACATCACACAGAGTTTGTCGAATAAATTCTGTAAAATTACCCAACGGATTTTCCCGAAAATTACGCTGCCTTTCTTCCAAAAGTTCAGTCGACACAAATCTTTCTTCCTGATTCCTATTTAAGTTCCCCGAGCAACTCTGTTATTAGTGGACTTCACCAAACCGCTAAACTCCTAATAAAGCGTCCCTGAATTCCTTCGCTGCTTGTTGTCGCCTTTACTTGATGTCAGTTCCAACCTGAGGAACGAATTTTTTTTAATTTCTCTGTCTCGATGGCTCAGTGAGTAGGTACCATACGAAAAATCTGGAGGTCCGGGATTCGATGACTAGCCGGTCATAGTATTTTACCTGTCATTTTTGCATTTTTTTAACCTCTGACGATGGTTTGATAGTGTGAAAAAAGTTGGGTAGCAATGTAGTTCCAGGTCCACAGTAATCTGTAGGTTCCCCTACAAATGGCTGGATAAGTCCATTCAAAATCGAAGAAGAGCAAACAAAGGCCATATCTTTTACAGCTTTTTAGTTTGCGGCCTACCCCTGAACTCACTATAGATTTGGGGGCCATGTGTACCCTTTCCGTACAGATGCATCGTGATTTCTCAGAATCCTTCCAAAAAATCTAAGCTATACAACATTTTCCATAAAACTAATTTTACCTCTTCGTCCCGTTTCAAAGCCTTTGTTAGTATCACCAATTACACAATGTGAGGCGTTGAAGATCTCAACGTTACTCTGGTAATGGGAAACTACTGGGTTCTTTCTCTTTGTTATGGACATTTTCTTACATTTACACCAGTCTGAAAAGAGCTATCGCTCGTTGCAGCAAGCATAAATTCTCACTAAGTCTTCTTGCATTTCCCCACGATCGTCCAATGACGGTACTTCCTTGTAAGAACAGAATCGTCGGCGCCCCGTATTACAATGCTGCTGGGCCTTTCTGATACATTTTTCACGAGCATTAAGAAGTTTCATATCCAGATACTTCCCTCGGGCGTATCTCTTTTTGCTTTAGTTTCTGGCAGACATTTGTTGTCCACTATTACTGAGTTCTTAGAAGCTAAAAGCCATGTTGACTGTTAATCGACGATGACTAGTTCAAAAAAATGAAATGACTTTTCAGAGATTTCTACATTCATAAGATCTGTTGATTGACTTAAATTATTTAATGAAACAACATGCTTCGGCGCATAAACCTCATCTTCAGGCTACAGTGACAGTAGGAAGACATTTGACAAAAGCACACATAGATATTAAAGTGGTTCTGTACAATGTTGATATGTGTTGTAGTCATCCTACGGAAAAAGATAAGAAAAAACTAATATGAGGGCACATTCGCTTTCTTTGTTAGTCTGCTGGTCACATGAACTGCTTTAAATTCTTCTTCATATTAAATGGCCGTCTTATAGTGGTGTGTTCAGTTGCCTCGACTGTTATGACCCCATGGATAGTGGTTATCACTGTTCATAATATTTCAAGGGACACTTAAAACCCCTCCAGCCGGAGATTCGAATCCTCACTCGGCCATGGACGCGTGTGTTGTTCTTAGCATAAGTTAGTTTAAGTAGTATATGAGTCTAGGGACCGATGACCTAAGGAGTTTGTTCCCTTAGGAATTCACACACATTTGGACATTTCTGAACACTTAAAACACGATATTATAATGAACTCTACTGTCCAACAGAAACTAGACAAATTAAAGCTTTTTCCGGTCTAACTATCGATTTGTTGATCTTGGTGCTATCAATCACTTGCGCATATTGCTGTATCATCTTTGATGCTGGTCGAGCAAATATATTAATATAAGAGAGACTGTAACAACTTGACGTCAAGAACGACAGTGCAAAATTTATTGTAGGAAATAACACAGCTATTGATTTCGTAACCAAGATTCCTATACAGTGTAATCTTGAATCGAAAACCGTGATCCTACACGAAATTACAGGTTTCGATAACTCAGATTTCTACACCAATTTCAATTCAGTACAGTTCAAATAGAAAATAAGTAATAGTTAGGAATACTTGTATATATGAGGAGAGTAATTAAAACTCTTTACGTGACCACAAGATCAATAAACGAAGTGAATATTCCCCCATAATAAGTTTTTATTCTTTTTCACAGTAGCATGACTACGACACATGCCAAGATTGTACAGAACAACTTTAATTCCTATGTGTACTTTTGTTAAATATTTTTAAATTGGCATTGTAGTCTGAAGATGAGGTTTACAACTCGAAACATGTTGCGTCACTAAATAATTTAAGTCAACAAAGTTTTTGACTCTTAGCGGTGTCTGAAATACCTTTTCATATCTTTAAAAGTTCATGGAGTTAGTAGTGTACAATATTTGTGAAGATACTACTACGATCTTTGATGTTAATCGGCGATGTGGGTAGCGTCGAACGTTTTTCACAAGTATAGAAAAGTGGAATCCATCTGTCCACCGGCATCTACTACTTACAGGATATCGTGTGCGCGTAATGCAACCTGTATTTAACAGCAGTCGTTATTCTTGCATCCATGTTTATTCGATAAGGGAAGCTTCCTTTACTCTAAGGAGATCAAAATGTTTGAGCCGAGGATATTCTCTTGGATCCTGAAAGAGAGTGACGTCATTGGTATTGGTACGTAATTCTGTGCATCTCTTCTTTTAGCTGCAAAAAAATAGAAAAGTAAACAAAGAAAGGTACAAAAGGAGTTATCTGTACTCTGTTGCAGTCACACGGCGCTTTTCGCTGAGTAAGTGATTTTTGACAAATGTTGGTAGGAAAGAATACACTACCGTACTATATTGTTTAAAATCTGATAGGAATTCCAGGTCGGCTAACGACGCTGGGAGCATAACGTTCTACATTGATCCAAAATTGATAAGTTGGCACGTTGAAACCAGTTATGTAAAAGTATAAACGTTTCTGCATCAGGCAATATTTATAAAAAGACTACTCTACCGCCCACGTGTATACGAATACAGTATCGCCCTTCTATGAAGCAGTTTTCACACATTTCAGAGAAGATATGCTTCTCTTAACATGTAGATTAATTATCGATTATGCTTGTGGCAAGCTAGATAGAGGGATAGCAGAGGAGCAGTTCGGATTTAGAAGAGGAAAAGGAACAAGATATGCCATTGGCCTGTTAAGTAGAATAGGGGAAAGATACATGGAAAAAGGCAGAGAAATCTTTGCTGTTTTTATAAATTTAGAAAAGGCTTTTGCAAGAGTCCAGTGGAGCAAGCTGATGGATATTTTGAAGACGAAAGGAGTAGATTGTAAATAGAGACGACTGATACAGAATCTATATTTACACCAGAAAGTAAGGATAAGGATTGGAAATGAAATGTCAGAAGGAAGCAGCATTGGACGAGGTGTTAGACAAGGTTGTTGCCTTTCCCCACTGTTGATTGCGAAAGGTTTAGATGGTAAAAGAGGAATACGTATTGGTGGAAAGAGAATAGAGTGTATAAGATTTGCTGATGACATGGTATTAGTGGCAGAAAGTGAGAGGACAGTGAATAACATGCTGAAAGATCTGAATGAAGCTTGTGTGGAATATGGGATGCAAATAAACACAGCAAAAACAAAGAGTACGGTCATCAGTACAAGACGCAGACTGTCCAGTATTAAAATAGGACAATCTACCATTACCCAAGTAAGTGCATTTATATAACTTGGAAGCACAATAACAGAGAACTTGAGATGTCACCAGGAGGTGAAAACTCAAATTGCCATAGCGAAGGAGACATTCAACAGAAAGAGGAGACTCTTATGTGGCAAATTAGATAGAAGTCTAAGGAAAAGGCTTGGCAAATCTTTTGTCTGGAGTGTGGCACTATATGGGTCAGAAATATGGACTCTGAGACAAGAGGATGGAAAAAGGTTAGAAGCATGTGAGATGTGCAAGCGGAGGAGAATGGAGAGAAAAAGCTGGATGAAAAGAGCGAGTAATGAAAGAGTATTGGAAAGGGTTGGTGAGAGATGTCTGCTGAAGGTTGTAAGAGAAAGAAAAAAGAACTGGTTGGGACATTCATTGAGAAGGGAGCGCTTCTTAGCAGATGCTTTGGAACGATTGCTTTGTGGGAGAAGACTGAGAGGAAGAAGGAGATAAAAGATGATAGACGACATAAAGGGAAAAGAAAATTATGCAGACCTGTAGAGGATGGCAGAAGACCGGACAGCCTGGAGAACTATCATGTGAAAACCTGCCTTTTGGCAGAACACTGATGATGATGCTTACAAGTACTGAGTACCAAAAATTTACATGAAACAGAGAATGGGGAAATAAAGAGAAGGTATGGGTGGGAAATTGTGACTTCCAATGGCACAAGGCCTTGTGATAACGGAATGACGAAACTTAAAACTTGTGCCACAGCGGAAGTCGAACCTGGATTTATCACACAGTCATTTGGTCTGTACTGACTAGGTGTTAGCCTAAGTAAAGACACAAAATTGTAAATAGTTAGAGGCCCTAAGATTAGTTATAACTGGTTCGAATTTTGTCTCCACATCAATGTGATGGACTGTTGTAACATCAAAAGACGAAATAAATCCGCTTTTCCAGTGACGACAAAAGTGAGATGAAAATCGCCATTTGGGTTAACGCTCTGAAGGCACGTGAAGAAAGTGTGCCGAATCAGGTTCATTTCGATCGATCGGTCACGTACGTGACGGAAGTGAGACTGTGACTGCCTAGTAATTTGCTCGAGCGCAAAGGCGTACAGTAAGAGTTGCTGGCGTCACGTTACCAGAGTACATCTAACAATGGGAAAGACGCGCGGCTCACGTGCTGTCCTGCGTTGCAGTCGGCGTACGCCAAGGTGACGACTGCTTTCTGGCGCAGCAATCTGCGTGAAGCAAACGGACCCACCACAGTTCGCCTCGCGTTTTATTTGGGCATCATGGACGGACTAGCGGTGGATCTTAATACATTGAAACTGTATAGCACGTATTTAGTTGACACATTTACATATAGTGAAATAAAATTACTATCGGGAATGGCTGTTACAACAATTATACATATTCATACTAAAAAGACTACAAAAGTTTTCATGGACTTTATTAGCGACGGTGATTAAATTTATCATTGTCAAATACCTCTGTAAGAAAAGTGATACGAAAAACCTGATATCATTTTATGACACATTCGCAAAAGAAAACCACTTAAGAGTTGTGGTCCACTCAAGAGGCACTTAGTGTATTTGGTGTATCACATTTTGGGTCCAAATCAGTACTCAAATATTGTATCTACATCTACATCTACGTGATTACTCTGGTATTCACAATAAAGTGCCTGGCAGAGGGTTCAATGAACCACCTTCAAGCTGTCTCTCTAGTGTTCCAATCTCGAATGGCGCGCGGGAAAACCAAGTACTTAAATTTTTCTGTGCGAACCCTGATTTCTCTTATTTTATCGTGATGATCATTTCTATGTAGGTAGGTGCCAACAGAATGTTTTCGCAATCGGAGGAGAAAACTGGTGATTGAAATTTCATGAGAAGATCCCGTAGCAACGAAAAATACCTTTATTTTAATGATTGCCACTCCAATTCACATATCATGTCTGTGGCACTATCTGCCCTACTTCGCGATAATAGAAACGAGCTGCCCTTCTTTGTGCTTTTTCTATGTGCAAAAATCACTAGTTAGTTAGCATTAGGCTGTGTACGACAAGCCAGATACAGAAAAAAGGGGGGACGTTCCATGGAAACAAAACAGAAAACCTCAAAATTATTGACTGGACGAGAAACGTATGAAACCTAGTGATTAAAAAGTAAATGACCGGATAATTGTGCAATGAAAAAGCACTACCATTGCGGAGATAGAAGAAAAATGTATAGAACCGATATATTAAGTTGCGAAGTAGGGATGGTTAGTTCGATAATACAGGGGAATGCTTGTAGGGGCAGAGAATTATTGGAGTCAGTAACGAAATTTTACTGGAAGTGTTACTACACTTTTCTAATATCGAAAGTAACGAAGAATGCAGACAGGCTAGTCCATCAGCTGTTGGTCAAGGGCCGCAGGCGGATGCTACCTTCTGACGGCAAACTGTGGAACTTATTTGTTCCTGCAACCACTGATGGTAGGTCTAAAATTAACCATACATCATTTACAGAAAGCAAATACATCGTTAAATGGTGGTCTGTCTGATTACTTTATTTCCTTGTAACTGAGATGGTGCGATTTTAAAGGTCTTTTCGTACCCTTTATTCATGTTCTCTTAAAAGGTTGGGAGCTGGAAGCTGCCAAGTTCCCTTGAACAAGATTTTACTTTCCAAAAGTAAAAGTGGTGTAAGACTCAATTTGCATAAGATAAAACGTCAGCGATGCTCCTTTTACTGTGTAGGATGGTGATGGTGATTCATGTTCATTATGGCGATTCATGTCCACTATATATAGTGTCTTGCTGAGGAAGGTGTTGAAAACAATGTGTATTGGGGATACTCAGATTATAAGGCGTAAGAGATGGTAAGATTTCTGTTAGGCGGGAAGAGGGCGCATTGGCGTTTTTATGAGGGATGGGACAGGTGCATAAGTGAAATTTAGTAGGATGGGTAGACCTCACGGTCTGGAAAGTTGGTCATGCAGGCGACGTCTTTTGCCATAATGATGTAGATGTTTTGAAGTACCCGGCGTCTCCACCAAACGATATCGCATCGCAATCACACTGAGTACTGACGTCAGTCATATACAACACTTAGCACTCAACTCACGTTTATTACTTACACTAACGTGCAGCCAGAAAAAAACTGACCTGCTACACGGACAGTATAGTTGCTTATACAAGCAATGAGCATTCCAGAATGCTGGCATTTATACGATCATCTTATTGCATGAGATATTTCAAGGGCTTTCCGTAAATGATAAATAACAACAGTTAATATCTGGCGGAGTTTGAATTGGCAACTCACAGTACGCAGCCAGCAACACTAGCTATAACACTACGCTACAGTCCCCTCAGTGGTGGGGGTGGTGGTAGTGGTGTATGCTTCATATCTGCCAACATGTTTTTCAGTGTCCCATATACAATCGCTAGCTGCGTAAGGTTTGAGAAACTTGATGTTATACTTCTGTTCTGTATTTGGTATCTACTGAAAGATCGGCAGACATCGTCAACGAAACAGAGCTTCGACTATTGCAAAATCTTCCCCTGGTGTGTAGGTTTGGCGAATTTCTTTCATAATAAAAATCGATGAATCTTGTAAATGGATACAGTACTTTATTAACAGAAAACTGAATAAGTCTGCTACAACTCAACTTCACATGATATTCGGAGCAATAAGTAGGACACTGTGTTCATAGTTTCATTTAATCTTGCCATACTGCTGGATTTGCATGTCTCCTTTTTGCTGATAGGAAACGATTTGTTCAACCGATGGTATCGCGACAATCTAGCCCTGTCAGCTGCATTTTAGCATTTTGTGCTTCACTTTATAAAATCTGCAACTGTATCAAAAAATTAAAAAATATCTTCAATGGAAAATCAAATGGAATTTATGTATCATTTCCATGATTGTCTTTGAAATTAAGACTTCCGTGCGGCATTCGGTTAGGACAACGTATCGAACACGTGAAGCAACATGACAGAGCAAAGCATGATAATAATCGATAACTCTCTGGTCGAAAAAGGAAAATCTCAGGTACTCTGAAAACGTGATTAGCCGGGGAGATAATTTGTGTTTATGACACGGCACAGATCGGCCTTGACTCACAGCTCTAGCCCCTTCTCGACTGTAAAGAGACGTCCGTGGCTCGTGGTTAACAGATTACCGTCAGGTTTTGATTAATCGCAATATTGCAGAAATCTCTTTCCCGGAATTTTAACGTTGTATCTCTTCAGAAGGATATGGTTTCTCGGAGGAAATCCATGGTGAAACTTTCTTGGAATAAGTTCGAAAGGCATTACAGTCAACAGGAATAAAAAGTGGGTCTATATTTCTTCGCACAACTTGTTCCTGAGTTCGAATTCTATACACTTATATATTTTCAGTTACATCTTTGAAATATATATGAACGTTTAACCACAACTATTTTGAAGCTCTGCTTCTTGCTTACAGAAACTGACTGCCAATTAAAATATTATCATTGAATGTGGGTAACTCGTTATGGAGACCAAACAATAAAATAGTTTATACTGTATAAGAAAGTAGGCTTCCGCGGCCTGTGTCATAGTGATTAATGTTCTTCTGGGTGTTATGCCGCGTCATTGCTAAAAACTAACAACAATAATAAACTAAAACCAACATTTCGGACGAATTGCAACGACCTTCCTCAGGGCACGACTGGTTTTGCACGTGGATAGGGTCTTCTATTTATTACAGACTATCGATGTCTGACGTCACTGTTGTAAAACATTTAATTGGCCCTCTAATATGATTGGCAGGTCATGAGGCAAGGGAAGATGGAAAGAAACAGGCTATTCGTGGGTGTCTATGTCGTCAACGATTGGTAGCTGTCCGCCAATCAGTGTTCGGCTTCTGGTCGGCAAGTTTTCCTCCTTGTGTGCGCGGAAGTGGACTGACAGTTGCTCTACAGCTGTTTGTGCAGATGCGTCCGTGTCTCGCGTAGCTTCTGCCCCGCGGCCGCTCGATGCTAGTACGTTTCTCTTGGACATAACTGCCCTTCTTGCTAGTGCTAATCTGCTTTTTATGTCCTCCTTGCGCCGTCCGTCTTGTGTTTTTTTGCTACCTAGGTAGTAGAATTCCTTAACTTCATCTAGTTAGTGATCACCTATTCTGATGTTCAGTTTCTCATTGTTCTTATTTCTGCTACTTCTCATTACTTACGTCCGATCCTGTATTTATTTTTCAGCTTCGTTAGCCAATCTTATCATTGATATCCTTTAAATATATGTAGTTTCTAATATGAGAGCGTCAAAATCATCTGCGTGTATAATCATTTACAAAAATCTGTTGCTATCTCTCGCCGGACTCCCATTCACCGCTACAAGCTCGTGAATATATATCCCAAACGCCTGTAGATTTATTCTGTAAGTCGTAGGGAAGTTGTGACAGAATGCTCTTTTATTATCTGGCACAAGAGAAGTATATCAAGTTTTCCTCCCGTTCCAAGCTCGAAAAGAATTGATCCATGTAGGCTTCTGTAAGGGCTGTTACCAGCACTACCACAACGGGATTAATATGAAAAGTCAGTTCAAAGTTGCAATTTTTACTTTTTTCATTCACTTCATGACTAGTTTCTGGCCCAGACCTATTTTCAAATAATCGAAACTTAGTCAAAAATGTTATTTTCGAAGTTGTCAAAACGATGTCAAAAATGTGCAACAAACAGTTACAGCATGCTGGAAGTTCGTAGACGGTTCTTGTGATTTTATGTGCAGCTTTTATCGAGATTTCCTCAAATTCTACTTTTGCTTGTGCCTTTGTCCAGCGTGGTTAGGGTCAAATTTGGCAGGGTTAATTTTAAGGGGTGGCCAGATGCTCTTCCTGTCGCTGATGAAGATGATGATGAAATCATGAGGAAAACACAAACATTCAGTCCCCGGGCAGAGAAAATCGCCAACCCGGGCGGGAATCGAACCCAGGCCCCGTGATCCAGAGGCAGCAACTTATATATATATATATATATATATATATATATATATATATATATATATATATATATATATATATGTAGGAACCGAATATAGAAATTGAAACTGTGCAGTTCCGATGAGTTTCAAACTTACTACTTTCCATTTAGCAGTTTAGGATCATAACCACTTTTTTTGTTTTTAAAACTCATAAGCTTAGGCGTGGGCCACAATGTGTACAAAAAAAAAAAGGAAAAAAACGACATACGGTTGGACGCGAACACGCGACTACAAGTCCAGACTGCATCACGATTGCCACTTTTTTTTAAAAAATATATGCCACGACACAGACAAAAATTGTAATAAAGTGAAAAAAGATAAATAATTTTGGCACCAGGGAGGGTTTTTTATTTTCTAATTTTTATTTTTATTTCTTTTTTGTTTTTTATGAACCAGACAACCATGAAATGCAAAAATTTCCACTAGACCACGAGCTGCGGACTTACGGAGATTTCCTCAAATTAAGGCCTTAATTTGAGGAAGAAATTTGTAAGAATGTACGTTTGGAGTACAACATTCTATTGTTAGTGAAGCATGGACTGTGGTAAAATCGGAACAGAAGAGAATTGAAGCGTTTGAAATGTGGTGCCACAGACGGATGTTGAAAATTAGATGGAATGATGAGGTAAGGAATGAGGAGGTTCTGCTCAGAATTGGAGGGGAAAGGAATATGTGGAAAACACTGACAAAGAGAAGGGACACAATGATAGGACATCTGTTAAAACATGAGGGAATGACTCCCACGGTACTAGAAGGAGCCGTAGAGGGCAAAAACTGTAGAGGAAGACAGATATTGGAATACAACCAGCAAATAATTGTGGACGTAGGTTGCAACTGCTACTCTGAGATGAAGAGGTTACCACAGGAGAGGAATTCATGGAGGGCCGCATCAAACCAGTCAGAAGACCGACGACAAAAAAAAAGGGAGATTTATGGTGCCTTTCTTCTATTGTTTCTCCGTTAAATTTTTTTCAGCATTTCTGTTACTCCCAGCCGCCACTCATACAACCACGTGACTATTCGCGTCGCTGATATTTTCGTACGTTTTATATTGTCTGTTAGTCTCATGTGCTACGAATCTAGTTTATTTGTGTCATATAGTTACAACATACGGAACCTCTTTTGTAGAGAAACTGCAGTTATTCACTTTATCACGAGTGAACTGATGCCAATTTGTTTACCTAACACCGAGTCTGTGTGGCTCCTTCCGCTTCAAATCTGTTTTCATTGTTACTCTCAAATATTTGTACGAAATCACTGACTGCAGTCAAATGATATGACGTTTTTAAGTTTTATTAATCTCCACAACAATGCATTTCTCTATATGAACAGGCAGATGCCTGTGTTTGTGGCAGACTAATATTTTGTCAAGACCGAACTGAACAGGAAAGAAGTAGTCTTAGGTAACAATGCGAGGTCTGTTCGGAAAGTAAGGTCTGATAGGTCGCGGAATGGAAACGACAGTGGAAATCCGATGGAGCTTTGGAAAGATGTGTAGTTTTTCTAGTATGCCTGTCGATCGCGTCACGTCGTTCTTATCATTTCTGAGCACGCAGTGTGCATATAAAGATCCCTAGAACTAGAACAATAGTGAAACTTCCTGGTGGATTAAAACTGTGCGCCGGACCGAGACTCGAACTCGTGACCTTTGCCTTTCGCGGGCAAGCGCTCTACCAACTGAGCTACCCAAGCACGACTCACATCTCGTCCTCACAGCTTTAATTCCGGCAGTACCTCGTCTCCTACCTTCCAAACTTCACAGAAGCTCTCCTGCGAACCTTGTTCAAGTCTCGGTCCGGCACACAGATTTAATCCGCCAGGAAGTTTCATATCAGCGCACACACCGCTGTAAAGTGAAAACCTAATTCTAGAACAATAGTGTCTCCCGCCAAGTATGGGTGCCCTCTGAGAGGTTTTGACTGATTTCATACAACCCCACAAGGCGTACTCCTCACGCATTTCCTTCTTCATAACAACTCTTGGCCACATACTGCGGGCTCAATGAGGACGTCCCTATAGCGTTTACGATGGGAAGTGTTTGATTACCCATACAACCCGGACTTCACCCCCCCCCCCCCTTATGTTCATCTCTGTCCTCATGAACCATCGGCTATGAGGACAACATTCTGGCACAGAGAACGAACTGCAGACCCGCGTAGAGAAGTAGCGGAAAGCACTAGAGTTTGATTTCTATGATGAGGATATTGGAAAGTTGATGCAATGCTACGACAAATGTCTAAGTCGCTGCGACGACTATCTAGAGAAGTAGCTGCAAGGTGCAGCAAACAGTTGCAAATAACACATTTTTTTACTTTCACAATGGTTTCCATTTCGCGAAAGATAGGACCTTACTTCCGTAATAGCCGTCGCGGGTGCGACAGAGATATAAGCTGTACTCTATAGTTTCAAAAATAGGCTGATAATGTTGTCGTTAGCAAATATCAACATGTAATACCATGCCTCATGATTGCTCCTGAACAAGCGTCTATGTAACCTAACTGGTTTAGATAATGGTAGAAGTAGCTGTAAATAACAGATAGGGGTCTACTAAGTTCCTTGCATCTACCAGTCCACCCGCTGAGAGACAATAGCAGAATTTCAGCCAACACTTCATTTCCAGAAACATTTAGTTCCGGAACACTCTATTTCCTTCCTAGCCGATTGACTAGCGTCGCTGCCTTTGGTGCGGATGGAACGGGGTCGGTTCCTTGTAGCCCCTCCAATATTTTCTGACGTAGGAGGTCTGGAAAAAGGTACACTCAGCCGCGTGAGGACAAATGAGGAGCTACTTGAATATAGGAGACGCGGGACCGTCAGGATTCATCTACTGACAATGACGGCTACAGAGGGTGGCGACATGCTGATGACATGTCCCACGGTCATATATCACTCCGCGTACTGTCTTATCGACAGCAGTCGGCCAGTAGGAATTGGCGTAAGGCATAATCGCTCGATGGTTTACACTCGAAGAGTCCAGCGTGTGTACAAAGTAAATCTGTTCTTGTAGCCAACGCGTCGGCCACTCAGACCTACATGTAAAATAGCTCAAGCAGTCTACGTCTACACTAAGAAAGCCTCTTAGCCGTGCGTCATATATGGTTACATCGCGAACGATACACAGAAGGAACGATTCGTAGTACGCTTGTTTATGAATTCTAATTTCTGAGAGGCTGTTGTCGTGATTTTGTCACGATATTTTACTAGAAAACCTCTCTGTGACACACATTGCCCCTCTTGGAGTGTCTGCTGCCGGAACTGGGTGTGCGTCTCCGTGACTCCTCGAAGTTGATGATGATGTGGGCCGCTCAACTGCGCGGTCATCAGCGCCCGTACAAATTCCCAATCCGTACACAGTCCAATCTAGCGACTTTCACGAATGATGACGGAATGACGAGGACAACACAAACACCCAGTTCCCTGGCAGAGAAAATCCCCATCCCGGCCGTGAATCGAACCCGGGACCCCGTGAACAAGGGCTAGCCACTAGACCACGAGCTGCGGACGTGACTCCTCGAAGAACAGTAGTTTGCATTACTACTCTCATCCACCCAGACAGCAGAGCAATACCCAGAAATCTGTCGAAAGAGTGTTTTGCAAGCTACGTATTTCGTGGATGAATTACATTCGCTTAGCATACTTCAAATTCGTCCTTTTTTGTGAGGAAGAGTGTAAGTCCAGTTTCCACAGTTTTATAGGATGAGAGGTGGCATGAGCCCCCTCTCATTTTCTATCTTACGATTTTCCTCTCTAATTGCATGCAGTGAAAAGTCGCTATTCCTTCACACGCAGACTTCCCACGCAGCGTCTCTCGTCACCCGGGTGGTCCAGTGACAGGCGGGATATGCTGATCTGGGAAGAGTTAAGCCGACGGGTGTGAGGAAGTCGAGTGAATGCTTTGCAGACGCCGACATTGTCAAAAGACACGCCCGGAGGTGTCTGAAGTAGCGGCTAGGCTAGAGGTTCCGTTACTTCGCAGAAACTTAGCGAAAACACTTTCTGGCGGGCTACCAGCGAGGCGTGGGAAGGACTTGTGTACCCAGGCAGTTGTGGCGGGACAATTCCCGCGCTTTCTGCAAAATAGTAACTGTGATTGGCTTGCTCAGGGCATAGCTCCGTGACGTAGCAAAATCAGCGCAGAAATTGGCGCCAAGAATCTCCATTGGTGGAATGGTAGTGCTCCGGCAATAGAGTGGAATTTTCCGCCGGTTTTCGAGTTGCTGATTGGAACGTTTAACCACGGCCACTGTCGTGGGGGCGGGAATGCGGTGTGTTCGGCCTGTACAGGTGCTCGAGGTAGTCGTCTCTCGCTTTTCGGTCGAGGACGTCGAAGCAACCAGCCATCGCCTCCGGTACGCCAAATCATGTTCTTGCAGTTAAGAAGACAGATTGGTAAGGTATGTCCGCAGCACCGGCAGACAGGGATTTTCCTAGGTGATAATCAGAGCTCAGCAGAGCGCGCCTGTTCGTCTTTTTCTAACTTTGCTCTGTCTTGGGTTGCAGCAATTAATGTTGGGTTGGCTATGTGTTTTCTCTTAAGATTTGAGTTGCAAGGAATTGGCTCCACATACCACTTCGTCATAATCCTCACAATCTAGTTTAGGGACAACTTCACATTCACAGCGTTTGTTTGAGTATCCAATTTGAGCCAATTTGATGTACTGTAAATGTTTCATGTGTTTTTGTTTATTATTTTGTGTTTAGTCTTAATAAATCATATTGTTATTTTGGACAGAACTTTCATTCTGTTAATCGGTAGAGCAACCCTATCATTCCTCACTATGTTAATGAAACCTTCGTTTATTTAACTTATTTATCAAATTAAATTATTGCAGGTGCCAAACTCTCTTCTACTCCACTGGCAGGGTTGATTAGAGTCAGTTTGCGTATTTTTTTTTTTTAATCCTTGGGCAACAGCAAAAGTCGTAGTTAGAATAAGGGGGGCTTAGAGCATCATTTATATATGTAGATTCTAGAAGAATTTAGTGTTAAATACACTGCTAGCCCCGGCACCTCGCAAGGAGGTACAGTGGAACCTCACAAATTTGGATGAATCGGGATGATTCTCACTTCAAATTACTGAAAATCCGAACTACAGAAATGTTTTCTGAAATAGTTGTCTGAAGCTGTGAGATATGGCATACTCTGTATAAGTGTTTAAATAAACTGCCGGAAAAAAAATAGTACACCCTTTTAGGGATTCCCAGTTAAAAAAATGGCTGGGACTTAACTGCTGAGGTCATCAGTCCCCTAGAACTTAGAACTACTTAAACCTACCTAACCTAAGGACATCACACACATCCATGCCCGAGGCAGGATTCAGACCCGCGACCGTAGCGGTCGTGCGGTTCCAGATTGTAGCGCCTAGAACCGCTCGGCCATACGAGCCGGCTTCCCACTTCACACAAGATTTATTGTTGCAACACTGGATGTGAGGTACATGAAGGGATTACGTTTACAGGTCAATAGCACAAGTGGTTCTGGGGTATGGGGCATCGATCTATGCTGAAACACCCATATTAGTAAGTGGTGTAGCTTCTACGGATGGCAATGTAGGCGGTGACCCTGGCATCCAGTCAATCGTACAGGTGGTGGATACTATCCCTGGATATGTTATGCCACGCATGCTCGACCTGTTCACGTAGTTCTGTCTCGTCCCACCATACTCCACACGTGCTCGATTGGAGACAAACCCGTAGATAGTGCTGGCCAGGGAGATTGCTGCACATCTTGCAGTGCACGTGTAGTGTGTGGGCGAGCATTATCGAATTGGAACAACACACTCCTTCCTGTTGCAAAAGAATGAGTCTAACAACATTCTGCACGTACCGAGAGCTGGTTAGCGCCCCTCTAGAAACACCCAAGATGAGCTTATCTCATCCCACATCATAAGACCTGGGTTGGGGTCAGTGTATCCTGGACGAATGCACTCATTGAGACAGCACTCACCAGGTCTACGTCATTCACGCAACCATCACTTGCATGCAGGCAGAATATGGTTTCATCAATGAAAAACACGGCGCGCCATTCCGTCTTCCAAATGGTGTAGCTGTGCACGTCAGTGATGTTGCGTGAGTGGAAGACGGGCTACACGTATGTATGTCCGTAGTCCAACTACTAATGGCTAGTTTGCAACAGTTCGTGAACACACATCTGATCTCACAAGCCCTTTTATCTGTGCTGCAGTAGCTGTACGATTTGCCACTGCTGCCCATAGAATACGATGTTCGCGGGAGGCGTCTGTGCTACATTGGACGTCCAGTACCTCGTCTACGGGTATGATAATATTCACGTGACGGATGATACGAACATCCAGAATGAGATTTCAACTCTGCAGCGGAGTGTGCGCTGATATGAAACTTCCTGGCAGATTAAAACTGCGTGCCCGACCGAGACTCGAACTCGGGACCTTTGCCTTTCGCGGGCAAGTGCTCTGCCAAATGAGATACCTAAGCTCGACTCACGCCCCGTCCTCACAGCTTTACTTCTGCCAGTACCTCGTCACCTACCTTCCAAACTTCACAGAAGCTCTCCTGCTAAACTTGCAGAACTAGCACTCCTGAAAGAAAGGATATTGCGGAGACATGGCATAGCCACAGCCTGGGGGTGTCCCAGAAATAGTTAACGCTCGCTTTTGTAGGAGATTTTTATGTCTCGGCTTGTATACATGGAAATTCTTGCCCTAACAGAACCTGTTTACGAAAATAGCGCAGAATAACGTCGAATGCATTCTTCCTCGCGGTCCTAACGTAGCACCCCATCCATCACGTGTTACTGTTCCTGCTTTCAACATATGCAAACGTTCTCACCGTGATGTAGAAACTCCTATATCCTAGCACAAAAGAAGTCTTGTGAAATGAATGGTAAATTATAATTAGCTCTTATTGAATTTACCCTCTGAATTTCAGATGCCGCCGATGTGGAAGCACTGTCCACCATTTTTTTTTCTTTCTGCAGACTGGACATTCAGTGGCAAAAAAACTATTTTACACAGATCGCCATATTGCACCAGCAATTAAACCTTACAAACTACCCTACATGTCAGCAAATACAGAAAGACTCTTACTCAGTTACACTGCTCTCCCACCAAGGACAGGAGCTTGAATACTAGAACGTGAAACCGATTTCCAACCCATCAATATATTACCATGTACCGTGTCGATCAAGTAAACATACAATCCGTATCCTGCACCATACAAAGTCAGCCCCTTTACATCATTTGTACATATACCGTTAAGACTGACAGCACCATAGGTATACTCGTGACACTAGATATTTACCGTGAGGACGGGCGGGCATACACCCCCAACGTGTGACCAGAGCACCCTCAGTTTCTTGCACCAACCTCCCGTGATGTCTGTGTGCTGAGTCGGTCATGGGTGACTTTTGCTAGGCGTAGTAGAGCTGTGGCGGAAAAAGAGATACATACGTTACCCATTATGGACCACAGGTGCTGCACACAGAAATGGAAGAGATACCAGTGCAGTAAGGCGACACTTCTCTACGTGATAAAGAAACAGTGTGAATTATCTCGAATTCTGAGTTAGTAAAATCCAAATTAGAGAGGGTTTACTGTATATACATTCTTCTGGCTGAATGTTATTTATATTTGTTCATGTTGATTCCACATGTAAAAATACAGACACCATTCTTGGTTAAAATTTACAGTCCAGTTTCCAAACGTTGCAGAAACAGAATGACGTCAGATTTTAACACCATATTACTGACGCAGGGGAAAACGTCATGCAACAAAAAAAATTTTGACAAAGATTATTACTGTAAACGTTTAACGTAAATGAGGTCGTTTAAGAGTGATCGATGAATAGCAATACGGCGGCTATGGTTTGAGTTGCACATTACAGCATCCATACTGTTCACTGTACACGACTGTACAAGTTCGGCAGTCAACAGTTGTGGCTCTGTTAGCCACAAGGTCGTTCCACAACGGATGGAAAAAATACGTTTTTCATTGCCATGAAGCCAAAAACCTCATAAAAAGCTAAATTACTTGAGTTTTTAATTGTCCTGGAATCAAACCTAGGCAAAAAGCAAAATGATATCTGTTTATAACTGTCCTGAGACTGCCCCAAGACTTGTTTAGTGTGCAGTCCACCGTTTTCTGCCACAAGTTGAAACTGAGAAACAGCATGTTCCACAACAGATTGAAATGTGTCAGGGGTCAATCTCAGAATGCGTCGTGCAACGCGTGCCTTCAGTTCAGCTTCGTTCATAAGTGGAGCACTGAACACAAAAACGTCTTTCAGAACGGCCAGGCTGTAGGGAAATGACCGCTGATTGCTGTAGCTCTCTGCAGCAGCCATTTCACTGGCTGTGCAATGTGCGGAGGAGCGCAGTCTTGCATGTAAGTGATCCTACCCACAAGACTCTCACAGCATTAACCAGTGACGGTACTGGTAACAGGACTTGCAGGACTCATGTTCTCAAACACATACAGCCCTACTACTCGTATAAATGATGCTGTAAACCCGCATCACAAAGTCACCTTTGCAGAGTGAAATGGTACCGGTTGACGTGCATGAGGATTTTTCGTTGCCCATAATCTGCAGTTCTGCGTACTGAGATGTCCTCGGTAAAGGACATCGGCTTCGCCTGTACACAGAATGTTCCATGGCCATTCATTGTTCACTTCCACTCGAGCAAGAAATTCCAGATCGAACGTATGTCTTGCTGACAGATCAGCAGAAACAGCTACTATGGACAGCAGTGCGGGCTGTTTCGCAGTAATGCGAAGTTTTATGCACTGTGCCTGCAGGTATGCTGAAGTTCGGGATATTCCCCATGGCTTGCTAGTTTTAACGACACCGCTTAACCTCTCCTGCAGTGATGTGGGCATATCTTCAACAGACGTCGGATCAACCGCTTTCCATCTTTGTCACATTTCACTTAAAACTTATCTTTCCGAATTTTGTGATTTTCTCCAGACCTATAGCAGACATTGGACCAATGTCTTTCTTCATACCCACGAGTGTCTGGAACTTCTGCAGAACTACTAGCGCACAGCAGCAGTGCGCGATCCTTATAAGATGGCTATTTTTTGATTATGTAATTGGATGTATAAATATTTGTAAAGAAAAATTGTACATTTTAAGAATCGTAGTCAGAGAACCAGTTGTTAGGCAACAGTATCTGTATCTTCGATGGCAGCACTGTGGAGTCGTAGAATCTTTGACAGTCAGTAGTGGAAAGCCGCGGCATGCAGCAACCGGGGATTCATCGAGCGTACAGTGTAATGCATGAACGCCACTTTCGGAACAATGTGAGTTGCAGACGAATTCCGAGGAGGAATGATGACTCAGAACAATGGTTGGATAGCATATGGACATAAAACGTTTCTGAAATGAAGGCCAAGGTATTATCTGATGGGGCAAAAAGTTTATTTTTATTTTTGTAGACTTGTATTATTGGTGCGCTTCACCCTCGTCACAGTCGAGTTTTTGACAATTATTCTCTTGATTGATCTTGTGAGTTGATTTACTGTACTATGGAAGTTATCAGATTAAGTGAACTTTCATATTAGAGTCTGCAATTTATTATTTTGGTAAGTTCCTTCCTAAGTGAAATTTCAGAACTTAAAGTCGAGTCATTGGCATTCTGTGTCAAGATTATGAATCCAATTTCTCTGGATCAACTGTAGTTAGTTTTCAGCAGTATTTTTTTAGTTGTTGAGGAGTCTTGCTGTTGAAACGTCTCCTTAGATAAATTATGAATGACTGTGCTGGAAAACATTTTACGTTATTTGGTTTTCAAACAGCTGAGCAAAACTGAACGTACTCAGACATTTCTCTCTTTACTTATTCTGATCATCACTAAACTGACACACAATATTTTCAGCGCAACGCAGTCTGACTTTCCATAATACCTACAAAAGAATGACCCTGACTAGCAATAACCTACACCTTTCATGAATCAGTTACCTCACAAAAATCTTCGTTACTCTAACTACTGCAATACAGCGAGCGCCAATACTGCCAGCTAAATAAAAGATTCAAACTACTGAAGGCACTAACTACTGAGAGGCATAGTTAGTAAATGAAAGATTTTCATAGAGAACAAACAATGTATTTATCTTAATAATGTTCAAAAGTATATCTATATATATCAGTTCATGAAATCCAGTCTTACAAATTTCCTTTTTCTGACGGACACACCTCCAGATCATTCGCTCATAATAACCTCTCAAAACTCTGGCATCCCTCTCTCCACATCAACTACTGCCGGAGGCTCACCTCCAACTGCCCAACGCCATGCGTTGTTCACATCCAACTGCCCAACACTACACAAGCGAATATTCCAACAATGAGTCCAACCAGCCACAGACTGCACACAGCACAGTCAGTGATTTTCATACAGAGCGCTACGTGGCGTTACCAACATAAAAATCTAAACAGCCTACTTACACTGTTTCTGTCAGTACTTCATTTTTCAGGTGAGATTCATAATACGTGATTATTTCGTTTCCTTTGTGCAATGTAGGTTCTGTCAGATTATTCATTTTACCAGTGCCATTTTCATTGCAGACATTTTCGTGTGTTTCATGTTACATTCTTATACAACTTGCCATTAGAGTCTTTTTTTTTATACAGATTCATCTTTTTGAAACAGTTCGCGCTGACCAAATCCACTGAGCGTGAAGTTATTAGCTTGCTTATTTATTTGCATATGAATGATATCGGTTTTCACACACACAATTTCATTGAAACAGCAATGCTAGGTGTCTCGGACGCAAAGTGAGGAACAGTCGTATGCCTTGCGTCCGTTGGTGTGCATATTCTGAAGCCTACACCGCAACAGTTTTGCTCTCCTTTTTTTTTCTCGACGCTACCCGCTGGGTCAGTACCATGCTAATAAAATATGACATCTTTCTGAGCTGTGGTTGTCTTTCTACAGAGTTTTGAAACTCGAACTTTAATCATAGCCACCCTGTATGAAAATTTATCTTATATCCTTTCGCTCAAATGAAGTTCTCGCAACTCGCTGTAAAAGAGTCAAACTCTCTCATCTTTTAGGGTTCCGTGACTCAGTCGGAACCCTCGCAGGATCATTTTGTTGTCCGACTATGTGTCTGTCATACTGTTAAAAACTCTTTATTTTAGGAACGGTTAGACGTGTTAATCTGAAATTAATGCCACATTGTAAGGTCTATAGTCATCCGGCGGTGTAAAAATCTGAAGAATTTGAGTCAATGTAATCAAAAGCTACGGCCATTTATGTCACATATATTGATACTCGCAAACTCAATCGTCAAAACCAATAGCGTACTTCCCGTTGACCTACAAGAATGAAATTGGGCAAGATGCAAGATTTCACACTACAGCTAAAGGAAAAAAATTCGAAAATTTTAATATATTATTATCTCAAACGAATGGAAACTTTTTTTATAGTTTCTTATCCGATGGGCTGTCTGCATATCCGTCTGTCATATCATTTATGTCACATAATTTTACACACGCAAACTCACTCATATAAACGTATAGTTTACTTGCCGTTGACCATCATCACGAACTTCGGCAATAAGCAATTTTTCACAGTACAACTAAAAGAAAAAATTCTAAAATTGTTAATTTTTATTTTTTTATTTTTATTTTTTTGTCATCAGTCTTCCTACTGGTTTAATGCGGCCTGCCACAAAGTCCTGTCCTATGCTATCCTCTTCATCTTAGAATAGCACTTGCAACCTACGTCCTCAATTATTTGCTGGATGTATTCCAATCTCTGTCTTCCTCTACAGTTTTTGCCCTCTACAGGTCCCTCTAATACCACGGAAGTCGATCCTTCATGTCCTAATAGATGTTCCCTCATCCCGTCCCTTCTCCTTATCAGTGTTTTCCACATATTCTTTTCCTCTCCAATTTTGCGCATAACATCCCCATTCCTTACCTTACCAGACCACCTAATTTTCAGCATTCGTCTGTTGCACCACATCTCAAATACTTCGATTCTCTTCTTTTCCGGTTTTCCCACAGTCCATGTTTCACCACCATACAATGCTGTACTCCAGACGTACATTCTCAGAAATTTCTTCCTCAAATTAAGACCGAGTAGCCTCCTCTTGGCCAGGAATGCCCCTCTTGCCATTCCTAGTCTGCTTTAGACGTCCTCCTTGCTCTGTCCGTCATTGGCTATTTTACTGCCTAGGTAGCAGATTTCCTTAACTTCATCTAGTTCGTGACCATCAATCCTGATGTTAAGTTACTCGCTCTTCTCATTTCTACTACTTCTCATTACCGTAATCTTTCTTCGATTTATTCTCAATCCATACTCTGTACTCATTACACTGTTCATTCCATTCAGCATATCATGTAATTCTTCTTCACTGTCACCCACGATAACCATGTCATCAGCTAATCGTATCATTAATATCCTTTCACCTTGAATTTTAATTCAACTCCCGAACCTTTCTTTTATTTCCATCACTGCTTCCTCGATGTACAGATTGAGCAGTAGGTGTGAAAGGCTATATCCTTGCCTTATACCCTTTTCAATACGAGCACCTCGTTCTTGGTGGTCCACTCTTATTATTCCCTCTTGGCTGTTGTACATATTGTATATGACCCGTCTCTCCCTATAGCTTACCCCTACTTTTCTGTGAATTTCCAACATCTTGCTCCATTTTACATTCCAGAACGCTTTTTCCAAATCGACGAATGTTATGAACGTGTTTTGTTTTTTCTTTAGTCCTGCTTCCATTATTAACCGCAACGTCAGAATTACCTCTCTCGTGCCTTTAGCTTTCCTACAGCCAAACTGATCGTCATCTACCGCTTCCTCAATTTTCTTTGCCATTCTTCTGTATAATATTGTTGTAAGCAACATGGATGCATGAGCTGTTACCCGGATTGTGCGGTAATTCCCGCACTTGTCAGCTCTTGCCGTCTTCGGAATTGTGGGGATGATGCTTTTCCGTAAGTCAGATGGTATGTCGCCAGATTCATACATTCTACACACCAATGTGAATATTCGTTTTTTGTCACTTCCCCCAACAATTTTAAAAATTCTGGTATGTTATCTATTCCTTCTGCTTTTTTTTATCTTAAGCCTTCCAAAGCTCTTTTTAATTCTGATTGTAATACTGGATCCCCTATTTCTTGTAAATCGACTCAGACAAATCTTCCCCCTCATAGTGCTTTTCAGTGTATTCTTTCCACCTATCCGCTCTCTCCTCTACATTTAACAGTGGAATTCCCGTTCAATCTTAATATTATCAGCCTTGCTTTAAATATCACCGAAGATTGTTTTGACTTTCCTGTATGCTGAGTCTGTCCTTCCGACAATCATATCTTTTTCGATGTCTTCCCATTTTTCCTGCAACCATTTCGTCTTAGCTTCCCTGCACTTCCTATTTATTTCATTCCTCAGCGACTTGTATTTCTGTATTTCCGAGTTTCCCGGAACATTTTTGTACTTCCTCCTTTCATTGATTCACAGCCGCCCCACACCGAACCCAGGGTTATTGTGCGGTTCGGCCCCCAGTGGATACAACCCCCCCCCCCCCAACCACCGCCCTTCGGGAACATCTTACCAAACGAGTGTAGCCCCAAGTGTTTGCGTGGTAGAATAATTTCATCTGTTACCCATGGTTTCTTCGCGGTTACCTTCTTTGTACCCATGTTTTCCTACCAATATTTAGTGATGGCCGTTTTTAGAGATGTCCATTCCTCTTCAACTGTCCTGCTTACTGAGCTATTCCTCATTTCTGTATCTATAGCCTTAGAGAACTTCAACCGTATCTCGTCATTCCTTAGTACTTCCGTATCTCACTTCTTTGCGTATTGATTCTTCCTGAGTAATGTCTTAAACTTCAGCCTATTCTTCATCACTACTATATTGTGATCTGAGTCTATGTGTGCTCCTGGGTACGCCTTACGATCCAGTATCTGATTTAGGAATCTCTGCCTGACCATGATGCAATCTAACTGAAATCTTCCCGTATTTCCCGGCCTTTTCCAAGTATACCTCCTCCTCTTGTGATTCTTGAACAGCGTATTCGCTATTACTAGCAGAAACTTGTTATAGAATTCACTTAGTCTTTCTCCTCTCTCATTCCTTGTCCCAAGCCCATACTCTCCTGTAACCTTTTCTACTCCTTCCCCTACAACTGCATTCCAATCTCCCATGACTATTAGATTATCATATTCCTTTACATACTGTATTACCCTTTCAATATCCCCATACAGTTTCTCCACCTCTTCATCTTCAGCTTGCGACGTCGGCATGTGTACCTGAACTATCGTTGTCGGTGTTGGTTTGTTGTGGAGTCTGATAAGAAGCTCCCTACCACTGCATTGTTCACAGTAACACACTCTCTGCCCTACCTTCCATAGCATAACGAAATCCTAATCCTGTTATACCATTTTCTGCTGCTGTTCATATTACCCTATACTCATCTGATCAGAAATCCTTTTCTTCTTTTGACTTCACTTCACTTCACTGACCCCTACTATATCTAGACGGAACCTTTGCATTCCATTTTCAGATTTTATAGTTTCCCTTTCACGTTCAAGCTTCTGATATTCCGCGGCCCGACTAGTAGAACGTTATCCTTCTGCTGATTATTCAATCTTTTTCTCATGGTAACCTCCCCTTTGGCAGTCCCCTCCCGGGGATCCAAATGGGGGACTATTCCGGAATCTTTTGCCAATGGAGAGATCATCATAATACTTCTTCAATTACAGGCCACATGTCCTGTGGATACACATTACAATGCATTGGTTACCAATGACTTCTGCATCATCATGCCGTTGATCTTTCGTATTTATATCACATGATTTTTTTTTTAATTTGTCATCTGTCCGTCCGTCCGTCAGTCAGTTTAAGACCTCTTTTCCTCAGGAACAGGTACTTGTATCAGGTTGACATTTATGTCACGTACAGAAGCCTATAGTTCCTTAGTGGAGAACCAAAATAAGCTTCCAAGTCGATGTAATTGGAACATATGGCCATTTATGACACATAATTTAGGTTATTTCCCGTTGACCTAGAATCATGAACTTTAGCAAGGTGCAAAGTTTAACAGTACAAGTTAAGGAAAATTTACGAAAACTGTTAATTTGTATTGATATCATTTGCTGTGAGGCTTTAAACTTAAAATTTAAACATTCTCAAATATCTTGGATTTCTGGGACCGGTATCTTGCCAGTACTGAAGTCGATAACTAGCAAAAATCATCGAGATTCTCAATTTCCAGGTTGGATGAATTTTCTACATACATAATAAAATTTTAATGGAACCCAGGGAGCGCATGTCCTACTCACATCTTGCCAATTTTTTCTATATCAGGACACACACACTTTTATCAGACTGGCCCATGTCTCTATTGTACGTATCTATGTTTTAAACCGAGTACCTAGAAACGACATAGAACCTTCATCCCGCCGTAGCGCTCAGTGGTTTACAACCCCACAACAGACCACAGCAGTCCACCCACACCACCCCACCACTGCCCGACACCGAACGCTGGGTTACTGTGCGGTTCGGCCTCCAGTGGACACCCCCTCCCCCCTCCCCGCCCCCTTGGAACGTCTCATAACAAACGAGTGTAGCCCCAAGTGTTTGCATGGTAGAATAATTATGGTGTACGCATACGTAGAAACGGTGTTTGCCCTGGAATCACCGACACAACTTAACTGAGGCGGAATTAGGGGAACCAGCCCACATTCACCGAAGTAGATGGAAAACCGCCTTAAAAACCATTCACAGGCTGGCCGGCACACCAGACCTCGACACTAATCTTCCGGGCGGATTCGCGCCGGGGACCGACACGCTTTCCCACTCGGGAAGCAGCGCGTTGGACAGCGCGGCTAGCCGGGCGGGCCTATGTCTCTATTACTTCCACTTTAAATTGCTCTGCACTTCCCATATTTTACGTTTTCTATTACTTTGTTGCCTGTGTCTAATCACGAAATGTGTGTTACAATGCGAAATTCGGTTGCAAAATAAATAAATAAATAACAACAGCGGGTATGAATGTCAACGTACCGAGAGTTTGTCATTTCACCGACGACGTGTAACGATTTCAAGTGACTCTCTGGAAACCGCAAGCAGTACCTGAAAGCTGATAACGCTGTCAGTGAAGACAGCAGCCAGACGAGAAAAGCCATCAGTGACTAGCTGACAGAGAGAAGCTGTAGCTACGATTTCCAGGTGTTAATTAAGGACAACTGTGCTTGCAGCAGTCTCCACTAAGGTCTGGTGCCATTTGCTACAGGGACAGCCCTGCCTTCGCGACAGAGATATTTATGAAAGCTGCGAGCTTTCGGTTGGATCGCGATTTAAATGGGCCTCACCTCAGGACGACTGCAGTGTGGGACCGACACGTTGCAGAGGCACCCCGTCCCGCCGCGCCGCTCCCCACCTGCGCCCCATGCAGCGCCGGCGAGCCACCACTTGTCGGCGTTGCTTTCTTTCATCCCTCCGTCAAAGTCACATGAGGACGTTTTCCCGGTGAGTGACGTCGGAACCTGTTTCACTTCGCTCGCGAGGGGAGCTGCGGCGGCTAGAAAATTCGGTGTGCGCTCGCTCGTAAGAAAGGGAGAGGAGGGGAGATGTGACGGAAGGACTTCCGTTGGCCGCGGTGCCCACGTGTGAACAGCGCCGGGCGCTGGGAACCCGGCTCATTACACGGCTGTGGCCGCGTCATTAGCGAGCGGAGGGGCGCGTGGCTGCAGCCACCGGCCGTTACTGCGCTCCCTGCTGCCGGCACTGCACGACGGCGCGGCGGGCGCCGCAGTGGGGGCGCCGCCGCACCCGTCGAAACTCTCTGGAATCTCTGCAGTAATGGAAACGATTCTGTGGTTGGGGCATCCGCAAATATGGAAATAACTCTGCAAACAGTTTTGTTTTGAACCAGTTTTATACCTTACTGTCCATTAAAATTCCTACAACACGAAGAAATGCGAATGATAAACGGATATTTATTGGACAAATATATAATAATAGAACTGACATGTGATTACATTTTCACGCAGTTTGGGTGCATAGATCCTGAGAAATCAGTACCCAGAACAACCACCTCTAGCCGTGATAACAGCCTTGATACGCCTGGTCATTGAGTCAAACACTGCTTCGATGACGCGTACAGGTACAGCTGCCCATGTAGCTTCAACACGATACCACAGTTCATCAAGAGTAGTGACTGGCGTATTGTGACGAGCCAGTTGCTCGGCCACCGTTGACCAGACGTTTTCAATTGGTGAGAGATTGGAGAATGTGCTGGCCAGGGCAGCAGTCGAACATTTTCTGTATCCAGAAAGGCCCGTACAGGACCTGCAACATGCGGTCGTGCATTATCCTTCTGAAATGTAGGGTTTCGCAGGGATCGAATGAAGGGTAGAGCCAAGGGTTGTAACACATCTGAAATGTACCGTCCACTGTTCAAAGTGCTGTCAATACGAACAAGAGGTGGCCGAAACGTGTGACCAATGGCACCCCATACCATCACGCCGGGTGATACGCCAGTATGGTGATGACGAAAACACGCTTTCAATATGCGTTCACCGCGATGTCACCAAACATGGATGCGACCATCATGATGCTGTAAACAGAACCTGCATTCATCCGAAAAAATGACGTTTTGCCATTCGTGCACCCAGGTTCGTCGTTGAGTACACCATCGCAGGCACTACTGTCTGTGATGCAGCGTCAAGGGTAACCGCAGCCATGGTCTCCGAGCTGATAGTCCATGCTGCTGCAAACGTCGTCTAACTGTTCGTGCAGATGGTTGTTGTCTTGCAAACGTCCCCCTCTGTTGACTCAGGGATCGAGACGTGGCTCTACGATCTGTTTCAGCCATGCGGATAAGATGCCTGTCATCTCGACTGCTAGTGATACGAGGCCGTTGGGATCCAGCACGGCGTTCCGCATTACCCTCCTGAACCCACCGACTCCATATTCTGCTAACCGTCATTGGATCTCGATCAACGCGAGCAGCAATGTCGCGATACGATATACCGCAATCGCGATAGGCTACAATCCGACGTTTATCAAAGTCGGAAATGTAAATGTATGCATTTCTCCTCCTTACACGAGGCATCACAACAACGTTTCACCAGGCAACGCCGGTCAACTGCTGTTTGTGTACGAGAAATCGGTTGGAAACTTTCCTCATGTCAGCGCGTTGTAGGTGTCGCCACCGGCGCCAACCTTGTGTGAATGCTCTGAAAAGCTAATCATTTGCATATCACAGCATCTTCTTCCTGTCGGTTAAATTTCGCGTCTGTAGCACGTCATCTCCGTAGTGTAGCAATTTTAATGGTCAGTAGTGTAATAAATGTATCATAATACAGCCGCTTGCTATAAAATCTGCAGTAATGGTTCAGATTCAGCTTTTAACAACAGATATTCTTGTAACTGGCTGTTTAAGACTCTTCTCAGGTTGGAGCAAGGGAACGAAGTACTACTTCCAGTACAATGTATATTGAAGGTCTGTGTTCTACAAACCGACTTTGGGGTTGAGAATACCTTCACATAGGGCTCTAATGATTCTCTTGTACGGAAACGTTGCGAAATACACCTGCACTCACTCCCCTCCAAAGAAGTGTGTAACACTATTATCTTAGTAAAGTAAGTCACATTGATATTTCTTGGACATTTAAGCCTTACATTCCCAAACCACTGATCACAGTTACCACTAAGGCAGAGTTACCAAATATGGTCTTCCGAACTCCCTTCACAAAAGAAGACGTAGTAAATATTCCAGAATTCGAACTGCCAACATGAGTAACGTGAAAGTATGTATCCTCCGTGTAGTGGAGCAGCATGACACACTTGAGAAAGGCAAAGTCCCCGGTCCAGACTGTATCCCAGTCAGGTTCCTTTCAGAGCATGCTGATACAATAGCTCTATACGAAACAGTCATATACAACAACTCGCTCATAAGAAGATCCGTACCTAAAAACTGGAATGATGATCAAGTTACACCAATACTCATGGAAAGAAATAGAAATAATCAAGTTAATTACAGACCAACATCACAAACGTCGATTTCAGCAGGATTTTGGAAAATTACTGTACTCAAACACTATGAATTACCTCGAAGAAAATATCGATCTAGTGAAACACAACTATTTATTCCCACGAAGTTAGGTATTTATTCCCACGGAGGAATGAGTACCGTCGATAGCGGACGTCAGAGTCATTTCATATTTCAGTTGTATGACTGGTTTCGTAACAACTGACGGAAAGTCAACGAGTAAAACAGAAGTAACAACTGGCGCTCCACAATGGAGTGTTATAGGCCCTCTCTTGTTCCCGACCTACAGTAACGATTTAGGAGACAATCTGAGCAACCCTCTTAGACTTCCCGCAGATGATGCCGTCTTTTACCCTCTTTAAAGTCATCACATGAATTATTTAGAAGAGGTATCAATAATGTGCAAAAATGAGAGTTGACTCTAAATAAGGAATCGTGTGAAGTCATTCTCTTGAGTTTCAAAAGAAATCCGCTAAATTTCGGTTACACGATAAATCATACAAACCTAAAGACTGGAAACTCAATTAAATACATAGTGATTACAACTATGAATAATTTAAATTGGAACGATCACATAGATAATGTTATGGGGAAAGCAAACCAGAACACTTAGAAAAATAACAGGTCTACTAAGGACACTGCTTATATTACGCTTGCTGGCCGTAGTGGCCGAGCGGTTCTAGGCGCTACAGTCTAGAACCGCGCGACCGCTACGGTCACAGGTTCGAAACCTGCCTCGGGCATGGATGTGTGTGATGTCCTTAGGTTAGTTAGGTTTAAGTAGTTCTAAGTTCTAGGGGACTGATGACCTCAGAAGTTAAGTCCCATAGTGCTCAGAGCCATTTGAACCATTTTATATTACACTTGTTCGCCCTCTTCTGGAGTATTATTGCATGGTGTGGGATCCGTATCAGCTAGGACTGACTGAGAACATCGCAAAAGTTTAAAGAATGACAGCTAGTTTTGTCCATCGCGAAACAGTCGAGAGAATTTCACGGATATGAGACAAGATTTGGGGTATCAGTCACTAAAACAAATCGTTTTTCACCGCGGCAGGACCTTCTCATGAAATTTCAATCACCAGCTTTCTCCTCGGAGTGTAAAGACATTGACGCCCGCCTACGTGAGGAGAAATGATCATCATAATAAAATATGAGAAATCAGAGGTCGCACGCAATGATTTAAATGCTCGTCTTATCCAAGTGGAACGGTAGAGAAAGGGCTTAAATGTCGTTCGATGAACCCTCTACCAGGCATTTAATTTCAGATTAATCATTTAGATGTAGATCCACAAGCAACTAAATTAGTGGCATTTACCTGGCAGCGTGTCACACCCCTTTCTTGCCCTGAAGACAACACGGACGTGTCGTCCAGTGTACCTCATGCAGTGGAGGAACTGTGGTGTTGCATCCGGATTTCGTGTCCCGGATGCTGTTTTCTGTGAGGACACAATCCGGAAAAGCGAAAAAAAAATGAAGAGGGAAAGAAAAGGGAAAAAGCAAGGGCGAAGTAGGATTGGGAAGAACAATAAGTAGATGTAGATGAAGAGGAAGGGAAGGAACTGGAGTGCACTAAAATTGAAAGGGGATAGAGATGAATTAAAGGAAATCAGGATCAGACTCGGATTGGACTACGTTAAGCAATAGTTCCATAAGACCTACCTCATCCTGATGGAGAGGATCTTGTCTCTTGTTTTGTGCTGTTACGTGCAGCCAGTTTCATTACGCCGAACGAGCCAACACAACTAAAGCGTAAGGAGTTTAATTTGCGTTTGTTATTCGCTTTGTTAGGGGCTTGCATCCATCGGCAATAAAACAGACAGAAAGGAATCGCGCTACTATTGTCACCAATTCAACTGTGGAATATGGGTTTTTGATTTTTAGAACTGTTGTTGTTGTTGTTGTTGTTGTGGTCTTCAGTACTGAGACTGGTTTGATGCAGCTCTCCATGCTACTCTATCCAGTGCAAGCTTCTTCATCTCCCAGTACCTACTACAGCCTACATCCTTCTGAATCTGCTTGGTGTATTCATCTCTTGGTCTCGCTCTACCATTTTTACCCTCCATGCTACCCTCCAATACTAAATTGGTGATCCCTCCTTGATGCCTCACAACATGTTCTACCAACCAATCCCTTCTTCTAGTCAAGTTGTGCCACAATCTTCTCCTCTCCCCAATCCTATTCAACACCTCATCATTAGTTATGAGATCTACCCAGCTAATCTTCAGCATTCTTCTGTAGCACCACATTTCAAAATCTTCTATTCTCTTCTTGTCTAAACTATTTATCGTCCATGTTTTACTTCCATACATGGCTACACTCCATACAAATACTTTCAGAAACGACTTCCTGACACTTAAATCTGTACTCGATGTTAACAAATTTCTCTTCTTCAGAAACGCTTTCCTTCCCATTGCCAGTCTACATTTTATATCCTCTCTACTTCGACCATCATCAGTTATTTTGCTCCCCAAATAGCAAAACTCCTTTACTACTTTAAGTGTCTCATTTCCTAAACTAATTCCCTCAGCATCACCCGACTTAATTCGACTACATTCCATTATCCTCGTTTTGCTTTTGTTGATGTAATTCTTATATCCTCCTTTCAAGACACTGTCCATTCTGTTCAACTGCTCTTGCAAGTCCTTTGCTGTCTCTGACAGAATTACAATGTCATCGGCGAACCTCAAAGTTTTTATTTCTTCTCCATGGATTTTAATACATACTCCGAATTTTTCTTCTGTTTCCTTCACTGCTTGCTCAATATACAGATTGAATAATATCGGGGAGAGGCTACAGTCCTTTCTCACTTCCTTCCCAACCACTGCTCCCCTTTCGTACCCCTCGACTCTTATAACTGTCATTTGGTTTCTATACAAATTGTAAATAGCCTTTCGCTCCCTATATTTTACCCCTGCCACCTTCAGAATTTGAAAGAGAGTATTGCAGTCAACATTGTCAAAAGCTTTCTCTAAGTCTACAAATGCTAGAAACGTAGGTTTGCCTTTCCTTAATCTAGCTTCTAAGGTAAGTCGTAGGGTCAGTATTGTCTCAAGTGTTCCAATATTTCTACGGAATCCAAATTAATCTTCTCCGAGGTCGGCTTCTAATAGTTTTTCCATTCGTCTGTAAAGAATTCGCGTTAGTTTTTTGCAGCCGTGACTTATTGAACTGATAGTTCGGTAATTGTCACATTTGTCAACACCTGCTTTCTTTGGGATTGGAATTATTATACAGGGTGATTCAAAAAGAATACCACAACTTTAAAAATGTGTATTTAATTAAAGAAACATAATATAACCTTCTGTTATACATCATTACAAAGAGTATTTAAAAAGGTTTTTTTTCACTCAAAAGCAAGTTCAGAGATGTTCAATATGGCCCCCTCCAGACACTCGAGCAATATCAACCCGATACTCCAACTCGTTCCACACTCTCTGTAGCATATCAGGCGTAACAGTTTTGATAGCTGCTGTTATTTCTCGTTTCAAATCATCAATGGTGGCTGGGAGAGGTGGCCGAAACACCATATCCTTAACATACCCCCATAAGAAAAAATCGCAGGGGGTAAGATCAGGGCTTCTTGGAGGCCAGTGATGAAGTGCTCTGTCACGGGCTGCCTGGCGGCCGATCCATCGCCTCGGGTAGTTGGCGTTCAGGTAGTTACGGACAGATAAGTGCCAATGTGGTGGCGCTCCATCCTGCTGAAATATTAATTGATGTGCGTCTTGTTCCAGCTGAGGGAACAGCCAATTCTCAAACATCTCCAGATACTGTAGTCCAGTTACAGTAGCACCTTCGAAGAAAAATGGACCAAAAACTTTATTGGCTGAAATGGCACAGAAAACGTTCACCTTAGGCGAGTCACGTTCATACTGAGTTGTTTCCTGCGGATTCTCAGTGCCCATTGTGACGGTTGACTTTCCCGTTAGTGTGGAAAGTTGCTTCATCACTAAACACAATCTTTGAAACGAAAGATTCATCTGTTTCCATTTGAGCAAGGATAAAATCACAGAAATCCATTCTTTTAATCTTATCAGCTGCAGACAATGCTTGAACCAATTTCAGGCGGTAAGGTTTCATAACTAACCTTTTTCGTAGGACTCTCCATACAGTTGTTGTGGAATTTGCAGCTGTCTGCTAGCTCTGCGAGTCGATTTTCCTGGGCTGCGAACAAATGCTTGCTGGATGCGTGCTATATTTTGAAAGGTCTCTGTTGGATTCCTTTCATGTTTAATTTCTTAAATCTGTTGCCATTTATGGAATAAATTCCTCTTCTAAATGTGCTGTGGCGTTTCTGACTATCTGGGAGGAGACTGAGCAGTGGAACGTGTTACTTTTACACATAAACAAGAACGATCTGTAACACTACTACACTTTAAAGCACAGTTTATATGTAATTCTTATATGTAATTCATGTCACACAGCCTCATACGGAACCTACATCCGCTTTCTTTTATATACTGTATATGATAAGATACTGTCATCCCCCTTCCCTTTTGTGTGAGAGGATGAATGAGTATAAGTATTTCTAGTTGCATGCTTGAGGGTAGCAGACAACGCTGTCTGCTAGAGAACAGTAGGACCAACGTCGGAACAGGTAGCTACGCTTCCTAAAAGCAAAGAGGTTTCTATCCTTAGTATGGTCCTGTCCGTCCGTTGTCATGTTGGTATAGGAAGCTGCCCCTCTGGCCACTTCCGTTGGTCTTTGAGAGCCGCTCTCAGGAAGCACGCTCGGCAGTAGGCAGTTGCTGTGTGGCCGTGGCGAGCGTCTGAAGTGGTAAGATCTCCGGCTAAGCGCGTGTCTGTTAAGTCCGTAGGACAATGGATTTCTTAAGTTCAGCCTAACTGAAAATTTAATCACCTTGATTTCAGGTTTAGCTCTAAAATATCTAATGCTATCTTAAAGTGCAGCGGAGTGTAATTCTCGTGTTAAATTCAGATTATTTTGCGGTAGTTGCTTTGTTACTACTTTGTGAGTAAAGTGGAACCACGTGTTGATCAGTAACTCTAACTAAGTTCATCAATCTTAAATGCGAATGTTTGTGTGATTATAACGTCTCGTCTTGACTATATTTTCAATATAGCAACTTTTCTTTATGTTCAGCTCACGTGGGGTGTACTTTGCGAGACCACTACCACGTGCTTATATAACTGTTTGACCCATCAGGTTAATAGTAAGACGTTAGTAACCAGTTCAAGGTTTTTCTTTTGTCAAGTGCTTTTCGATCTAATGTATTTTAATTATCAAAATTATTGTGGAGTTGTACGCTTTGTGTAAACCAAGTTGACCACGTGGAGCATGTGGTGTAATCATCAAAGTAGCCCTCAGCTATTCTTTTTGCGAAGACTTCACAAAGAGTTAATATGAATTTAGTATACCAGTGTGTGGTAATTACATGACGGACAGGATTGTGGTATGAACGTAATTTCTTTGGGTAAAAACTGAATCTGTTGGTTGTGGTTAATTTCTTCTTGCTTATGTTTCAATGTTCTTCGTGTGTTATTTTATGAATGCAGTGTTGTATCCAGTCTCCCAATCTTGGCTCCATAGTTTATGTGTTCCGTAAGATTACAATCTCACATTCTTTTCAATCGTAAATAAGGCACCAGCTCAGTTATAACTCACGTATAATATGCTGAAATTCCAATGAACAATCTTAAAATAAATTTCCAAGTATAAACTGATTTCTTTCTTTTTATTTAAATTCTCCTTTTTATATATATATATTTTACCGGTTTTGTATGACTATTAAAAGATTATCATTAATGTTAGTCTGCTAAATATCTGATGAAACAGTTGCCCAGTAATCCACGGTTAACGTCCCCAGACAGATCACGGCTTTTAACCCACTTTCATTGTCAACTAGCACCGATATCAGTATACCAAAATTAAAGTTACAACCTTACACATCAGCATACCAAATTAAAGTTACAATATTACACATGGCGACCCTGTTCTGTGATTCCGCTAGACTCTGGAATCTCTGAAATGTTAGATTGCGAGCGTGTTATAATCTTAATTTTTTATCCCTACAGCTCTCAAACAACTTCTGTGTTGTTTCCGAGCAGACTTTCATAAGATTCACGGCGTTGTTGATCGGCGTTGCGTTGTTTGTCTTGTTTTGTTTTTTATACTTGTGTGTTTTATATGTCTGTGTGTTTTTTATTCTCGCTTGTAAATTCCACTGTTTCGATCTAAGATAAAAAAATTTGTTTTGCGTGTGAAAAAGTGCGTACTAGGTTGGGTATCTTTCGTGTGACTGTCGTAATTTTTGTGGGACACATTTATTCTGATTAGTGTGTTGCGTACCGGGCATAAATTGAACTAATGCAGACACGTAACCAAACTAAAAGTAAGCGGTCCGACAACCTAAGCAACATGGACCAAGGGGATAATTTAATTTCGAATGTTAACGCGTCGGGCGGTTCCGAAAATGCAATGGGGAATACTTCAGACGAAATGCAAGACAGGACGAACGGGCTCACATCAGAGCCACAAATTAATTTGCCTCCAACTAACCAAATTGATTTAGCAGAACTCATGAAAGCCTTATTGCAACAAAATAAAGAATCATTTGAAAAATCGTTCCGAGAACAAAAAGAATCATCCGAAAAATCGATCCGCGAGCTAGGCGAACAAATGACGCAGAAATCAGAAAAATCGTTCCGAGAACAAAAAGAATCATCCGAAAAATCGATCCGAGAGCTAGGCGAACAAATAGACGAAAAACTAATCCAGCAGACAAATAAAGTCGACAAGTCGATGCAGAGAGTGTCCGATGATATCTCACAAAGAATAAACAATCTGGCAAGTGAGATAAAAAGTGATATTATGAAAGAATTAGGCCGTACATTTGAACAAATCGATGATCGTCTGCAAGCTTTAGAACAGAGCAAGCGGAGGGGCGATACCGAATCTAAAGAAAGCGAAGAACGGCTACTTAGGAATTTCCAAGAGGTGAGGGAAGAATGCCAAAGGGAACACCAGCAGGTAATCTCGAGGGTCCAGCAGGCGGAAACGCATTGTCCCACGTCCGTTAGCAACACAATAGCGGACAACAGTTTAGCGATCCACGCGTTGGAACAGCAAATAGAACAATTGAAGCAGACTGGGGCGGAGGACAAGAGACAAATTGATGATAAGATTGCGGCATTAGCGGACACTGTAGATACGATGAAGCTGACGGAAAGTGAGAACAATACTACACCGGTAGTGGCCGCAGAGACTGAAGATGTGCGTTCGCTTCTTAGATTTCAGAAGGGACAGTTTGAAGTGAACAGACAACACAAAGCTGTAACAGGCGAATTACAAGAACGCGTAGCGCATCTGGAAAACCGCATGGCGTGTGATTCCGAACTCGCCAATAGCACTAAAATTAGCCGTACGAACAGTGCAGAGAGGGACTCCGGCCACGAGGGAGATTTTGACGACAGGGAAGAATGTAATTTAAGGGGCAGACATGAGAGAAACAGAAACATTCAAGGGCCTCGCCAGGAGGAAATGCGGGGATTTGATTTCAAACATTTCCTTACGGTAAGAAAGTTTGAGATATTCCGAAATTCGCAAAAAGGAATACATCCACGTGCATGGCTCGAGCAATTTGAGTTTTGTCTTCCCCCCGACTGGGCAAGTTCACATAAGATAGAATATATGTGTGGCTATTTGGAAGGCGAACCGGCGATTCGCATGAGGTCGGCAGCGCGTCACTGCAACTCCACTCGGGAGTTTCGACAAGCCTTTCTGTCCGCCTATTGGTCGGAAGCGGCACAAGATAGGGTCAAACATGGCATAATTATGCTGCCAAATTTGAACCAGTCTGGTTTCGGCAGCCCTGCACGCCTATTCGACCACATGCTGCAGGCAAATCAATTCCTATACGACCCATACGGGCCTGCGGAACTAATTAGGATATGCATCACCAAATTGCCGATGCACTTGCGGCACGTCATTCTTGCGGGTCGATGCAAAGAGGACGTGGAAACGTTCAAGACGCTTCTCCAAGAGTTGGAATACAATACAGGAGAATGCCCGCCTAATCAGGCACAAAGTTATTACGGGGCACAGCAGCGCGACCGCAGTCGTGGCCGTATTACTAATCAAAGGCGTGACTGGTCGTCGCGACGCGAACGGAACAATAATCGGGACCGGCCGTATAGAAACTGGGGTGACAGTCGCGAACACAGGTGGAACAACAGAAATGATCGAGGACGTAGACAGAATCGTGAACGCTACAGGTACGGCAACCAGAATCGACACTATGATGAATACGGTGGGAATAGGACTGTAGGCGGAGCACCTCATGATGTGGAAATTCGGCCGGCTAACCCTAGACATAATCCAGTAAATGGAAATGAACGAAACCGGCAATGACAAACGATCAGCGCAGAAGGCGCCCAATCGGAACAAATGAGCGACATGGCAAATGACTAGAAAGGACAGTGAGAAGTAGAGAGGACGGTGAGGAGAAAGAATTGATTAGTTTAAATTTGTGACGAATGCATTTTGAATAATATGTTGGTAAAAATTAATGATAAAGATGTTTCTGTGTGATGTATTGAAGTGATGTTTTAATTTTTTTCTCTCCTTGTGCAATTAGGATTTAGTTTGATTCAAACGTGAAGGTAAAAGGTTTCTTTGTGAACGAGGAAAATGCTGTTTATGTTTTTTTTGTGTGTAAATTGAAAAGAGTCGCTCCTGAGGAAAGCAAGATCGTTGCTGAATTAGTGCATAAACTCAGGGGAATATCCGATCTGTGGGTATTATGGGTCTGGCAAACCCAGGTCCCCAGCTGTTAGTAGCCTTGTTTCCGATTTTCTGCTTTCAGTGCTACTATCTATCTATTACTATTCTATATCTGTCAGTATAAATGAGGATCTCTTACTATAGTATGCGTGCTGTATGAATATTTTAAGATAGGAGAACTCTGAGAAAGGAATGAGTAAGTTTGGAATCTTGAAAACAGGATGCGATAATACGATTGTTGAACCATTGGCTTCCAATATGCGATGATATGTTAATATTGATGATATATGTTTTTTTTTTTTTTTGGTTCTTTATAGATGAGTGTGTAAAGTGCTGTCTGTGGATTTCGTCAGTTTATTGATTCCCTTCAAGGTGAAAGAAGAATTGTGGTTTGTGTAATTTACGTGGCTCTGAAAAATTATTGTGGTAGTCAAATACGAGCAGCTTTTCAGCACATGGAGAATGGAACGGAAATATGGAGCCTTTTTGTAGTCTTGATTGATGTTGAGCCAAAGCCTAAAAAAAATTATTCTGCGTTAATACTTGTCCTAGAAAAGCGACGTTTATGTGTTTTGCTGATGCTGTGAGCATTACAGCTTACTGTTTTCGCTGGTGCGGGATGCACTGCAGCCTATATGATTTGTACTGAGGAAATTTCCCTCTTGAAGGTAGAGGATGATTAAATAATTTTGATTATGGGAACGAAGGAAAGCTTGGTTTAAGGTAATAAGGATAAAGCAAAACATTTGTCATTTAAACTACAGGAGGATTCGGATCTTTTGTGTCTGTTGTAAGTTCAATATGTTAAGATGATACTGTTTTACAGAATAGAGGTGACCACAATTTTGCCATACATGAGAAATGAATCCAGAATAACCACCACAGGCGAAATAAGTGATTTGGAAGCGAAAGGTAACGTAAAGAAGGAACGAAATCGCAGCAAAATGGGTAAGAAAATGTAATATAACCTGTATAATGCAAATATTTTTAACCTTCTCAGAGTCATCTGCGTGATTAATTGTTGTGATAACGTAATTTTAGGTGAAATTTTCTTACTGTTTTATGTGTGAATATATGAGTATGATAAATGTATAATTGCGAGTCTCTTTTCAGGTGTGCGAACTGGTATAAATGTTTTGGCGTGTAAATAACCATTGTTCTTTTTAATGTGTATGTTTAAGGAAAGTTCTCCATATTTATCATGTGACAAGACGTATGCCGCGAGCGTCAAGAAGAGGACGAATTAGAACAATGTTGTAGTGGTGTAAACACTTTGTTGAAGTAGCATTGAAGTAGCTTATTGGCTTAACTAGTAGTGGATAGAAGTAGAATATTGAGGAATGCATGTTTATGGGCAGTTAGTTTGTAGAATAGACAACAGGTGTGCATGTATGTGTGTGTAAATAACATGTGAACCCTATGCTGTCCTGACCTATACTTGCACAAGGCATAATCCTATTCATTTTAGTGAATTAATAAGTAGCATTTGATTTATTAAAACGTAAGTGAACCACATTAGTGATGTGGATTTAAATATTATATTGTCAGTTCATTTAAAATTTTATTTTTATACTGTCAAGTCATTTAAATTTTATTCTATATTGTCGATTCATCTAATTTTTTTTATAAAAAAAAAATATTAAGTCTCACTTTGTTCTTAAAAATTGTGAAAGACAATACTAAGTGGTATTATGTATGACATTGTGTAATCACATAAGGATGATGAAAAATTTCTGTGAATGCAGTTGAGAACGTGAAAGCGAACCGGCAAAACTCTTAAGAGACAGCGGGAGCAGCTGGACTAGTTGTAAACTGGCGGGTTTCCCAGCAGGACACGCTGTCAGCCAGGCCACTTTGGGAGCGCGGCCGACAACAAAAGAAAGTACGCGGCAAACACTTTCCCTTGTACCTGGAGCTAATGGGCGGCCGCCCCGGGCGACCCTTCCTCGAGGCGATGACCTGAGATGGGCGAGCGGTCCACCGCGCGGAAATCCATCTGCTGGCAACGCACCACACGCACGCGACCGTGACGAGACGGCCGCGGTGAAACAACACAAGGGGCGTGGAGCCTTTTGACAGGTACTGCCCAGAGAAACTTGCAGACGTCAACGACGCCTATCGACATTTCCTTATGGATGCCTACTGTCAAGCGACAGTAAATCATGGTTCGATGTTCTCTGGTCGCTAAGGGTGGCACAAAAGAAGAGCCATTAAGTGTCATCCTTGCCCAGGAATATCAACCTGGCGTGTCAAACGAGGATACCGCACGAATTTGACAACACAAACATGGAACCAAATCGAGATGACGTGACACGGGAGAAACTTCATGAGAGGGCAGAGACGGCGGGATCGCACGCAACAGATGGACAAAAAAATCCCTACTGACAGCTGCGACGACGAACCCCCCCTCTTTCCCCTATATTGTGCCTCGGAACAGTGGAAGTACTGAGTGTGTCAGTGAACAGTGATTATACAGTTCTTAGTCCAGTGCATATACGTGTGTTTCTGTCAGAGAAACTCTGACTCGTGTGTTTTGCAGGAGTTCGATTTATTGGTGTTTATTAGACTGACTCTTGTATTTTGCAGGTGTTCTATTTATCTTTTTTAGACTTTGACTCTTGTATTTTGCAGATGTTTTATTTATAGATGTTTTTTTTGTTTTAGATGTTGACTATTGTACTGTTTTATTTATCAATGTTTGTTTTTGTATGATGTATTAGATTTGTGATATTTTGTTTCGTAAATTCATTGCTGTGGCATTGCTTCGTTTATCAGTCAGATAGCATTTTATTCTCATTGAACTGTGATCGATTAGCCTTTGCATGGGGCATATTTACTGTGAGGAACCCCTTAAGGGTAACAATCACATAATTATTGTAGTTTCAGTATAATGACACAGTGCTCATTGTTTGCTAGCTAATTGAAATATAGTAGAGTGATTAAATGAGTGCCACATAGTTATTTTAATTCTACAAATTATTAGTTTTCTACGATATAGAATTTTTTTGCGATAACCACCTTGTAAAACATGTTTTTTCTCTTATCATTTTGTTGCTTTTGCAGATTGTGCATTGTTATGTTCTGCTTTCTAATACCGATGTTATTTGATGTTCTTTTTTTAATTGCTGTGGCACCTTTGCTATTTTCATAAATTTTGCTTGTTAATTAACAGTCATAAATTTTCCTGTGATCAGTTGGCTCTTGCAGTGAGCAAATACTGGTGAACTCCATAAGGGTAACAACCAGAAATTGTTTTCATATTAATGACACAGGAACCATTGTTTTTACTTGCTGACCGAATTAGGTCTACACTACCGTTTAAATAGGTGTCACAGATTGTGTCCTTTTTTTCTGTTTGAAATTGGTAGATTCTAAAGATGTGTTGAAATTATTGTGTTTTAGCAAGTAGCTGGTGTCCTTTTGCCTTTTCTTTTACACTTTTGGTTTAAGTAGGGTGTGAGAAGCCTGCTTGGGAATGTCCTAGCATGGCCAGAAAATTCCCTGCACAGTCTTTTCCCGGAGCGTTGGGGTTATGAAAGGTCTCTGTTGGATTCCTTTCATGTTTAATTTCTTAAATCTGTTGCCATTTATGGAATAAATTCCTCTTCTAAATGTGCTGTGGCGTTTCTGACTATCTGGGAGGAGACTGAGCAGTGGAACGTGTTACTTTTACACATAAACAAGAACGATCTGTAACACTACTACACTTTAAAGCACAGTTTATATGTAATTCTTATATGTAATTCATGTCACACAGCCTCATACGGAACCTACATCCGCTTTCTTTTATATACTGTATATGATAAGATACTGTCATCCCCCTTCCCTTTTGTGTGAGAGGATGAATGAGTATAAGTATTTCTAGTTGCATGCTTGAGGGTAGCAGACAACGCTGTCTGCTAGAGAACAGTAGGACCAACGTCGGAACAGGTAGCTACGCTTCCTAAAAGCAAAGAGGTTTCTATCCTTAGTATGGTCCTGTCCGTCCGTTGTCATGTTGGTATAGGAAGCTGCCCCTCTGGCCACTTCCGTTGGTCTTTGAGAGCCGCTCTCAGGAAGCACGCTCGGCAGTAGGCAGTTGCTGTGTGGCCGTGGCGAGCGTCTGAAGTGGTAAGATCTCCGGCTAAGCGCGTGTCTGTTAAGTCCGTAGGACAATGGATTTCTTAAGTTCAGCCTAACTGAAAATTTAATCACCTTGATTTCAGGTTTAGCTCTAAAATATCTAATGCTATCTTAAAGTGCAGCGGAGTGTAATTCTCGTGTTAAATTCAGATTATTTTGCGGTAGTTGCTTTGTTACTACTTTGTGAGTAAAGTGGAACCACGTGTTGATCAGTAACTCTAACTAAGTTCATCAATCTTAAATGCGAATGTTTGTGTGATTATAACGTCTCGTCTTGACTATATTTTCAATATAGCAACTTTTCTTTATGTTCAGCTCACGTGGGGTGTACTTTGCGAGACCACTACCACGTGCTTATATAACTGTTTGACCCATCAGGTTAATAGTAAGACGTTAGTAACCAGTTCAAGGTTTTTCTTTTGTCAAGTGCTTTTCGATCTAATGTATTTTAATTATCAAAATTATTGTGGAGTTGTACGCTTTGTGTAAACCAAGTTGACCACGTGGAGCATGTGGTGTAATCATCAAAGTAGCCCTCAGCTATTCTTTTTGCGAAGACTTCACAAAGAGTTAATATGAATTTAGTATACCAGTGTGTGGTAATTACATGACGGACAGGATTGTGGTATGAACGTAATTTCTTTGGGTAAAAACTGAATCTGTTGGTTGTGGTTAATTTCTTCTTGCTTATGTTTCAATGTTCTTCGTGTGTTATTTTATGAATGCAGTGTTGTATCCAGTCTCCCAATCTTGGCTCCATAGTTTATGTGTTCCGTAAGATTATAATCTCACATTCTTTTCAATCGTAAATAAGGCACCAGCTCAGTTATAACTCACGTATAATATGCTGAAATTCCAATGAACAATCTTAAAATAAATTTCCAAGTATAAACTGATTTCTTTCTTTTTATTTAAATTCTCCTTTTTATATATATATTTTACCGGTTTTGTATGACTATTAAAAGATTATCATTAATGTTAGTCTGCTAAATATCTGATGAAACAGTTGCCCAGTAATCCACAGTTAACGTCCCCAGACAGATCACGGCTTTTAACCCACTTTCATTGTCAACTAGCACCGATATCAGTATACCAAAATTAAAGTTACAACCTTACACATCAGCATACCAAATTAAAGTTACAATATTACAATTTTCATCACTCGTTCTCTGCCGTCCAGAACTTTTCCCTTTGCACAAACACCCATTCTCTGTAAACTGTTTATACCAACGTTTAATACACCACCTATCAGAAGGTTTAACACCATACTTCGTTCGAAATGCACGCTGAACAACTGTCGTCGATTCACTTCTGCCGTACTCAATAACACAAAAAGCTTTCTGTTGAGCGGTCGCCATCTTAGCATCAACTGACGCTGACGCCTAGTCAACAGCACCTCAAGCGAACAAATGTACGACTAAATGAAACTTTATAGCTCCCTTAATTCGCCGACAGATAGTGCTTAGCTCTGCCTTTTGTCGTTGCAGAGTTTTAAATTCCTAAAGTTGTGGTATTCTTTTTGAATCACCCTGTATTCTTCGTGAAGTCTGAGGGTATTTCGCCTGTCTCATACATCTTGCTCACAATTGTATTGTATTGTATTGTACAAAAAATGACTTAAATATGTACCTTTGTTCCACTATGAACTTTTTTTGATCTTAAAGAATGCATAAGCAGGATAAGAGACGATAAGCATATCACGAAAACTGGGGTGTCATCGGCAGGGAACGGCAGCGCATATTCCAAGTTCTCACTGCGCGCTAGGTACACTAATTACTCCACTAACTCTACGAAAAGTCAAAAGCTGTGTGGATCAGCCCTCAGTAATGACCGCTCAACTTCAAAACTCGTGGAGATTGAGATGGGTTTAAGAAACTCACATAGAACTGAGGCCACGGAAGCACTCTCATAACTTTTATTGTATTTTGACTGGCTCATTCCTCACCACACACACACAATAAAAAATTCGTAGTCCCGAGACTGGATCCCATTTTGAAACTTCAGATATCTCCCACAATTATCATCACTTACGAGACTTACTGCAAACCTTTTAGTTTAAGCGCATTTGGTAATGTTTTGGCCAAGTGTTGATTTCTTTTTGTGTAATCTATTTTTTATATCCCCGACGTTCACTTACATTCACTGACATCCTTGCAGTTTGATTTTAAGAACTGACCATGTATTTTTATTTGAAACGCAAAAATATATTAGATTATGTGGTGAACGATGGCACAGCGACAATGGCTCGCATAAGGGGTACATTTTACTCACATTGCATTATGAATTCACATCTGTGATAGTGAGTTGCAACTTCATTCTATGGAAACATCAAATGAAAATTCATATTATTTTCGTTATTTAACGTAAACTATGCTAAAGATTGAGGTACATATAGGATATACCTGTTATCGCCATGATGATAAAAAAGTTTATTAAGGACGTCATTAGATGCGGCTTCTTTCACGCGGATGTGTGGAAAATAAACTGTTAGGTGATTACCGTTTTCATTGTGGCACAAATAACATATGTACGTACGAGGTGCATTCAAGTTCTAAGGCCTCCGATTCTTTTTTCTAATTAACTACTCACCCGAAATCGATGAAACTGGCGTTACTTCTCGACGTAATCGCCCTGAAGACGTACACATTTTTCACAACGCTGACGCCATGATTCCATGGTAGCGGCGAAGGCTTCTTTAGCAGTCTGTTTTGACCACTGGAAAATCGCTGAGGGAATAGCAGCACGGCTGGTGAATGTGCGGCCACGGGTAGTGTCTTTCATTGTTGGAAAAAGCCAAAAGTCACTAGGAGCCAGGTCAGGTGAGTAGGGACCACGAGGAATCACTTCAAAGTTGTTATCACGAAGAAACTGTTGCGTAACATTAGCTCGATGTGCGGATGCGCTGTCTTGGTGAAACAGCACACGCGCAGCCCTTCCCAGACGTTTTTGTTGCAGTGCAGGAAGGAATTTGTTCTTCAAAACATTTTCGTAGGATGCACTTGTTACCGTAGTGCCCTTTGGAACGCAATGGGTAAGGATTACGCCCTCGCTGTCCCAGAACATGGACACCATCATTTTTTCAGCACTGGCGGTTACCCGAAATTTTTTTGGTGGCGGTGAATCTGTGTGCTTCCATTGAGCTGACTGGGGCTTTGTTTCTGGATTGAAAAATGGCATCCACGTCTCACCCATTGTCACAACCGACGAAAAGAAAGTCCCATTCATGCTGTCGTTGCGCGTCAACATTGCTTGGCAACATGCCACACAGGCAGCCATGTGTTCGACCGTCAGCATTCGTGGCACCCACCTGGATGACACTTTTCGCATTTTCAGGTCGTCATGCAGGATTGTATGCACAGAACCCACAGGAATGCTAACTCTGGAGGCGATCTGTTCAACAGTCATTCGGCGATCCCTCAAAACAATTCTCTCCACTTTCTCGATCATGTCGTCATACCAGCTTGTGCGAGCCCGAGGTTGTTTCGTTTTGTTGTCACACGAAGATTCTGCCTTCATTAAACTGTCGCACCCACGAACGCACTTTCGACACATCCATAACTCCATCACCACATTGCTCCTTCAACTGTCGATGAATTTCAGTTGGTTTCACACCACGCAAATTCAGAAAACGAATGATTGCATGCTGTTCAAGTAAGGAAAACGTCGCCGTTTTAAGTATTTAAAACAGTTCTCATTCTCGCCGCTGGCGGTAAAATTCCATCTGCTGTACGGTGCTGCCATCTCTGGGACGTACTGACAATGAACGCGGCCTCATTTTAAAACAATGCGCATGTTTCTATCTCTTTCCAGTCCGGAGAAAAAAAAATCGGAGGCCTTCGAACTTGAATGCACCTCGTAAATTAAAGTTCATGTATATTTTTTATTTTATTTTTGCTGTTGTTCAAGCTGCTATAGCTTCTGTTTTACTGCTAGGAAGCTTGAAAATGCCCAGGGGACCGTTATTACCTAAAAGTGGGAACAGGAAAAAAAGTGATTGTTTCAAAAATAAAAACAGCCCACGTAAGACAATGACTTCTCTCAAAAAATTCGCAGCGGCTGTTGACCCGCTATACAAAAGACAAATAACAACTGGTTAATTTTGACGAATGTGGGATCAGTGGAATGACGCCTTGCTTGGCTTCCTTTGCCTGATTACGGGTAACCTGCTGGGTGCTGCAGATGAACAAAGCGCAGGACATGGGAGGACACTAGTTTCCTGTATCGATCATCAGCGAGAGTGAGACAGAAGTTTTACTAACATGCAATTATCCGTTCTGATTAGGTGATACGTTGAGACTAACTAATCGTCCTTTGTCTTGAGTGCAAATACCTTTTCATATAAGTTGACATAGTCCTGTTAATACGAATGTGAATTAGTTTTGAATTATTTTGTTATGTAAAATTGCTGTTTGCGTAAATATTCTTTTTATGAAAATTTGTGCGATGTCATCATTTACCGCCACTCGATGCACACGCTATGCTCAGTCTGCATAAAGTCGAAAATGTGTTTCACTCAGAAGAGTAATTCGGAAACAGCTGAGGGTAGAGAGGTGTATTAGGATGAAAATACCGCTACAGTTCTAGGTTTCTATGAAATTCAGTAAAAGGAGAACTTGGAGGAGCATTTATCTGGACTGTGTCAGTAAAAGGAGAATCAAACTAAGTGTCTGCCGCTATAGTAAAAGGAGAAGCTGGATTCGAGAGAGACTATCGCGTGTTGAAACGTGTCGTGGTGTCACTGCAACACGATACTTTAGAACTGTTTTCTGAGTTTTGCATCAAGCTACCGATTATTTAAAATACATGAGGTAGGAGGATGTGCTAAAGGAACGCAGAAGAGAAGACTGAGAAACTGAAGAGCGCATAGTGAACATCTGAGATTAAGCAAATAAGAGATGAAGATATTTTGGAAATGTTAATGGCAAACAGAATGTGTGCTTAGAGTCGATAAGTGTAGTGACTGCTGGATAATGTAGCAAGATGTGCAGGTGAAGGGAGAGTGCTGAAAAGGTTACAGTGGAGCATTAATAATGTTTTTGAAAAGGGAGCTAATGTGTGAACGGACTCTTTATAATGTATGACATGTGTATATTGTTCATTACTATATCACGTACAAATCTGAACCAAAAACTTAATTAGAACTATCGGATAAATACGATATTGCAGTGCCTGTGTTATTCTGATTACGATGAAAATTTCCTTTGGACATGTATACGCGTCCAAAGGAACAGGCTCAGCGGCGACTACAGCCGTCATCGAAATACACTACATCAATTCGCAATTGCGAATGAGGACAACCATCAGCTGTAGAATGGAATGACGACGAAGAGAATTTGCGCCGGACCGTGACTCGAACGCGGGCTTCTCTGCTTATCAGGAGCCGTAGTCTTATTGTTCTTCATTGTTCGTTGCTTTTGTTCGGGGCAGACGTCCCATGACACCCGTTCAAGTTCATCGTTGATCTATTCACTCACAAGGGAACCTCCCCATCGCACCCCCCTCAGATTTAGTTATAAGTTGGCACAGTGGATAGGCCTTGAAAAACTGAACACAGACCAATCGAGAAAACAGGAGGAAGTTATGTGGAACTATGAAAAAAATAAGCAAAATATACAAACTGAGAAGTCCATGGAGTCACAGGAGAGTGTGAGCATAGGAGAGCCGTGGTCCCGTGGTTAGCGTAAGCAGCTGCAGAACGAGAGGTCCTCAATTCAAGTCTTCCCTGGAGTGAAAAGTTTAATTTTTTATTTTCAGACAATTATCAAAGTTCAGGCACTCACACCTATGCAGGATTTGACAGTCTTCGCACGGAAAAATTTGAAAACGTTATAAATATATGTTTTGACAGAGCACAGGGAAAACTGTGCGACTGTGAAACTGTTGCATCCATTTGTTACAGTTTACGTGACAAACTCCAATGTTTTCATCACTATTTTAGGAGTGATTATCACATCCACAAGAAAACCTAAATCGGGCAAGGTAGAAGAATCTTTTTACCCAATCGCCAAGTGTACAAGTTAGGTGGGTCGACAACATATTCCTGTCATGTGACGCACATGCCGTCACCAGTGTCGTATAGAATATATCAGACGTGTTTTCCTTTGGAGGAGTCGGTTGACCTATGACCCTGCGATCAAATGTTTTCGATTCCCACTGGAGAGGCACGTCCTTTCGTCTACTAATCTCACGGTTTTGCGGTGCGGTCGCAAAACACAGACACTAAACTTATTACAGTGAACAGAGACGTCAATGAACGAACGGACAGATCATAACTTGCGAAAATAAAGAAAAAATTTTTCACTCAAGGGAAGACTTGAATCAAGTACCTTTCGTTCCGCAGTTGCTCACGCTATCCAAGGGACCACGGCGCTTCTGAGCTCACGATGTCCAGTGATGTTGCCTATCATGGTCATGGACTACTCAGTTTGTATATTTTGCTTATTTTTTTCGTAGTTCCACACAACTTCTTCCTGTTTTTTCGATTGATCTGTGTTCAGTTTTTCAAGGCCTATCCACTGTGCCAACTTATAACTAAATCTGAGGGGGGTACGATGGGGAGGTTCCCTTGTCAGTTTTTTTATTGCAGAGGGCAACTATCCCTCTGACCGAACACGACGAGGTACCGTGCCGGCGTTGCCATTCGGCTATCCATGCACAATTTGCGGCCACATCCAACCTTCCACATGTCGTCAGCCATGCGTGTACGACCTGTACTCGTACATCCATTATGAATATTTCTGTACAGGTCAGACACTGTACGTTAAAGTCGCTTGCCCCGTATCGGCAAATAAATATGATATTGCAGTGTCTGTTTTATTCTGATTACGGTGGAAATTTCCTTTGGACATGCATGCTTGTCCAAAGGAGCAGGCACTGCGGCGACTTCAGCCGTTATTGTATGTACGGCCAAAGGAAATTTGCATCCTAATCAGAATTACACAGGCACTGCAATACCGTGTTTATCTGCCGATACCGGGCAAGCGACTTTCACGTACAACATCTGACCTGTACGAGAATACGCATAATGGATGTACAATTACAGGTAGTAGACGCATGGTTGACGACATCTGGAAGTTCGGGGGTAGCCCTGAGTCGTGTACGGATAGCCGAATGGATTCCGGGACGGCAGCTCAGTGTGTTCTGTCGAAGGCTTGGCCATCATCTGTAACAAAAAACTGTGTTAATGGGTCATCGACGAACTTAAATGGGTGTCATCGGACGTCCGCCCCGAACAAATTCAACGAACAATATAGAACAAAATGAGATCAACAAAGAAAAAGTAAGTCAACCGCTCATGAAAAGCCGAAATTCCGGGTTCGACTACCGGTGCGGCAGACATTTTCATTGTCGTCATTCCACCGTACAGCTGATGGTTCTCCTAATTCTCAGCTGCAAATTCATTTAATGTATTTAATGTATATCGGACAAATTGTTAGGGCGTAGTCAAACTTTTACGCGAAGTGACTTTCCTAATATACGTATATGCCCTCAAAGGAATATATCCGATCAGGCTCCTACTATTTGTTACCGTAATACTTCGTCTTCTCTAAACCCACACAGCAAATTCTATTCAGAAGTATCTTTTGGTGCAATTCAGGAGCAATATTTTTGGAGGTAATAATTATCAACGGAATATGTGCAAAATGGCTGCCAAGGGATGCAATTTCTAGGAGATTACGAGGGGAGGGCTGCAGGGACAGGGACCGTGCACCTTCCGACATTAACAACTGATGACGGTAAAAATGTATGGTAAACAATGATCTCATCGCAGGTCACAGCAACAAAATTATAACAAACGCATCACGTATGAAGAGAGAACTGTCGCAGTAGTGACACAACACTGCTGTTAGTTATCCTAACGAGAGTCGCTATTAATTTATTAGAAATTCAGGACGAACGAACATAATGCTATAGCAAATACCGGGTGATCAAAAAGTCAGTATAAATTTGAAAACTTAATAAACCATGGAATAATGTAGACAGAGAGATAAAAATTGACACACATGCTAGGAATGACATGGGATTTTATTAGAACCAGGCGCTCCACCCCATTTTGCTAGACGCGTGAAAGATCTCTTGCGCGCATCGTTTGGTGATGATCGTGTGCTCAGCCGCCACTTTCGTCATGCTTCGCCTCCCAGGTCCCCAGACCTCAGTCCGTGGGATTATTGGCTTTGGTGTTACCTGAAGTCGCAAGTGTATCGTGATCGACCGACATCTCTAGGGATGCTGACAGACAACATCCGACGCCAATGCCTCACCATAACTGCGGACATGCTTTACAGTACTGTTCACAACATTATTCCTCGACTACAGCTGTTGTTGAGGAATGATGGTGGACATAGTGAGCATTTCCTGTAAAGAACGTCATCTTTGCTTTGTCTTACTTTGTTATGCTAATTATTGCTATTCTGATCAGATGAAGCGCCATCTGTCGGACATTTTTTGAACTTTTGTATTTTTTTTTCTAATAAAACCCCATGTCATTCCAAGCAAGTGTGTAAATTTGTACCTCTCTATCTACATCACTCCGTGATTTATTCAGTTTTCAAATTTATACTGCCTTTTTTATCACCCGGTATTTTAAAGATCGGCTACCTATTTTAAAGAGAGATTCACAATGGAAAGCGTTATATCTTTTACCATTCTTCACTAAATGTCTGTAGGTTGTAACAGAATCATAACGAAACAATCCATTATAGTGCTGTTTCATACCTCTGGTTGTTAGGAACCTTGGAGATGAGAAATGTGCTATCTTCTTTTTGTTATTGCTGCAATTCATTCTGCTACATACGTTCCCTTCAGTAAAACCCGTGTTATTAACCTAAATAAACTATACTACTCTCATACGTTGGAAACATATCCAACAGCTTATATTACTGGCCAGCTGGAGAGCTGTTGTAGCAGTGAATGACATTAACGAGCAGGTGCATCGCGTCTGAGTGATTTAGACGGTAATAACACTAAGCCAGTGGATAGGTGAAGTCCCTGGGAGCCGAACTGCGGCCGGCCAGGGTGGCCGAGCGGTTCTAGGCGCTACAGTCTGGAACCGCGCGACCGCTACGTCGCAGGTTCGAAACCTGCCTCGAGCATGGATGTGTGTGATGTCCTTAGGTTAGTTAGGTTTAAGTAGTTCTGAGTTCTAGGGGACTGATGACCTCAGAAGTTAAGTCCCATAGTGCTCAGAGCCGTTTGAACCGAACAGCGACGGAAAAAGACGCTTGGGCAGATAGTAGTAGCAGGGCTGGCATGCTGCCTGTCAGCGACTAGACCAGTGGCACGAGCGAACAGTGTGCTTTTGGTCGCACTACCTTCCGGCTGACCCGGTCTGAGGTGTGCAGCGACACGACGTCTTCAGTCCAGTCGGAGCGCTGCAACGAACGTGCCGAGATAACCTGCTGCTGGAAGCGGGTTTTCCAGCGGATGGCTGCAGGTGCCCCGTGGCACTGCATATGCGCTTGCAGGCTACAATCCTCACACCATCTTTGCAGCCTGGTCGTCAGACGTCATTCTATGCGTTTGTCCGTTTCTGAAAATATTTTGAAAGTTGCCTTATCTGACGATCATGAAGAATGACGGGAAACGTCCAAGGCAAGGCTTCTATCGTAAGGCGGTTAATATTTTGGGACCTGTAATCAAGATGAATTGTCAGTCCCAATCATTGTTTGGAAAACTACGAGAAAAGCTCGCTAAGTCAAACATCTGAGGTAACAGACTTTTAGTACTTGTATTTTAGGAGAGCAATAAAAGTCAACATGGAAACATCTACTAGTGCCAAAATTTGCAGACGATTGAGTTCTTGTGGACGAAACCTCCGACCTGCTGAATGGAATGGAAGCATATTTATGAAAACTGACTGACGATACATAATGCTGAGACGAAGGTGATGAAAAGTTCTGGAACAATAAACATATTTATTAACGTATAAATTGTAAGATGCAACAGTAAAAGCTTTTCACCAACAACAGAAAACTACTCAGGATGGCTGAAGTAAAAGGCTAAAATTATAGTCCCGCCAGGGCTACAAGCTTTTTTTTTTTTTTTCAAAAAGTGTCAAGTGTTGTCATTTGAAAATGGCGTCGACGGGTGAAAGATGCCAGTCGTGATGTATAAATAACTGTTATTTTTTTAACCTTGGAGCACGGATGGAACCATGATTTTAGTCCTTGCCAATATTACAAGATATTTTTCGGGTGAAGGAAGCTTTCTCCAATAACAGAACCCCAGTACAACCGATGACCGATATGGAGTTGACGAGAAACTTCATTCAAGCGTGCGTCTAAAGCAAAGCGTTGTATGGATACGGAAGTAAAACGTAACCCATGGTAAATCTGCAGAAGAAAAACTAGTTAGGTTTAAGTAGTTCCAAGTTCTAGGGAACTGATGTCCTCAGAAGTTAAGTCCCATAGTGCTCAGAGCCATTTGAACCAACCAAAAACTAGAAATATTCAAAATCTAGCTATATCGGAGAATGTTAAAGGTTTATTAGGCGGATAAGGTAAAGTCCTGACACTTATTACCAAAATAGACAACGAAGGGGACACGCTAATGAAACATCTGATGCAGCATTTAATTAGTACTAAACTGGAAGGTGTGACAATGGCGAAACCTACCGGGGAAGACAAACAATTAACGATCGGTAGACCTGATTTTTTTTTATTAGTATTGGTTCCGTTTCATAAAAGAAAACCCTAAACCCATATCCAAGATCGTGGTAAACAAAGATATTTTACTTGTAAAATGCATTCTTCTACCTGGAAAAAAATAGTGCCATCATTCGCAATTGCTGTTCACCTTGTTCATCGACGCCTATGCTGCCAGAGAGTCTCGCGGAGCCAAGTGTACGTCTCCGGCCAAGGTTAAGCCAATAAATAAATAAATAAATAAAAACGGGATTTATGACAGTTATCGCATCGTGTGAAAAGTAGATCTGTAGATCTTCAGCTGCTTTCCTACCAATAAGATTCCTATTTTCCACACGATGACTTTTAATAAGGATGATTTGTACTTTGTTTCTCTCGAAAACTACACGTAAGCACTGAGTTTGTGAACTGTGAAAATGACAAGTGAGCTTAGTCAATTTACACTACACCCAACCATAATTTTACACACGTGTCTCATATTAAGCAGCCTTATAAACCTCAGTGAAACTTATATTTGAACCACGTTAACAGGAGAAATAATTTTTATCAATCGCAAGAGTATGAGTTACTGGTGACACGTTTCTTATCGTGCGAGTTTGGCAGTTTTCAGGGACAATCTATAGAAGCCTTAATAAACTATGTTGAAGCTCGGCTAGAGTAAACTGTTGGTGGCAGTAGGCACGGTACCTCGCATATACTCTTTTTTGATTCTTTCTCTTTTCTTTTTCGGATGGTGCATCGATGCTTGGTAAGTGGGGGGGGGGGGGGGGGGAGGGGGGGAGCGGGGTGCAGAGGAGATGCTTTACGACAGCTCTGGTTTAACTCTCTTCATCCCTCACATTTGACCCTCTCTTCTACTTATTTTCGTAATAACGTAAAAGATTCAGGAGTGAAGTTAACACTCAAGGTGAAAGGATATCAGTGATACGATTCGTTGACGACGTTGCTGTTCTGAGTGAAAGTGAAGAAGAATTACACGTTCTGCTGAATGTAATGAAGAATATAATGTGTACATGATATCGACTGAGAGTAAATTGAAGAAAGACGAATGTAATGAAAGCTAGCAGAAATGAGAACGGCGAGAAACTTAACATCAGCATTGATAGTCAAGAAACAGATGAAGTTAAGGAATTCAGCTGCCTTGGCAGCAAAACAACCAATGACGAACGGAGCAAGGAGGACATCAAAAGCAGATTAGCATTGGAAAAAAGGGTATTCCTGGCTAAGAGAAGACTACTAGTATCAAACATAGGCCTTAATTAGAGGAAGAAATTTCTGAGAATGTACGTTTGGACCCAGTACTGTATGGCAGTGAAAACTGGAACCGAAGAAAATCGAAGCATTTGAGATGTGGTGCTACAGACGAACGTTGAAAATTAGGTGTACTGATAAGGTCAGGAATTAGGAGTTTCTGCGCAGAATCGGAGAGGAAAGGAATATGTGGAAAACACTGACAAGAAGTAGGAACAGGATGATAGGAAATCTGTTAAGACATCAGGGAATGACTTCCGTGGTACTAGAGGGAGCTGTAGAGGGCATAAACAGTGGAGGAAGACGTAGATTGGAATACATCCAGCTAATAATTAAGGACGTAGGTTGCAAGTGCTACTCTGAGAAGAAGAGGTTGGCACAGGAGAGGAATCTGCGGCGGGCCGCATCAAACCAGACAGAAGGCTGAAACCCCCAAAAAAGTATAAGAACATATACAAAACATAAACAAAAAAATTAAAAAAACAAAAAAACCTGACAAACACTAGGCCGCAAGGTCCAAGCTCTCAGTGCTGTCGCCCATCCGAAACACTTATACGCCGGTAACATTGTGCACAGGATGAAACCAAACCACTGACCTTAATTTTCTCGCTTGTCTTAACGTAGAAGTAATTCGTAGTACTTGCTTTGCTTAAGGAGTACGACAATTATTATTTTCATCTAGTAGCCCTTACACTGGAACAATACTTGATGTTGATTATTTCAGTTCTTTTAACGTGTATAAAGCAACCAGCTTCAGTAATGTCGAAATCCTCAATACGAGACTTGCTGATCACTTTTGACACGAGCATTCTGTTATAATACATATCCTGCAAATATTGAAAACTTTATGAAATTCTGTTATGGAATTAAACTATCAGTAAGCAGCAGAGTTTAGCGTGCTATCAAACTTCCCGTCACTGAGAGTGTGGGTCTGACATGGAGATCAGTGGCCATCAGGACGGATGAGTGTGGATCGCGAGGCGTGTCTGGATAGTTCAGCCTGTCCCAAATTCGAGTCCCCATATGTTCCATAGCTTGAATCTGTCAGGAATTTCTATGAGATTGTTCTTTTTTTTCTTTGAAATGACAAAAAACAAAACAAAAAACTTCCGCTTTCTTAGTTGCTGAGAGGAATCACATGTCTGTCGTAATCACAATCAGAAAATCGGAGGAATAAAAACAATCTTTCTTTGCCTGGGACAATAGCTGTTTGTAATATTTGTTCCTGCTGCTTACATCTTTCCGATAGTCATCTCCTACTGTTGTTGGTCTCCCAAAAAGATTCATACGCACTGATTGTGGCATGCTTCCTTTTAAATTTACGTTTCCCAAGAAAAGTTTAGGTGTTGTTGCCGATAAAAAAGAGTGATTTCATGATTACTCAGAAATCACGGTACAGTAAACGGTAAAGTTTTTCTTTTTTTTAAAATATGGCATTCTATATTCCATTTATTTTAGCGTATATGACATTATTTCCATTTGTAAGAATTTCTACATTTTGTGCTGCTTTAGTTCTGGAATCAAATTTAACTGTAGGTCCTTCTACAACTGCTTAATTAAGTTAGTTCAGATTTCGAATGAAAGCAAATAGGACTGTGCCAACTAAAGTACCCTAACAAAGACGTCACATCACAAAATGTAAAGACCAGAACAATTGACAACGAAATGCGTCAGAAGTTCTGTTAGCTAGACACTGATCGTTGATTAGAAAGAGTGACCAATTTGTAACTGGCGATTTGAATCAAATAATTAAATAAGACAGCGTACTGTTTTCACTGGAGAGAATCTCATAGCTCCATGGACCCTGCATGTCAGCAGCGGACTGTTCAAGTTGGTGTAGCTTCTGTAATGGTGTTGGGCGTGTGCAGTTGGAGTGATCTGGGCCCCTGATACGTCTAGATACGACTGTGACAGGTGACACGTACGTAAGCATTCTGTCTCATCACCTACATCCGTTCATGTCCATTGTGCATTCCGAAGGATTTTGGCAATTCCAGGAGGACGATGTGATACATCACACGTCCAGAATTGCTACCGAGTGGCTCTAGGAACACTCTTCTAAGTTTCAAAACTTCTGCTAGCCTCCAGACTCCCCAGACACGAACATTATTGAGCATATGTGGGAGGCCTTGCCACGTCCCATTCAGAAGACATCTTCACCCCCTCGTACTGTTACGAATTTGTGGGCAGTCCTGCAGGATTCATGGTGTCAGTTCCGTCCAGCATTACTTCAATATTAGTCGAGTTCATGCCACGTCGTGCTGCGGCACTTCTGCGTGCTCACGAGGGACCCTACACGATATTAGCCAGGTGTACTAGTTTCTTTAGCTATTGGATTTTTGCAGACTGAAGCAACCCATGAAAATTTGTACGAAGGCCGGGATTCGAACCTAGGTCACCTGTTCACATGACGGATGCGCCGTCATCGTACCTTGCTACAAATTATCATTCGTCGCTTCAGTCTGCATATATACGTACAGATGATCGAGACTTGGAAATGTCTCTCCAACCGTATAGTTTCAATTGTAGAGTTTTGTGTTTGACAATGCATAGTCGGTAGTGGACTTTTACTTTTGATAGTGCCTAATGGCATAGAGGCTTTAAGGTATTTTATACTACAGGACGAATTACATACAGGGTGGTCCATCTGAAGCTTCAGATCAGATTATCTCGTAAACTATACATCGAGTAAAAATAGTTGGTAAGACAAGTTCGTAAGATAAAAGTGGGACATCAAATAATATTACAATGGCCCCCCGCCCCGCCTCCTTGGGTGGGCGGGGAGCAACGTTTAAATATTAAATGGAAGCCTCCATTTTTTATTGCAGATTCCGATTCTCCATAAAAAAGTAATCAAGTTTTGTCTGAAACATATTTTTAAACCATTGACAGATGGCGCTGAAATCGACAAAAATTAAAATTGGGGAAGAATTCCGATTTATTTAGAATGATCCGAGAAGGACACATCAAATCGATACAAAATGTGCACCAGTTCTTTCATTACGCCAAATTAAGCTATTTTTTTACAAAACACATCATACCCGCCACAGTTTTTGATGGACGGAGACGGAATGGTATTAAAATCTCGTTAGGGAACTCTTACAATTGCACTACTCACCCAACTGTAGCGCTACCGTGGCCATACGTCGAACTATGGCTCAGTACGAAGGTCGGTGCTGTGCGATCAGACGTCACTTCACTTTCAGATTGTCAACCGTAACCATCAACTGACGAAAGTAAATTATTCTTTAGCGAAACATGGCACACTATCCTCCTGCAGAGATTGTTGATATGATGTTAATTTTAGGTGAAATCCATAACAATTACGCTGCAGCTGCGCATTTGTATGCGGATCGTTTACCAAAAAGACGACATTCAAGCGAAAACATTATTCGAAATTCCACTCAACGAGCTCGAAACGGATACATGCACCGTCCACCTCGTCATCGTGAATACAATGAAAATGAAGCTCGTACCCTTACCGTTCTCACCAATGTTCAACTGGATCCCGAAATTAGTAGTCGTGTGATTCAGATTGTAAGAGATCGGAGCGTGGAATGTCAGATCACTTAATCGGGCAGGTACGTTAGAAAATTTAAAAAGGGAAATGGATAGGTTAAAGTTAGATATAGTGCGAATTAGTGAAGTTCGGTGGCAGGAGGAACAAGACTTTTGGTCTGGTGACTACAGGGTTATAAATACAAAATCAAACAGGGGTAATGCAGGAGTAGGTTTAATAATGAATAAAAAAATAGGAGTGCGGGTAAGCTACTACAAACAGCATAGTGGACGCATTATTGTGGCCAAGATAGACACGAAGCCCATGCCTGTTACAGTAGTACAAGTTTATATGCCAACTGGGTCTGCAGATGATGAAGAAATTCATGAAATGTATGATGAGATAAAAGAAATTATTCAGGTAGTGAAGGGAGATGAAAATTTAATAGTCATGGGCGACTGGAATTCGAGAGTAGGCAAAAGAGGAGAAGGAAACATAGTGGGTGAATATGGATTGGGGGAGAGAAATGAAAGAGGAAGCCGTCTGCTAGAATTTTGCACAGAGCATAACTTAATCATAGCTAACACTTGGTTCAAGAATCATAAAAGAAGGTTGTATACATGGAAGAATCCTGGAGATACTAGAAGGTATCATATAGATTATATAATGGTAAGACAGAGATTTAGGAACCAGGTTTTAAATTGTAAGGCATTTCCAGGGGCATATGTGGGCTCTGACCACAATCTATTGGTTATGAACTGTAGATTAAAACTGAAGAAACTGCAAAAAGGTGGGAATTTAAGGAGATGGGACCTGGATAAACTGAAAGAACCAGAGGTTGTACAGAGTTCCAGGGAGAGCATAAGGGAACAATTAACAGGAATGGGGGAAATAAATACAGTAGAAGACGAATGGGTAGCTCTGAGGGATGAAGTAGTGAAGGCGGCAGAGGATCAAGTAGGTAAAAAGACAAGGACTGGTAGAAATCCTTGGGTAACAGAAGAAATATTGAATTGATGACAGGAGAAAATATAAAAATGCAGTAAATGAAGCAGGCAAAAAGGAATACAAACGTCTCAAAAATGAGATTGACAGGAAGTGCAAAATGGCTAAGAAGGCATGGCTAGAGGTCAAATGTAAGGATGTAGAGGCTTATCTCACTAGGGGTAAGATAGATACTGCCTACAGGAAAATTAAAGAGACCTTTGGAGAAAAGAGAGTCACTTGTATGAATATCAAGAGCTCAGATGGAAACCCAGTTCCAAGCAAAGAAAGGAAAGCAGAAAGGTGGGTCTATACAAGGGCGATGTACTTGAGGACAATATTATGGAAATTGAAGAGGATGTAGATGAAGATGAAATGGGAGACATGATACTGCGTGAAGAGTTTGACAGAGCACTGAAAGACCTGAGTCGAAACAAGGCCCCGGGAGTAGACAACATTCCATTGGAACTGCTGACGGCCTTGGGAGAGCCAGTACTGACAAAACTCTACCATCTGGTGAGCAAGATGTATGAAACAGGTGAAATACTTCAAGAAGAATATAATAATTCCAATCCCAAAGAAAGCAGGTGTTGACAGATGTGAAAATTACCGAACAATCAGTTTAATAAGCCACAGCTGCAAAATACTAACACGAATTCTTTACAGACGAATGGAAAAACTAGTAGAAGCCGACCTCGGGGAAGATCAGTTTGGATTCCGTAGAAATACTGGAACACGTGAGGCAATACTGACCTTACGACTTATCTTAGAAGAAAGATTAAGAAAAGGCAAACCTACGTTTCTAGTATTTGTAGACTTAGAGAAAGCTTTTGACAATGTTGACTGGAATACTCTCTTCCAAATTCTAAAGGTGGCAGGGGTAAAATACAGGGAGCGAAAGGCTATTTACAATTTGTACAGAAACCAGATGGCAGTTATAAGAGTCGAGGGGCATGAAAGGGAAGCAGCGGTGGGGAAGGGAGTGAGACAGGGTTGTAGCCTGTCCCCGTTGTTATTCAATCTGTATATTGAGCAAGCAGTAAAGGAAACAAAAGAAAAATTCGGAGTAGGTATTAAAATCCATGGAGAAGAAATAAAAATGTTGAGGTTCGCCGATGACATTGTAATTCTGTCAGAGACAGCAAAGGACTTAGGAAGAGCAATTGAACGGAATGAACAGTGTCTTGAAAGGAGGATATAAGAATTACATCAACAAAAGCAAAACGAGGATAATGGAATGTAGTCGAATTAAGTCGGGTGATGCTGAGAGAATCAGATTAGGAAATGAGACACTTAAAGTAGTAAAGGAGTTTTACTATTTGGGGGGCAAAATAACTGATGATGGTCGAAGTAGAGAGGATATAAAATGTAGACTGGCAATGGCAAGGAAAGTGTTTCTGAAGAAGAGAAATTTGTTAACATTGAGTACAGATTGAAGTGTCAGGAAGTCATTTCTGAAAGTATTTGTATGGAGTGTAGCATTGTATGGAAGTGAAACTTGGACGGTAAATAGTTTGGACAAGAAGAGAATAGAAGCTTTCGAAATGTGGTGCTACAGAAGAATGCTGAAGATTAGATGGGTAGGTCACGTAACTAATGAGGAGGTATCGAATAGAATTGGGGAGAAGAGGAGTTTGTGGCACAACTTGACAAGAAGAAGGGATCGGTTGGTAGGACATGTTCTGAGGCATCAAGGGATCACGAGTTTAGCACTGGAGGGCAGCGTGGAGGGTAAAAATCGTAGAGAGAGACCAAGAGATGAATACACTAAGCAGATTCACAAGGATGTAGGTTGCAGTAAGTACTGGGAGATGAAGAAGCTTGCACAGGATAGAGTAGCATGGAGAGCTGCATTAAACCAGTCTCTGGACTGAAGACAACAACAGCAACAACGTGATTCAGAGACAAACTGGAATACCGAAATCAACTGTTTTGAGCATTTTGAAGGCACACAAATATCATGCTTATCATATCACACTGACACAGGCATTAACGCCGAAAGATATACAAACCAGCGTGCATTTCTGCCAATGGGCCTTGGAAATGATAAAAGGTGACAATGAATTTCTTAGATACGTTGTGTTCACCGATGAAGCCACATTCAGAAACAATGACGAAGTAAATCGTCATGATTGTCATTATTGGTCCCCTGTCAATCCACACTGGCACAAACCCGTTGACAATCGACACAAATGTTCGGTAATGGTCTGGTGTGGAATTTTAAACGATTACTTGATAGGACCGTATTTTTTTGACCGAAATGTTACTGGGGAATCTTATTTACAACTTCTCCGCGATGTCTTGTTGGAGTAAATGGAAGATGTTGATTTAGAAACTAGGCAACGAAAGTGGTTCCAACAGGACGGAGCAGCTCCTCATTATGCTAAAAACATGCGGGACGATTTAAATTTCCGATACCCTGGTCGGTGGATAGGACGCAGCGGACCTATTCAGTGGTCTCCACTTTCACCAGACCTAACATCTGCTGATTTTTTCTTGTGGGGTTATTTAAAAAATATTGTTTATGAAAGACAGCCCACAACCCGAAACGATATGGAGCAACGCATTCGAAGATCATGTGCAGCCATACCACGGGATGTGCTGCTCAAAACTGTGGACAACTTTCGCAGATGATTGACTTTATGCCTTGAAGCAAATGGGGATAATTTTGAACAATTTCTTCGTGGCTAATTTCATTAATTAAGCACCCCAGATCACCCCAGATTGTGAGAAGCAAGGGGATTCACACTAGTGAAGCACCCCAAGATGTGAGAGGCAAGGGGACTCACACTAATGAAGCACCCCATGGGAACATCATTCTACTACGTCAATGTCGTCGTTCCTGGGTAACGCTAAAAGTAGGATACAGTACATTTTGTACAAAAATAGCTTAATTTGGGGTAACGAAAGAATTGGTGCACATTTTTTTATCATTTTGATGCGTCTTTCTTGGATAATTCTAGATATATGATTTAAAAGTTGCCCCCCGCCCCACCCAAGGGGGCAGGGGTTGGGGGTCACGTGTAGCATCGTTGGATGTCCCCCTTTGAGCTTACGAACTTGTCTTACCCACTATTTCACCCGATGTGTAGATTTCGAGATAATCTCATCCGAAACTTCAGATGGACCACCCTGTATATTCGCAGAATTGTAAGTAAGTGCAGTATTGCGATGTACTGATTTGTTTCCTTGTTTTATGGCACTTTTTACTGGAATAACAACTGGTGCGTAATATTCCCAGTACAGATTAGTGAGACACTTGTATGATGTGTATACAACAGATTTTAAAAAATGGCTCTGAGCACTATGGGACTTAACTTCTAAGGTCATCAGTCCCCTAGAACTTACAACTACTTAAACCTAACTAACCTAAGGACGTCACACACATCCATACCCGAGGCAGGATTCGAACCTGCGACCGTAGCGGTCGCGCGGTTCCAGACTGTAGCGCCTATAATCGCTCGGCCACCTCGGCCGGCAACAGATTCTCGAGACGAAACTTCCATGACTCTTTCAATCGTTGGATATAACAGGACTGAATTACAGACTGTTGAACGAAGGTTCAGTGCTCGCCATTATTAAACCCTTTTGTCACATCCTACGGGAGAAGGGTAGGAAATGGAGTATTCAAGCAGAATAACGCAAAATCCAAAACTACACTCCCCACCACAAACAACTTTACGAATGTACGAGTCCTAGTGCTCTAATTTCTCATCCATGGAGTATGTTTAGGATGCAATGGGTAGCTTTCATACAAGTATTCATCAAGCGATTCTCATAAACTGACAAAACAGATGTTTTACGCACGGAAAGGAATTCCACATTTGCGAGCTAATTGCTTTCACGCCACAACGAATTCAAGAGTTCCGTGGGGGTCAAAACTGATGTTGATGAAGCACGTAAATCACTTGAGACCCGTTAAATCACTGGTCGTCAAACTGCGGGCTTCATGCGGCCCGAATAAAGTATTGGTACGGTCCGCGGTTATCAGCCGTATTTTACAATAATGTGCACCAAGCAACTAACAGCTGAATCCAGAAACGTCAATCAACGCTAAGAGCTTATGAGATTGTATTTTTGTTGCTCATTAACAAACAAAAACACGTAGAGGCAGTAATATTTTAATATGTGCTTAATTTTAATTGACGTTCGGCCATGAGGTACGCGAAGTTTGGCGCTAACGTCAGGGGCAGAGTGAAATAGAGCGTGACCACTGCAGGATTAATTGAAATGAAGTTTTATATCTAGCAGAAAAAGGAGCCACTATGAATACATTAGAAGAAATAGAAATACACACACACACAATAACAGCACTCCAGACTATATCCTTAATGAACAAACAGAGTTAGCTAACACCCCTTTCCTGAAAAATTTCCAAAAATTATTTTCCAACCTCCAAAGCAAATAATATTACTACGCCTATCTGCAGATCAAGTAGCAAATTTATATGTTACTATAATTCTCATGATGCTAAATGTAATTAAATAATTTACTATTTTACGTATACAGTACTAAAAAAACTTTATAATTAATGTAACAGTATCAACTCAAAAAAAAAAAAAATCGATGTCTCGGTACTAGTGTAAAAGGCATTTCAGTTGCGTAAGTGAATATATGATCCTTTCCAAACGTAGGACATCTTCAAATGTTACGATATATCATAGCGTCTTTGATACTCATACACTCCTGGAAATGGAAAAAAGAACACGTTGACACCGGTGTGTCAGACCCACCATACTTGCTCTGGACACTGCGAGAGGGCTGTACAAGCAATGATCACACGCACGGCACAGCGGACACACCAGGAACCGCGGTGCTGGCCGTCGAATGACGCTAGCTGCGCAGCATTTGTGCACCGCCGCCGTCAGTGTCAGCCAGTTTGCCGTGGCATATGGAGCTCCATCGCAGTCTTTAACACTGGTAGCATGCCGCGACAGCGTGGACGTGAACCGTATGTGCAGTTGACGGACTTTGAGCGAGGGCGTATAGTGGGCATGCGGGAGGCCGGGTGGACGTACCGCCGAATTGCTCAACACGTGGGGCGTGAGGTCTCCACAGTACATCGATGTTGTCGCCAGTGGTCGGCGGAAGGTGCACGTGCCCGTCGACCTGGGACCGGACCGCAGCGACGCACGGATGCACGCCAAGGCCGTAGGATCCTACGCAGTGCCGTAGGGGACCGCACCGCCACTTCCCAGCAAATTAGGGACACTGTTGCTCCTGGGGTATCGGCGAGGACCATTCGCAACCGTCTCCATGAAGCTGGGCTACGGTCGCGCACACCGTTAGGCCGTCTTCCGCTCACGCCCCAACATCGTGCAGCCCGCCTCCAGTGGTGTCGCGACAGGCGTGAATGGAGGGACGAATGGAGACGTGTCGTCTTCAGCGATGAGAGTCGCTTCTGCCTTGGTGCCAATGATGGTCGTATGCGTGTTTGGCGCCGTGCAGGTGAGCGCCACAAGCAGGACTGCATACGACCGAGGCACACAGGGCCAACACCCGGCATCATGGTGTGGGGAGCGATCTCCTACACTGGCCGTACACCACTGGTGATCGTCGAGGGGACACTGAATAGTGCACGGTACATCCAAACCGTCATCGAACCCATCGTTCTACCATTCTTAGACCGGCAAGGGAACTTGCTGTTCCAACAGGACAATGCACGTCCGCATGTATCCCGTGCCACCCAACGTGCTCTAGAAGGTGTAAGTCAACTACCCTGGCCAGCAAGATCTCCGGATCTGTCCCCCATTGAGCATGTTTGGGACTGGATGAAGCGTCGTCTCACGCGGTCTGCACGTCCAGCACGAACGCTGGTCCAACTGAGGCGCCAGGTGGAAATGGCATGGCAAGCCGTTCCACAGGACTACATCCAGCATCTCTACGATCGTCTCCATGGGAGAATAGCAGCCTGCATTGCTGCGAAAGGTGGATATACACTGTACTAGTGCCGACATTGTGCATGCTCTGTTGCCTGTGTCTATGTGCCTGTGGTTCTGTCAGTGTGATCATGTGATGTATCTGACCCCAGGAATGTGTCATTAAAGTTTCCCCTTCCTGGGACAATGAATTCATGGTGTTCTTATTTCAATTTCCAGGAGTGTATATTTGTAACTTTGTATGTATTAAAACATGTGGTGCGTGGTAGAAATCTTCTCAGTGACAAATTTAAAGTGTTCAGTGAGAAAAATTTACGCATGCAACAATAAGAATGCAGTGGGAATGTATTCCCATCTGTTGGACGAATGTTATGAAAACAAACACTCCAAAGCTACATTTCACGTAAATCACATGCAACGAAAATCTGTAACGCAACCATCTATGTATGGCATGCTTGTAATTACGTATTATTTATATTTTCGGACAATTAATCTGTAAAAAACACATGTCTTAAGGAAAGGGTGTAAACCGTCTGAAGATGAATCACAACGATTCGAAACCGGTAACGGTACCCTTTGAATAAAGGAACTATGTCCTCAGTTATTTGCTGGATGTATTCCAGTCTCTGTCTGTCTCTACATTTTTTATCCTATTCACCTCCCTCTAATATAATGGAAGTTAATCCTTGATGCCCTGTTATCTGTTCCTCCTGTTCCTTCTTCTTGTCAGTGTTTTCCATGTGTTTCTTCCTCGCTGATCCTGCAGAGAACCACCTCATTCCTAACGTTATCGGTCCTCCAAATTTTCGACGTTCTTCTATACCACCTCGTCTCAAAAGCTTCGATTCTTTTCCGTTCCGGTTTTCCCACAATCCGTATATCGCTACCGTACAATGCTGTACTCCAAAGGTACATTCTCAGAAATTTCTTCCTCAGATTAAGACCTATGTTTGAAACTAATAAACTTCCCTTGGCCAGGCCAGGAATGCCCTTTTTACCACTGCTAGTCTGCCTGTTACGTCCGCTGCCTGTTATGTCCGCTTATTTTGCTACGTAGTAGGAGAATTTCTTAACTTCATCTGCTTCGTGATCACCAATTATGATATCAAATTCTCATTTCTGCTACTTCTCATTACTTTCGTCTTCCTGTACTCAATCCATACTTTATATTCATCAGACTGCTCGTTCTATTCAACAGATCCTGGAATTATCTTCACTTTCACTGATGGCAGCGTCATCATCTTAACACTGATTTTTAATTCCATTCGTAATCTTTTCTTTTGTATCCGTTACTGCTTCTTCGATGTACAGATTGAACAGTAGGGGTGGAAGACTACATACCTGTTTTACAGTCTTTTCAATCCGTGCACCTCGTGCTTGGTCTTTCATAGTTATTGTTCCCTCTTGGATCTTGTACATATTGTACATTACCCAATAAATATAATGTCCAATATCGGCTCTGAAGCAAAAAAGTTTGGCGGCCAGTGCGTTAAGTTATGAACATCTCGATGATTATCTGACGGTGGTTCATTGTGCAACACTTCCTGCTGCTGCCATGTTATGAGTGCTGTGTCTCAACAGCTGCGCCGCGTCGGTTCCCATGCTGCTGATCGGCCGAGTATCCAGCTCTCCTTCCCTGCGTTCTCATTGACGCCCGGCTGCAGGTGCGCCCGCCAGAGTTCCCACAGGACCCGCTGGCTACCTGTCAGGACTGCACCCGTTACCCCCTCCCCTGTATCGACTGAGGCCCGAGGATCAGATCTGCTACCTGCATCCGCTCTGCGCCAGGCACTCTCACCACGCCTCAAAGGGAAATTTCCGGTAGTAGGCAGGAAAACGTGCCTTCACCTGTGGGCTGGTTTCAAGTTTCCATCCGATTTTTGGAACCCAATCCTGTTTCTCAGTGGGTTGTGTTTGCATACTGCACACAAAAGGCGCTTTTTAATGGGTAAAACTTTTCATTTTGTAGTGGTGGTAACCTGGGATGAAGGGATCATGTGCCGTGCGGGATTAGCCGAGCGGTCTTGGGCGCTGCAATCATGGACGGTGCGGCTGGTCCCGGCGGAGGTTCGAGTCCTCCCTCGGGCAGGGGTGTGCGTGTTTGTCCTTAGGATAATTTAGGTTAAGTAGTGTGTAAGCTTAGGGACTGATGACCTTAGCAGGTAAGTCCCATAAGATTTCACACACATTTTAAGGGACCATTCGTGTTCAGGATTTTGGAACATATATTGTGGTTCCAACCTTACGAATTGCCTCGAAGAGAACGATCTATTGATACATAGTCAACACGAATTTAGAAAACATCGTTCTTGTGAAACCACAACAAACTCGTTACTCACACGAAGTGCTGAGTGTTATCAACAAGCGACTTCAAATTGATTCCGTATTTCTATATTTCCAGAATAGTTTCGACAGGGTACCTCACAAACGGCTTGTAATCAAATTACGTGCTTATCGAATATCGTCTCAGTTACGCGACTGGACTCGTGATTTCCTGTCAGAAATGTCACAGTTTATAGTAACTGGTGGAAGTCATCGAGTAAAACAGAAGTGCTTTCTGGTGCCCCTCAGGGTACAGTCACAGGCCCTGTGCTGTTCCTTGTTCAAATGTTCAAATGTGTGTGAAATCTTATGGGACTTAACTGCTAAGGTCATCAGTCCCTAAGCTTACACACTACTCAACCTAAACCGAGCGGGGTGCGCAGTGGTTAAACACTGGACTCGCATTCGGGAGGACGACGGTTCAATCCCGCGTCCGGCCATCCTGATTTAGGTTTTCCGTGATTTCTCTAAATCACTCCAGGCAAATGCCGGGATGGTTCCTGTGAAAGGGCACGGCCGACTTCCTTCCCAATCCTTCCCTAATCCGATGAGACCGATGACCACGCTGTCTGGTCTCCTTCCCTAAACCAACCAACCAACCAACTACTCAACCTAAATTATCCTAAGGACAAACACAAACATCCATGCCCGAGGGAGGACTCGAACCTCCGCCAGGACCAGCCGCACAGTCCATGACTGCAGCGTCTTGACCGCTCGGCTAATCCCGCGCGGCTGCTGTTCCTTATCTACATAAACGATGTAGGGGACAATCTGAGCAGCCGTGTTAGAGTGTTTTCAGATGACGTTGTCGTTTATCTTCTAGTAAAGTCGTCAGAATATCGAGAAAAATTGCGAAACTATTCAGAAAATAAATCTGTGTGGTGCGAAAATTTGAAATTGAACCTAAATCATGAAAAGTGTGAGTTCATCCACATGAGTGCCGAAAGGAATCCGTTAAACTTCGGTTCACGATAAATCAATCAAATCTTAAGGAAATACCTAGGAATTACAATTACGAACAACTTAAACTGGAAAGAACACGTAGAAAATTTTGTGGGGAAGACTAACCAAAGACAGCGTTCTGTTGGTAGAACACGTAGAAGATGCAGCAGATCTACTAAAGAGGCTGCCTACACTATGCTTGTCTGTCCTCTTTTGGAGTACTGCTGCGCGGTGTTGGATCCTTATTAGATAGGATGAACGGAGTACATCGAGAAAGTTCAAAGAAGGGCAACACGTCTTGTATTATCGAGCAATAGTAGACAGAGTATCACGAACATGATACAAGATCAGGGGCGGCCATCATTAAAGCAAAGGCGTTTATCGTTGCGGGGGGACCTTCTCACGAGATTTCAGTCACCAACTTTGTCCTCCGAATTTGAAAATATTATGTTGACACTCACTTACGTAGGGAGAAACGATCATCATAATAAAATAACGGAAATCAAAGCTCGCTCGGGAAGATATGGGTGTTCCGTTTTTTTCCGCGCACTGTTCGAGAGTGAATTGATAGAGGGGGTTCGATGTTTCGCCTGCCACGCAGGCACTTAAGTGTGATTTGCAGAGTATCCACACAGATGTAGATATTACTGATGGGGAACTCGAATTGCTCTACGCACGAGGAAGCCAGAACCAACTGTTTAGTGCACCGCCACTAGGTTTGATCCCGTTATTACTACTTAAGGAAAGGGAATATTGAAATTTTGATAGAATATTTACATCAGCAAGTTATTATAGGCCTACAGAATTTCAGATTCATGTTATTAACTTCGTATTCTAATGGCGTCACATGTATCCACGGAAGATGAATAAATATACTAACGTTTGTTGAAGCGAAAAAATCATAATGTGGTCTCGCTAGAAAGAGAGAGTAACAATCAGAGTTGTTAATTAATTCATGAAATGTAAATCTAAATGTGCACACGAATCTTGGTAAAACAGTAGCAGTTCCTTACACCCAAAGCATGTATATAATATTTCACTATTTTTTTCAAGTTACCTATAACCTCTTACATCACCTACTTCGTTATTCCAGTCAGTGAGGAAGTCCTGTTATCAGAGTATTGTGTTTTAAAATAGCTTATTAAATGAAATGGACCTCAATAGTTAATTAACTGAGCCACAGGATCAATGCCTCTGAAGTTTCTTCTTCTGTATCATAGGAATTAGGCAGTTCTTATTCGAGCTACACATTGCGTCCCGTCTTTTGTGTGGACTCCATATATTTGTACTACCGCCCCGATAGGTGAATGGTCAGCAGGAGGGACTGCCGTCCTAAAGGGCCCGGGTTCGATTCCCTTGGATTTTCTCCGTTCAGGGACTAGGTGTTGTGTGGTGTTCAGCATCTTTTCATCCCTATCCGGCGCACGGGTCGCCCAATGTGGCGTCAAATGCAATAAGACCTGCACGAAAGCGGCCCCGTAAGGGGCCTCCCGGCCACTGACGCCAAATGCTCATTTCCATTTTCCATTACATAACGCCGCTAATTTCCGAGTGGACATCTCTGTTCTGGTCTTATTCTTAAGTCCAATGTGGTTCTCTACGTTTGTATTAAAATTTATGTAATTGCTTTTGACGCCATAGCTTCGATCGAGCTTGTCATGAATTTCAATTAGGAGTAACTATTTGATTTGTTGATCATTAGTATTATCTTACTTCTCATAGCATGTCACCTTTGAAAGCCACAAATTTCATCTTTTGTTTTTATGCAGTGTGACAGGTTAAAGGTTTCCACTTGGAATGTGACTACGATGAGTTCCAAAGAGAAAGACAAAACTATGTAAAACAAGAATCACACATTTCAAGTAACATTCACTCATGAGTTAATCTGTGCAACTAAAATTAACCATTTATGGTGCGATCGTAGTCATATTCCAAGTGGAAACCTTTAACCTGTCACACTGCATAAGAAAAAGGATGTCGGCCACACTTGGCGCACCTTTCTCGTGTTACTAGAACATTACCGCGTCTCATACGTGGGCACTGCGTTGAGGCGACATAACTCTCAGCATCAGCAACTCGAACGACTCGCAAGTGGCGTAGTAGAAATGCTGTGGTCACTTGGGGTACTTTGTTGACGTTTGTGATGCCAGGTCAGCAGGTCAGTGACCTATCCGTGGCGTTACAAACCACTCCCTTATCTATGATATCATCATTGTAATACCACAAGCCACAGCCCCTGTTTCACTGACGTCATCAGAATTGCAGAGGGCAGGAAATTTAAACACCGACGATGGTGGATGTAAGGTTCAAATGGTTCAAAGGGCTCTGAGCACTATGGGACTTAACATCTGCGGTCATCAGTCCCCTAGAACTTAGAACTACTTAAATCTATCTAACCTAAGTACATCACACACATCCATGCACGAGGCAGTATTCGAACCTCCGACCGTAGCTGCAGTGCGGTTCCAGACTGAAGCGCCTAGAACTGCTCGGCCACAACGAATGTAAGAAAGTTTTAAAAATTATTGGTGGCAGATGCAGCGAATTTTAAAAATTACAAATGGTAGGTGGTGATCATTTTAAAAAATAAAAGTGATAGTGAGTTTTTTCCAAAATTAAAGCTGGTTTATGATGGTAAACTAAAAAAAAATAAAAATAAAAAATGCTAGATTGCACTAGTCGTAAAATGTTCATAATCACTCACAGTTTAGTATATATACTCTCCTGTTTAAAAACAAAAGCGAGAGATAGGACGTTCATATTAACAGGACATGTACATTAGTGTCTTATGCAGAAGTGATTAGCATTTCAGACACCTCGGTTCAACAAGTCTTCTATTGCCCAGTAGGCATAGGGTCCACCGTGGGTCCTGATGATTGTCAAATGCGTGATGCCATCGACGCCTGTACGGCGCGAATGGCCTCCTGTGGCATAGCCATCTATGCTGCATTCACCGAGGTTCCAAAGTTCATCTGAGAGGTTGGCAATGGATCACAGCGCTGTACCCGTCGATTCACAATATCACACACATTTTCGATTGGCGGCAAGTTTGGTGATCTGGCGAGCCAGGGCAAAAGGCTGACATCCGCAGACGCCAAGAAGGTACTTGTTCGTGCAGCAGCATGTGTCCGTGCAGTGTCTTGCTAGAAAAAAATGGCGCCTGTGGTGTTGTTCAGAAACGGTATGGCTACGCGTCGCAGGATGTAATTCACATAGGTCACACTGGTCAAAGTGGTCTAAACACGCACCCACTGTGATTTGTGGTTGTGTCCAATAGTACCCCACGCCATAAGGTCTCAAGCTGGTGCCGTATATCTTGTGTCAATGCAGTTACTGTGATGCCGCTCCCCATGTCTGCGGCGAGCCAAAATGCGGCCATGATTTTCAAACGGAACCTGGTTTCGTCCGAAAACACTACCTGATGCAATTCATGTGCCCAGGACGTCGTTCCATACACCATTGCCATCTAGCGTGTTTCTGTGTTTCTGCGTATTCGTCAAAGGTAGGCACAATAGCTGACGACGCGTACTTAACCCATGTTGTAATAAACGCGGCGAATTGTCACTACTAAATAGTTTAGATAGTGTACGATGTCTTACGCTGTTTCACTGCTGTGCCAGAGCCGAGGAGGACGCAGATCTGTCCTGCATTTTGAATGAGCTGTCGATCTTCTCGACGAGGTGGGTGGGGGGCATCCAGGTGGCGTGACCTGACTCACCTCGTCGTGTTCTACAGCCTTCCGTGAATCATTCGGCACACACCTGTTGCGCTATTGAGATACTTCGTCCCACACGAGCAGCAATTTCCCTAATGGATGCACCACATTCTATCATACCAATAACGCGCCGTTCAAACACACTGATTTGACGGTACGATTCGCGCACACGCCTGTGATGCATTCTGCACGTCTGCTCAAGTCACACTGATCCAGTACCTTTGGCCTATAGCGACAACGAGAGCCGCAGCAATTTTTACCGGCAGATGGTGTTGCGCCACGATATCGCTGTAGACCATGAACGCCCTGGCCGACATGGTTCGGATGCTAATCATTTCTTCAAAACATACTAATGTACAGTCGTGCTCAAAAGTAACCGAACGACGTGAATTGCATGCAACCCACATGACGCAGCTGTCTAGCAGGTCCTCTAATCGCTCCTTGATACAGTCGTTTGACTATTGAAACCGGTTCCAACAAGTCAACACTAGAAAACACTGCTCTGTATCGCAATAACTCAAGATGTAAAGTAATACTACGATACTACAAATGTCAGGGAACATCTTATCACAGATAAGACTGTCCTTAGGGCTTGTAAGCTCACATTTATTTCAATAAATGACACACCTTAAATGTCACCACTCTCATTATTACGTCAGATACGTAATGCACGTAGTAAGTTCGTCGTATTCATGATTTCCTCTTCAAAGTAACATACCGTACTTATTATTTAACATAAAATGACATTACAGATTTAAATTATTCACGAGCAGCTAATTGAGAATATGTATGAACTTCAAATGACACGACGAACCGTCTCGTTCTGCATATGGATTCAAACCCAGGTCATGCAGACTAAGCAAGATTTCGTGACTGACGGAAACTAACAGTCTTTTCTGATCAGGCATACAGAGAGTGATATACCTCGATTTTAGACAGTATCAGTTAGCAAATATCAACTTTAAATTACATAACGCAAAAATTTTTAACGGACGCGAATTCCTACCCAGCACCTATTTTCCCTGTTAACAAACTACGAGAGATGTTAAACATTGCTTCTTAACAAGTAACTTATTTGAAAAGCCGTGAGGTAAAGCTTTGTGTTGGATAGGGATTCGAACCCAGAACCGAATAAGATAGATATCGAAGCACAATCAACTGTGACATATCGCATTTTCTCGGCAGTAGCTAGATGTTTTAACTGAAATGACGAGACGAAACATTAATTTTTTCCTTCCCAGGACTCCAACCCGGCACCTATCGCTGTTTTATTCTAGAGAAAACGAACGTTAAATATTGGTTTGTTGCACCAGTAGCGACATGTGAGCATGTTTGAACTAGAAATAATATCACCAGCAACCTTTCTTATACTAGTTATCTATTTCTAGTGACGAAACAAACGCTATGTAGGCTCACAGGACACTTACTCCATCTTTTATCTGAACTTCTGTATGTCGATAAAATTGGTTCTGAACTGGGAATGCAACTCAGACCACCCCTAACGCGGAATTTGTTCCCTTCGTGACAATACAGCTCGGCTACAATTTGTTGTTTGTTCAAAACTGCAGATTCCTCAACATCTCCACATATTGCGCGTTAATGGGTTGAATACTGGCCCGGCACTAAAGATTTCATTATGTATTATCAAGATCTAGCATGAGAACACCCTGCTGGTGGACAATAATTTCGATTTTTAATGTATTTTCATTCGTTGTCAACACTAACGATGTATGAAGTTTTTGACTCCCAGTGAGAGACAGAACTATTTGCGAGATCACTGTAAGTTCAAGATGTTATTCCGAGCTGCTGGTGGAGAAAAATTCGGTAGCTGACGTATCTTTGTGTGTAGTCAACAACGATATGTGTGGGGCCCTATTCCCAGTCAGCAATGAACTCTTCGTCATATTATTTCTAGTTCAAACATGCTCACATGTCGCTGCTGGTGCAACAAACCCATATTTAACGTTCGTTTTCTCTAGAATAAAACAGCGATAGGTGCCGGGTTGGAGTCCTGGGAAGGAAAAAATTAATGTTTCGTCTCGTCATTTCAGTTAAAACATCTAGCTACTGCCGAGAAAATGCGATATGTCACAGATGATTGTGCTTCGATATCTATCTTATTAAGTTCTGGGTTCGAATCCCTATCCAACACAAAGCTCTACCTCACGGCTTTTCAAATAAGTTACTTGTTAAGAAGCGATATTTAACATCTCTCGTAGTTCGTTAACAGGGAAAATAGGTGCTGGGTAGGAATTCGCGTCCGTTAAAAATGTTTGCGTTATGTAATTTAAAGTTGATATTTGCTAACTGATGCTGTCTAAAATCGAGGTATATCACTCTCTGTATGCCTAATCAGAAAAGACTGTTAGTTTCCGTGAGTCACGAAATCTTTGCCTAGTCTGCATGGTTGGTTGGTTGGTTGTTTTGGGGAAGGAGACCAGACAGCGAGGTCATCGGTCTCATCGGATTAGGAGAGGACGGGGAAGGAAGACGGCCGTGCCCTTTGATAAGAACCATCCCGGCATTTGCCTGGAGCGATTTAGGGAAATCACAGAAAACCTAAATCAGGATGGCCGGACGCGGGATTGAACCGTCGTCCTCCCGAATGCGAGTCCAGTATCTGACCACTGCGCCACCTCGCTCGGTAGTCTGCATGACCTGGGTGTGAATGCATATGCAGAACGAGACGGTTCGTCGTGTCATTTGAAGTTCATACATATTCTCAACTAACTGCTCGTGAATAATTTAAATCTGTAATGTCATTTTATGTTAAATAATAAGTACGGTATGTTACTTTGAATAGGAAATCATGAATAAGACGAACTTACTACGTGCATTACCTATGTGACGTAATAATGAAAGTGGTGATATTTCAGGTGTGTAATTATTGAAATAAATGTGAGCTTACAAGCCCTATCTTGAGTTACTGCGATACAGAGCAGTGTTTTCTAGTGGTGACTTGTTGGAACCATTTTCAATAGTCAAACGACTGTACCAAGGAGCGATTAGAGGACCTGCTAGACAGCTTCGTCATGTGGGTTGCATGCGAATCAAGCGAAATGCAATTCAGGTCGTTCGGATACTTTTGAACATGACTGTACATGTCCTGTGTATATGAACATCCTGTCTCTTGTCGTTGAAGGCGTTCTTTTTCTCTGAACATGAGTGTATTTTCTTTGCCAAAGTCCTCCATATTGCAGATATGGTAGTAATAGCCGAGGCAGTACGAACTATCCATGCTTGCTCTTTCATTACTGAGATTCGATATTTGGAGGTGCAACAGACGCTCAATGGTCTGTTCCGGACTGATAAGAACGAGGGCCGCTGCTAGGGTCGCCCCTTGGGACGCACGTAGTGGTGTCTTCTCAGAGCCGGCCCAAGAACTCACAGCAGGGAGAAAGTGGTAGGACAGTTTCGTGTGCAGCCGGATGGCTAGGCGCCTGGCCCTTTCCGCTCCCTGCGTAGGAAAATATAGTCGGACGGAAATATGGTGGTAAAAAGACGAACCGCACTGTTTGAGCCAACCAGCCAGTGGACAAGAAAACCACACCGGCAGCGTAAGAGAAGTCGGAGAAACGTTATTCCCGGAGTGCAGAAATATAGGCTCTAGAAGCAGGTAACATCTGCAGAAAGTTGACCAAAAATCTCTGCCGCTGTAGTGGTCTGGGTAACTCTTCCAGCTGATACTAGGAGATCAGAACCCACTTTTTTCTTTTCTTTCCCAAGGTGATGAGAATGGGCTGGCGGGAAGAACACACCCTGTCATTGGTGGGCGGTCTGTTAACATCAGTCCTGTGCTCCACTTTTGGAGCAGAAACGGGAGCAAAAGGAGGGGAACAGAGAGATGTTTTATGGAGTCAATGGAGGGAGTAAGGAAAACTTTATAAATTTATACAATCGGTAAAAGCGAGAGACTGGATAGAAAATTTTCAGTGGTGCGAAAGGCCGTAGACTTGTGCAGAGGGATGCACTTTTTAGAGAACGTTAACATTCGGACAGGGTACTCAGACCTACCAGTACCGACTAACAGCGTCAACGCTATGTCCGGATGGGCACGCAAGTGCGGCATCGAAGTCGTAAAATACACTTCAGTGGGATGCTGATAAATACAAATAGGGTACAAACATAAAATATAATATAGAGTACTCACAGTGTCAATGCTGCGTCCGGATGCCCAAGCAAGTGCGGCATCTGAGTCGTAAAATACACTTCAGTGGGCTGCTGAGAAATGCAAATTCGTACAAACATAAAATATAATATATAGCCACATCAACATTAGAAACTACCAGTGTTAACTGTATGGCATCCTATATAAAACTCTGAGATCCCTCAGTGCACAAGCTGATAGCAAGCATTACTCTTAAGAATCCCACTCGCAGACCTTCATGTTAAAAACAATGAGTTACAACAGTGCAAGAGCGCCAGTGGAAGCTATATGTTAAGGGTGCATAGAAAGATTCAATAAACTTAAAAAATGGCGACAGCTGATACTGAAGGTCGCCACATTGTCTTGTGTTATTTGCCAATAGGTCCTGTTCCAAAATGTTTTTAACTTGCAACCGGTTCTGATAATACTTCTTCTTAATTTTATTTCACTTATTGACTTTTGATGTGTAACAGAGCAATAATTAACACACTATTAAATACAGATTTCGCAAGAGTTTTGCGATAGCAGGGATTTTAAATTTGAGTGGAATATTTGTTCCCAGATAAATGATGATGCTGTACTTTGGAAAAGTTTGTCACATTTTTAAAACATTGAGTCCGCATAATAACGTCTCTGCCTGTTGTCACAGTCCAACGTGCGTTGCAGCATCTGCTGGTTGGCGTGGTAGTCGCGCGGTGAACATATTTGATAACGAGTCTCCGGCGTAAGGGGGTTAGTTGTAGTCTCGCCCACAGTGCGATACATGACTACGCCCCACGCACTTAAGATACCCTGCGAACTACGGTTGAAAGGCAGCAGCCGGATTCCATATTCCTAGATTTCCGTAAAGCACACTACCAACTGTTACCGAAGGTAAAAACATAGAGCAGCGCGAGATTAGCCGAGCGGTCTAGGGCGCTGCAGTCATGGTCTGTGCGGCTCGTCCCGGCGGAGGTTCGAGTCCTCCCTCGGGCATGGGTGTGTGTGTTTGTCCTTAGGATAATTTAGGTTAAGTAGTGTGTAAACTTAGGAGCTGATGACTTACCAGTTAAGTCCCATAAGCTTTCACACACATTTGAACATTTTGAAAAACATAAAGACTAGGTTCCCCAGATATGCGAGTGGCTCAAACACTTCTTAAGTAACAGAACAGAGTATGTTGTCCTCAAGGATGAGTGTTCGTCAGAAGAGTCAGGAGTGGACGAGAGAAGTGTCATAGGACCGCTGTTATTTCCTATGTACATAAATGATCTGGCCGAGGGGGGGAGCAGCAGTTCGCAGTTGTTTGCTGATAGTGCTGTGGTATACCGGAAGGCGTCGGCGTTGAGTGATGCAGGAGGATACAAGATAGTTGGCAGGTAGCTCTGAATGTAGGAAAATGTGAGTTAATGCAGCTGTGTAGGAAAAGCAGCCCACAACATTTGAATACAGCGTCAGTAAAGTCGATTAAGTATCTAGGAGTAACGTTACAAAGCATTGTGAAATTGAATGAGCATGTAAGGATTGCAGTAGAGAAAGCGAATAGTCTACTTCATTTCATTGGGAGAATTGTAGGAAAGAATGCTTCAGTTGCAAAGGAGATAAATATAGGACACTAGTGCCACCCGTCGTTGAGAACTATTCACACCAGGTCGCATTGAAGGAAGACATCGAAGCATTTCAGAGTTGGGCTGCTAGATTTGTTACCGGGTGGTTCTAACAGCAGGCAGATATTACGGTTATGCATCGGGAACTCAAATGAAAATCGCTGGATTGAAGGCAACGTTCCTTTCACGAAACAGTATTGAGAAAATTTAGATAACCGACATTTGAGGCTGACTGCAAAACGATTCCACTGCCGCCAACGCACCTTTCGCGTATGGACCACGAAGATAAGAGAGATTAAGGATCGAATGGAGACATACGGACAGTCGTTTTTCACTTTCTCTGTCTGCGTCTAGATCAAGAAATGAAATGACTAGTGGTGGTATAGGATACCCTCCCCTACGCACCATAAGGTGGCTTGGAGGGGGGGGGGGTACATATATAGAAGACAGCTATTCTGTGGGTCAGTGAGTTTCCAGCGTGCCATCATGACAACACATATCTGCAAATTGCGTGGTAACGATTTTGACTGGAACTGTCACAAGTCTCCCAGATTTAGTGATACATTTCGCCTGCCTACCACCCTCAGCGGGTTTATGGTTTCTAACTCCAATACAGATCCGTGCTTTCGTCATTGTCTGTTTACTTACGAGACACCACTTTGGTCCATTGGAGCGAATTCATGTTCTGCTCAACGCAAGTTGTACCTGGCTCAGTGTGCAGCAATTTGACACAATTTTCAATCTCCACCACGTTGACCGTTGAAGATGGCCACAGGTTTTACGAACTAGACTAAGAGTTTTCGAAAAATCACTCGGCTGTACTCATGAAGGTGAGCAACGCAGGTGTTCGATGCACTGACTTGTAATTGTGTACTTACAGAATAATGCTTTAGACGAGGCAATTCTAGATTTGCTTTAAGTTTTTTTTAATTGTTATGATGTTTTTATTTTAAACCATGTAACATTATCCTGAGTTTTTCTGCAAGTGGTAGGGAACTGTGTAGTCACCAGGTCTACGCTACCAGTTGAGATTTATAAAACAGTTTTCTGTGCTCAGACATCAGTTTTCTTACTAGTTTCACTGTAAATGTTTTTAACTTTTCTGGTAATGAACTATGGTGGTTGCATCTAGTATTTGTACCGAAAACATTATTTAACAATGGATAAAATGGGAATTGAGTCTGATTCAAACTGAAAATTCATTTTATTTCTCATTATTCGTTTTATGTATGTTCACTTAAAATTGTTTATCCCTGTTTATTTATTGTAATTATTGTAATATTTTTCTTGTGTATCCTATGTAAACACTTCATTACTTTTGTATTTTTTGTACAAATAATATCTGTGTAAGTCGTACATCATATTTATCTGTGTTTGCTACATTATGTTGTCACCTGAAGTTGCCCTGAGAACCCTAAAGTCGGTTCGTGACTAAATAAATACAACTCTCCAGAATATTAGGAAGTTGTCTCCTTTTTAATATTAAAGGTTTAGTTATTTTGCTATTACTTGGGAAGTTTTTAAAAATAAAATTTGAATTAAAGGTTTGTAAAATTCATTTCTCATTTAAGTTCTTTTTAGTGGTCTGGCACTTTCTGATCACCCAAATCCTCGCTAGAAATTTCGCTTTACTTTTCCGAAATAATTGTCGGAATTTCGGAAAAAGATTACACTGCATATAAAATGAATGTTATAATTTTCAATTGTAATCAGAAAATGTATTAAACTTCCATTATAGGGCTGGATACAGGCGAACGCCTGAAAAGTGTTCCAAGGTACAACATTCTCTCCAACACTGTACTGATTTGGACTCAACAAATTTCATTTAAATGTATGAAATGTGATAAATTCATCCCACATAGAAGTATGTAGCTTTGATTAGCTAAGACTGCATGTGCTTATGGCTATGGCTGAGTATGTATCAGCATGTAGCGCTAGGCGATCTGCATAGAATGTTACTGTCCACAGAGGAAATAGTACTACGCCTTGGGCTTCATATTATGCATACGATAGTGAACATGAGCTTAGTATTTATGAGAGCTAAGTATCATGATTAGGAATCGTGAGCAGTGGAGGCTCATATCGATCCTATTTTCGATAGGAGACGCGCTCTATGATTTCTAGCTGTTAGAGCCGGCTAGGTGGTGTGTGGCAGCGGCAGGAGTGTTGTGGCGAGTGTGGGCAGTTAAAGTGGACGCAAAGTGAGAAGAGACATGATGTGCTTCTCCACATGGCGGGACAGCTGGATTTGACATTTGCTTAACCATAGTGTCATGTGCCCAGGCTCGTGGTAATCCTGCTGCAGTACCTTCCTGAGTGTTGCCATGTTGTGGAAGAAGGTTAGTAATGGAGTAATGTTCATATGAGCGCAGTTTTAATTTATTCAGAATGTTGGACCCCTTCTCCTGCCGTACATGTGGCAACATTGCAATTTTTATATCAAATTAATTAATTAAACTAATCAATTAATCACCACCTCCCCTTCCCTCCCCCACTCCCCCCCTTCTACACCCCCCCCTTCCCCTATCTAAAAAGATAGGCAGGAAAAATTGTTCAGTGTGTGCTGAGATATTGAACTGGAAGTATCTCACAATACAAAATTGAAACCAAGGTCAATTATGTTGCAGATATATATTATTTATTTTTAAGATTAAACTTGCATATTTTTTATTTACTCAGTTTGTGAGAGACAGGGCAATAGATCTATTTATTTGGCGGCAAAAGCTCAACATTCTCTGCTGTTTATTTAATTTAGGATGATGATAGTGTAGTAAAATACTCTTCATGAATCTAATAACAATCGTAGTCAAATACAACTATTTTGAATTTAATGAACAATTGTATCAGCAATCGGACGACCTCGCTATGGGAAATCAGTTGGCTGGTATCCTTGCTGACATTTTCTTTAACTCTCTAGAAAAAAAGTTTTTCACCTGTTTCTCAGCTACAGCTCTAGGCCTTCTCTCGTACTTCAGATATGTTGATGATATTTTAATCTACAAAGGACCTGCTGATGGCATTGACCGTATTTTCAATATTTTAATGAACTTCACGAGAAAATATCCTTCACCAGTGAACTCGAAAACGAGGCCCGTCAATTAAACTTTGTCGACTTTACACTTACAGTAGAAGAAAATAAAATCTCATTCAATGTTTTTCGTAAAGAAACATATACTGTTCAGATCGTACCTGCGTCTTCCATGCACTCACAATCTCATAAAACCGCTTACTTTCACTCTGCTACTCATAAAGCTACTTCTATTCCACTCTCCAAAAAACTTTTTTGACGAAGAAATTAATTTAATCAGAACGATAGCAATTAATAATGAATATGAATCTGACGTAGTGGATGACATCCTTAAAAAGAAAACTGAATCCAACCTAAAGAAGTTTTTTCTATTACTTTCTTGGGGCCCATCTCCAATCAGATTTAAAGCATTCTTTGTAATAAATACAACTTTAATGTCGCCTTTTCAACCAATAATAATTTGAAAAAAATTTATTCATAATTTAAAATCGACACTTTCCCCTTTGGAAAACTCTGGCGCCCATAAGATTTTCTGCGACATCTGCTCTTCTTACTACAGAGAACAAACAGGACGTGCCTTCACAATCAGATAAAAAGAACATCTTTGACAAAAAAATGGCACTAGCACCCATAATTCGTCTTTTGCCGACCACCTTTTGATCACAGGTCACGCACCTAAAGCTGTTCACGATATCAACATTCTGCACACCGAGAAGAAAGAGTGTAAATTAGACATTCTCGAAGAATTAGAAATTTTTAAACATCTTTCCCGAAATAATGACCTCATTCTTAATGTGCAGCTAGAGGTACGTAATAAAAACTTCTTCAACGGTATAAATCCGTTACTAGATATTCGTGTTCCCACATGCAGTTACCGAAATGATTTTTCTATGCAGGTCGACTCATAACTTTTTGTTTATTAAATGGTTTACATTGGCTGCATTTCATGTTATATTGTTTTTCTACAGGATGTGTCATTCAGCCTTCTTTGTAATTCTATAACGGTGTTTTCAATCTTTAAACTGCACTTCTAAGCTCTTACGTAGACAAAACGTTACCATGTCTGCTGCTGTCAAAGAAAATATTGCGTTTTACTTCATGTGCTAAATAATGTTCATCATAATATTCGTCTATCTATATTTTGAATTTTAAGTAGGCAATTTGTATTTGCGGCTACTAGATGGCACTCTTGGTGCAATGTTCACCTGACCGCAGTTGGTCATGCAGGCGCCTCAGTCTGATGCTACCTGTAGCTCGACGTATGTGAGCAGCCCGTAGCGGTTTGACGTATTCTACTTTAAAAAGTTTGTGACTGAAGTTTTATCGCTTAGTATATATTTTGTACTTGGCATATAAGTACTGTTTCTTTCTTGTACTGTTAGTCAGTACTTACACTTCATTAAATAAAATTTTCCCGTTATTTTGTACTTATGTTATAGGAAAGTCTAAATGTTTTACTTCTGATGAAGGCACTCCTAGTAGTGACGAAACCAAGTCAAAAGACTTAATTTTTGCGGCCGAGGGCTGTAATTGCTTTAATTTCAGTTCTTTCATTTGTTTGAATCTTAAAGGCTGCTTTTCTCCATGGATTGTTTAATACCATTACTTTGTTTTACTGCGGCTTTTTCTTGTGTGAAGATATTTTCTTCTATAATTTCACGTTATAAGTTTAAGACCATATATTGTTCACACGGGCAGTTGAAAGGTTTCTCGCATAATTTTAAGCTACTAAAATTCAAGTTCGTTCACTGTTTTCTGGGACAGCAAAGTAAAAAGGAAATTAACTTTGTTAGTATCCTACATGCTTATTATCAGTCCTTTTAAATTCTGAGTGTGAAATAAAGGGCCGGCCGCGGTGGCCGAGCGGTTCTAGGCGCTACAGTCTAGAACCGAGCGACCGCTACGGTCGCAGGTTCGAATCCTGCCTCCGGCATGGATGTGTGTGATGCCCTTAGGTTAGTTAGGTTTAAGTAGTTCTAAGTTCTAGGGGACTGATGACCTCAGATGTTAAGTCCCATAGTGCTCAGAGCCATTTGAACCATCACGTTCTCTGCACCGTTGAGTCTCTGATATGCCTTCAAAAAAAAAAGTTCAAATTAATGTGAATTCCTAAGGGATCAAACTGCTGAGGTCATCGGTCCCTAGACTTACACATTACTTGAAGTAACTTATGCTAAGAAAAACACACACACCCATGCCCGAGGGAGGAGTCGAACCTCTGGCGGGAGGGGCCGCGAAATCCGTGACACAACGCCTCAAACCGCGCGGCTATGCCTTCAACCAGACAATCTTTGGAGACGTTTGGAGGCAACCCCGTATGGCTGAACGCCATAGACACACTATCCAGTGATTGCAGTAAGGCGAAAGTTCCCCGCTGTTTTGGGGTGACATTATGTGGGGCCGACTACGTCGCTGGTGGTTATGGAAGGCGCCTCAACGGCTCTACGATACGTTAATGCCATCCTCCGACCAATAGTGCAACCATATCGGCAGCGTATTGGCGAGGCATTCGTCTTCATGGACGACAATTAACGCTCCCATCGCGCACATCTTGTGAATGACTTCCGTCAGGATAACGGCATCGCTAGACTGCAGTGGCCAGCATGTTCTCCTGACATGAACCCTATCAAACGTGCCTGGGATAGATTGAAAAGGGCTGTTTATGGACAACGTGGCCCACCAACCACTATGAGGGATCTACGCTGAATCGCTGTAGAGGAGTAAGACGATCTGGACCAACAGTGCCTTGATGAACATGTGGATAGTATGCTGCGGCGAATACAGGCATGCATCAATGCAAGAGGACGTGCTACTGGGTATTAGAGGTACCGGTGTGTACAGCAGTCTGGACCACCACCTCTGAAGGCCTCGCTGTATGGTGGTACAACATGCAATGTGTGGTTTCCATGAGCAATAAAAAGGGCGGAAATGAAGTTATGTTGATCTCTATTACAGTTTTCGGTACATGTTCCGGAACTATCGGAACCGAGATGATGCAAAACTTTTTTTGATGTGTGTATTTGCTCACGTCTAATCTCAACACGGGTACAGTACGTCGAAATATCGTCATACACTGTTACAGTGATGTACACACATTGTTCATGCTGCGATTGATGCCTAGCGTTGCTGTCGCGAGCGCTGATGGTCGGCACTCCGTTATTTGATATTCATTTGTGTGGGGATAACAAATACCTTCTTCACTAATTAATGTAATTCTATTTACTGAGGGTCTATCCACCGTCATGTAGAAAAAGATCTGTAATTTTTAGTCCAAATCGCCGTGGGTAGACCCTCATAGTTATAATTACACTAGTTAGTGAGGGTCTACTTACGGCGATGTGGACGAACTACACCGTCACTACGTCCACCCACCTCCATCCGCTACGCGATCACAACTCGCTCCACACTGAGCGACCCAGTATCATTGACCCAGTGCTCTCAGTGATCGATAATTTACATACCCGTGGCCTTGATTAGCGCGTTGTGAATAGGCTTCGTGGATCTCCTATAGACTGATGGTAGTTTATAATTTCAGAATAAAACTGTCTTGAGGCTTCGTCAGATTGTGTAAAACTAGATGGATAGTTTATAAAATAAATATCGACTCATTTGCGTATAATCCATCATCAGCAGTTTATATTTCAGTCACAATATGTGATAAATCCCTTAGGATCAATAAGGTTAAGCTACATCTGTAATTTAAGTTTTGATGGTTTGATTATTTATTCCCTCATTAAAAACACAATGAATAGAATTGTTGCTCTATAAAACGTCATCCAAATATAGCGTAAATTAAACAGAAAACAGTATATAGGCAGTAAGGATTGCGCATATGTGATTCAAGTACAGTCTGCTTCCATCAATCAACTATTCACTGCAAATGCACTCACTGCTGAGCCACATAGAGCATTGAATCTTTATAGAAAAACAGACAGCTAACACACACACAGTTGAAGTTTAATAGTACGCTAAACAAATTACAATATAAGAAAAAAAGATGGAAACAAACGCATTACCAAAGGGTTTAGCTTTGAAACAGCTATCTTCAAGATTACGTTTTACTTCATTCTTTTAGAATTCGATTTTATAATTATTTTAAGTATTTTATTAAGATTTTAGGTTCAATTTAATAAATTTTTGTAATAATAATGATGTTAGTATATTCATTTGCATTCAGTATATGCTGTTGCTAACCTGTTGTAACGAACTAGGCAAAACATGGCAATTGGTCACAAATTGATTTCTACACAAGTATCGACGGACAGCGGAGAACTGAAAACATTCGCGGCCGATGCATGAATGTGTGGCACTGCAGCGCAGTTTTATCACACAGTTGGCAATGATAGTGAACAGTTGACATGTTAATACCAGGGCGTAAAGTCTGTACCAGTTTCATTCCACGTACTCAGCGGGACAGTAATCATGCCTCCCACAGACGCGTGAACAAATTACGCAAATGTCAGCATTTTAGAGAGAACTTGTAGATGGGTCCAAAGAAGCCATTTGACGTAATCAGCGAATCGCTCGACATTTTAATAATAGCGATGTCACTCTTCTACAATGTCGGTAGGAATGGCTGAACCATGGCCGAACGCGGTGTCAAGAAGGAGCGGTCGACCTAGACAGAAGACAGAAAGTGAGTACCGAGTAATCGTCAGAAAAGTACTCAGAGACCCGGTTTCAATGTGACGTGTGACTGGTGCTTCAGTGATCACAAGGAAGACTAATAGGTGGCTCACAGAGGGGGAGCTAAGGTGGTCCGCCAGGTTAGCCGAGAGCGCTAATGCACTGCTTCCTGGACTCGGGTAGGCGCGCCAGCCCCGGATCGATTCCGCCCGACGGATTAACGACGACGGCCGTTGTGCAGGTCAGACTGGATGTGGTTTTTAGGCGGTTTTCCACATCCTCCTAGTTGAATACATCTACATTTATACTCCGTAAGCCACCCAACGGTGTGTGGCGGAGGGCACTTTACGTGCCACTGTCATTATCTCCCTTTCCTGTTCCAGTCGCGTATGGTTCGCGGGAAGAACGACTGTCTGAAAGCCTCTGTGCGCGCTCTAATCTCTCTAATTTTACATTCGTGATCTCCTCGGGAGGTATAAGTAGGGGGAAGCAATATATTCTATACCTCATCCAGAAACGCACCCTCTCGAAACCTGGCGAGCAAGCTACACCGCGATGCAGAGCGCCTCTCTTGCAGAGTCTGCCACTTGAGTTGGTTAAACATCTCCGTAACGCTATCACGGTTACCAAATAACCCTGTGACGAAACGCGCCGCTCTTCTTTGGATCTTCTCTATCTCCTCCGTCAACCCGATCCGGTACGGATCCCACACTGATGAGCAATACTCAAGTATAGGTCGAACGAGTGTTTTGTAAGCCACCTCCTTTGTTGATGGACTACATTTTCTAAGGACTCTCCCAATGAATCTCAACCTGGTACCCGCCTTACTAACAATTAATTTTATATGATCATTCCACTTCAAATCGTTCCGCACTCATACTCCCAGATATTTTACAGAAGTAACTGCTACCAGTGTTTGTTCCGCTATCATATAATCACACAATAAAGGATCCTTCATTCTATGTATTCGCAATACATTACATTTGTCTATATTAAGGGTCAGTTGCCACTCCCTGCACCAAGTGCCTATCCGCTGCAGATCTTCCTGCATTTCGCTACAATTTTCTAATGCTGCAACTTCTCTGTATACTACAGCATCATCCGCGAAAAGCCGCATGGAACTTCCGACACTATCTACTAGGTCATTTATATATATTGTGAAAAGAAATGGTACCATAACACTCCCCTGTGGCACGCCAGAGGTTACTTTAATGTCTGTAGACGTCTCTCCGTTGATAACAACATGCTGTGTCCTGTTTGCTAAAAACTCTTCAATCCAGCCACACAGCTGGTCTGATATTCCGTAGGCTCTTACTTTGTTTATCAGGCGACAGTGCGGAACTGTATCGAACGCCTTCCGGAAGTCAAGAAAAATAGCATCTACCTGGGAGCCTGTATCTAATATTTTCTGGGTCTCATGAACAAATAAAGCGAGTTGGGTTTCACATGATCGCTTTTTCCGGAATCCATGTTGATTCCTACATAGTAGATTCTGAGTTTCCAAAAACGACATGATACTCGAGCAAAAGACATGTTCTAAAATTTTACAACAGATCGACGTCAGAGATATAGGTCTATAGTTTTGCGCATCTGCTCGACGACCCTTCTTGAAGACTGGGACTACCTGTGCTCTTTTCCAATCATTTGGAACCTTCTGTTCCTCTAGAGACTTGCGGTACACGGCTGTTAGAAGGGGGTCAAGTTCTTTCGCATACTCTGTGTAGAATCGAATTGGTATCCCGTCAGGTCCAGTGGACTTTCCTCTGTTGAGTGATTCCAGTTGCTTTTCTATTCCTTGGACACTTATTTCAATGTCAGCCATTTTTTCGTTGGTGCGAGGATTTAGAGAAGGAACTGCAGTGCGGTCTTCCTCTGTGAAACAGCTTTGGAAAAAGGTGTTTAGTATTTCAGCTTTACGCTTGTCATCCTCTGTTTCAATGCCATCATCATCCCGGAGTGTCTGGACATGATGTTTCGAGCCACTTACTGATTTAACGTAAGACCAGAACTTCCTAGGATTTTCTGTCAAGTCGGTACCTAGTATTTTACTTTCGAATTCACTGAATGCTTCTCGCGTAGCCCTCCTTACGCTAACTTTGACATCGTTTAGCTTCTGTTTGTCTGAGAGGTTTTGGCTGCGTTTAAACTTGGAGTGAAGCTCTCTTTGCTTTCGCAGTAGTTTCCTAACTTTGTTGTTGTACCACGGTGGGTTTTTCCCGTCCCTGACAGTTTTACTCGGCACGTACCTGTCTAATACGCATTTTACGATTGCCTTGAACTTTTTCCATAAACACTCAACATTGTCAGTGTCGGAACAGAAATTTTCGTTTTGATCTGTTAGGTAGTCTGAAATCTGCCTTCTATTACTCTTGCTAAACAGATAAACCTTCCTCCCTTTTTTTATATTCCTATTAACTTCCATATTCAGGGATGCTGCAATGGCCTTATGATCACTGATTCCCTGTTCTGCACTTACAGAGTCGAAAAGTTCGGGTCTGTTTGTTATCAGTAGGTCCAAGATGTTATCTCCACGAGTCGGTTCTCTGTTTAATTGCTCGAGGTAATTTTCGGATAGTGCACTCAGTATAATGTCACTCGATGCTCTGTCCCTACCACCCGTCCTAAACATCTGAGTGTCCCAGTCTATATCTGGTAAATTGAAATCTCCACCTAAGACCATAACGTGCTGAGAAAATGTATGTGAAATGTATTCCAAATTTTCTCTCAGTTGTTCTGCCACTAATGCTGCTGAGTCGGGGGGTCGGTAAAAGGAACCAATTATTAACCTAGCTCGGTTGTTGAGTGTAACCTCCACCCATAATAATTCACAGGAACTATCCACTTCTACTTCACTACAGGATAAACTACTACTAACAGCGACGAACACTCCACCACCGGTTGCATGCAATCTATCCTTTCTAAACACCGTCTGTGCCTTTGTAAAAATTTCGGCAGAATTTATCTCTGGCTTCAGCCAGCTTTCTGTACCTATAACGATTTCAGCTTCGGCGCTTTCTATCAGCGCTTGAAGTTCCGGTACTTTACCAACGCAGCTTCGACAGTTTACAATTACAATACCGATTGCTGCTTGGTCCCCGCATGTCCTGACTTTGCCCCGCACCCGTTGAGGCTGTTGCCCTTTCTGCACTTGCCCGAGGCCATCTAACCTAAAAAACCGCCCAGCCCACGCCACACAACCCCTGCTACCCGTGTAGCCGCTTGTTGCGTGTAGTGGACTCCTGACCTATCCAGAGGAACCCGAAACCCCACCACCCTATGGCGCAAGTCGAGGAATCTGCAGCCCACATGGTCGCAGAACCGTCTCAGCCTCTGATTCAGACCCTCCACTCGGCTCTGTACCAAAGGTCCGCAGTCAGTCCTGTCAACGATGCTGCAGATGGTGAGCTCTGCTTTCATCCCGCTAGCGAGACTGGCAGTCTTCACCAAATCAGATAGCCGCCGGAAGCCAGAGAGGATTTCCTCCGATCCATAGCGACACACATCATTGGTGCCAACATGAGCGACCACCTGCAGATGGGTGCACCCTGTACCCTTCATGGCATCCGGAAGGACCCTTTCCACATCTGGAATGACTCCCCCCGGTATGCACACGGAGTGCACTTTGGTTTTCTTCCCCTCCCTTGCTGCCATATCCCTAAGGGGCCCCATTACGCGCCTGACGTTGGAGCTCCCAACTACCAGTAAGCCCACCCTCTGCGACTGCCCGGATCTTGCAGACTGAGGGGCAACCTCTGGAACAGGACAAGCAGCCATGTCAGGCAGAAGATCAGTATCAGCCTGAGACAGAGCCTGAAACCGGTTCGTCAGACAAACTGGAGAGGCCTTCCGTTCAGCCCTCCGGAATGTCTTTCGCCCCCTGCCACACCTTGAGACGACCTCCCACTCTTCCACAGGTGAGGGATCAGCCTCAATGCGGGCAGTATCCCGGGCAACCACAGTCGTAGTCCGATCGGGGGATGCGTGGGACGAACTGGCCGTAACCGACAAACCCCCATCCGGACCCCCACAGTGATGCCCATTGGCAACAGCCTCAAGCTGTGTGACCGAAGCCAACACTGCCTGAAGCTGGGAGCGAAGGGATGCCAACTCAGCCTGCATCCGAAAACAGCAGTTGCAGTCCCTATCCATGCTAAAAACTGTTGTGCAAAGAACGTCTGAACTAATCTACAGAGAGCGCAAACAAAACGACACAAAATTGAAACGGTTATTAAAATACAAGATTGCCTAGTAAATGCAGTAATGCTGCCACTTGTGCACTGCTGACACACTGCTCGGCGGCGGAAGGAGACTACGCGATTTAACACTATTCGAGTACTAAAACGTGATGCTACAACTCTCAAATACTATGATACGCCCGAAATTTATGAATTAAACAATGCAAGTACCAAAAACACGCAAAGAAATTAAGAATTAAACTATGTAACAAATGAGTGAGCTAGGAGTATACGACTTGCTGCTGCAGCTGCTTATCCAACGGCGGCAGGGAGCACACTGACTGTGACCAACCGACACTGGCCGTTCAAAACAAAAACAGATGACAGACGACTACGCGAATTTACACTATTCAGGTACTAAAACGCGATGCTACAACTCTCAAATACTATAATACGCCCGAAATTTATGAATTAAACAATGCAAGTACCAAAAACACGCAAAGAAATTAAGAATTAAACTATGTAACAAATGAGTGAGCTAGGAGTATACGACTTGCTGCTGCAGCTGCTTATCCAACGGCGGCAGGGAGCACACTGACTGTGACCAACCGACACTGGCCGTTCAAAACAAAAACAGATGACAGACGACTACGCGAATGTACACTATTCAGGTACTAAAACGCGATGCTACAACTCTCAAATACTATAATACGCCCGAAATTTATGAATTAAACAATGCAAGTACCAAAAACACGCAAAGAAATTAAGAATTAAACTATGTAACAAATGAGTGAGCTAGGAGTATACGACTTGCTGCTGCAGCTGCTTATCCCGCTTGAGTTACACGGCTCGCAGACATTTGAAGACTTTCGTACTATTCCATGGATTACACTAGTCGCAGACAGTTAGGGTACACTAATTCCGTCCGGGGGGGTACGGGATGGCGGCAGGAAGGGCATCCGGCCACCCCTTCCACTAACATTGCCAAATCCCATGAACCAAGCCGACGCTGCCTAACTGTGGTAAAAGGCTCAAGCGAAAGAAAGAAATAAGAAAGGGAGCTAAGCTCACAGTGCCCCTTGCACCGACTACCGCTGACCTCTGTTCACCACCAAGTCCGTCTGCGGTGGTGTCAGGCGCATCTGGTCTGGAATTTCACTGACTGGACTAGAATTCTCTTCAGTGATGAGTCTCGCTTCGAACGGTGCAACGATGACCGGCGAAAACGTGTATGGAGGCGCCCGAGATAGTGGTGGGATACCATCCCCAGTGTATGACGCCATAGGACGCGAAAGCCAGGAGTGATGGTCTGGGGCGCCATTTAACTTCATAGTAGGACCTCTTTGGTTGTTACTATCGACATCCCTTACAGGACAGCGGCACGTCGATTCTTGTTCTTCATGGCAAGCCACACTGGGCTTACATTTCAGTAGGATAACGCCCGCCCGCACAGGGCAAGAGTTTCTACTGCTTGCCTTCGAGCTTGCCAAAGCATACGTTGGCCAACAAGTTCGCCGAATATCTCCCCAGATGAGAACGATTGGAGCTTTATGGACAGGGCACTCCAACCGCCTCAGGGGTTTGACGATCTAACGCACCTGTTGGACAGAATTTGGCACGATACCCTCAGGAGGACATCTAACAACTCTGTCAATCAATGAAGAGCCGAGTAACTGCTCGCATAAGGGCCAGAGGTGGACCAGCACGTAATTAGCTTGCTCTATATGTGAAGCTGTTTCTTTTGATTGAATCATTGGTTCAAATGGTTCAAATGGCTCTGAGCACTATGCGACTTAACTTCTAAGGTCATCAGTCGCCTAGAACTCAGAACTAATTAAACCTAACTAACCTAAGGACATCACACACATCCATCCCCGAGGCAGGATTCGAACCTGCGACCGTAGCGGTCGCTCGGTTCCAGACTGTAGCGCCCAGAACCGCACGGCCACTCCGGCCGGCGATTGAATCATTGAATTTTTTCTGAAACATATACATAAATTTCACTGTCTGCAACTGGCAGCTTGCCGCCAGATAAAAAGTTCAAACCCATAAGAGTTTAAGTATCGAGCGTTCATTTGACTACCAATTTCTATCAGCTGACAATCGAAAATCATCTCGAACAGACACATATGCGCCCATGTCACCGTTTCGCCGTCTCGGAACAAAATTATCAGCGAGCCCGAGCTCATCGTATGCGTTCTCGCTCATCGGCCAAACTACAGCGAAGTTAACAAATTGGTCCATCATTCAAATTACTAGCAATATATTACGTAACCAGTGCACGCTGAGAGGAGCACCGCTCTTCTGCGGTCCTCCTCGACTTCGCAGGTTAATATAAGCCTAATAGTTCATTCACAATCAGTGTAAGTAACTTACCTATTATGAACACACGTGCTTAGCATTTGTAAGAAAGAAAACATATTGAAATATTGGAATACCAGTTAACATGGGCTGTCGGTAAGGAGTGTCTTTTCGTGGTATTTTTAATGATAGTTTCAGTTTATGCATAATTTGCATCAGATTCAAACGACTTGCGCCTTATTAATGACCAATATATTTAAGCAATTAACTAATAAGTCAATCAAGGGTCTATCTATATGACACATTGGAAATTGGAGAAGGTTATAGGTACAAGATGCTACCATTCATTATGAGCGTATGTCTGCGGTAATCGTCGTTCTTACGCATTTGCATAATTGGCTGTAATTAAAATACGCTGTAATCTAGGCTGCGTATTAGTTAGCGACGCACGACTGTCAGTGACTACAAATGACTCACTCAGCTATCATATGACACTTTGACTGTAATTGTCACTCAATATGTTTACTAGTTATTAATTTTTAAAGTGTAATCTAATAATGATCATATTATTGTGCGCACGTAACTTCTGTAATTTGTGGCGTATAATTACCACTGAAGCGGCAGTGCACGCGCATCTATGTCGTGATCACTCTGGTGTATTTGGATTCCTGATAGAACGTTCCTATTATTTCGGAATTATCAGTCGTAACCTTTTATACCACAGGTCGCGAAATCCGCCATCTTGCCGCGTTCAAAACCTGGCGACGCTGCAACCGTCTTCCCCTTACTTCAGGAACAGCCCAGAGACTGCCCAATCACACATACCTGTAAACTCGCCGGCCAGTGACAGCTCCGCCAACTGATATGTCCCTTCTCCTGTTTACAGAACAAGCCGCTGAAAATTCGGCAGCGTGCAATATCTTGCGAAGTATCATGTTCAATTTTTAACATGTACATAGGAAGCTCACGCGAGCTGTGGTGAAAAAGCGAAATGGCAGACAGTTCGTATGGAACAATCAACACAAACACCTTAAATGATTTACGAAAACAAACAAAATATTAAATAATGGACCAAAGCTATTGTCAGCAACGTCATACAAATAGCTGGGAGATGCAGTGTGTGTAAATATAAAGTAGATCGTGCATATAGCCGCTTATGAGAGAAACAGATAGTATACTATTCGGTGGCACCATACTTGGAAACTACAAGTTTCTCACAAAACAGACTGCATGCAAAATACTTGTACTCCTTCACAGCTCAAGTATAGAGAAGGGCGCAGCGAATGTTCACAGGCTAGTTTGTCTCTTCACACACAAAAAAGGCACCTCCATCTAACAACTTCTCTAATAAATCACAACATTCGAGGACATACCCCTTAAAGTACGAATATTCCTCTGTCCTCTATGTATCTATCCTACAGCGATTCTGTAGGTAAAATTTGTAGCTTTGGATGGAAAGGGCGTAAACGTTAACAGAAGCTGCCTCAGATTTCACAGCGAAACACAGTTAATAGACGTAGTTGTACTCGAGGCGTTTCTTTCTCAAGGAAAGAATAAAAGCATGCTTTTACACTTACGAGGAATATATATACATAGTATGTAGAAAGTAATGGATGCATCTGAGGGTAAACGGACAGGGAACACAAGTCAAAGATGAAGACTATGCCAGACGAATGAACATTATTCGTAGTGTCAAGCCTCGACACTTTTGTCCAGTAACTTTGCAACGTTTGTATATTTTCTTCCACAGTTCTAGAAGTCGACTTGTCTGGCTACCAAAACCACGCTGCTTCAAAGAATTTTATTCACTAGCTAGCTTCCAATGATTTGACTCTGCCATTCGATATGAAGAGCCTCCTGAAGTACAAGCAACTGATCTACGAAATGATTCAAATGGCTCTGAGCACTATGGGGCTTAACTGCTGTGGTCATGAGTCCCCTAGAACTTAGAACTACTTAAACCTAAATAACCTAAGGACATCACACACATCCATGCTAGAGGCAGGATTCGAACCTGCGACCGTAGCGGTCACGCGGCTCTAGACTGTAGCGACTAGAACCGCACGGCCACTCCGGCCGGCTGATCTACGAGGATTGGAACTTTAATAGTGGCAACTACTTATTTACAGCTCGTTTCAGAGTTTTACTGGCCTTCACAGTAGTCACCGGCATTGTGTATAACCTGTTGTCAGCAATGTGGGAGTCGTAGGATACTCTTAGCAGAGCCAGTTGTGTTGACAGTTCGAGCGGCGCGGTCTGTTGCCCGACGAATTTGTAGCATTTTTGAAGCGAATGCCGTGAAGTGTTTCCTTTAGTTTAGAAATCGAGTTGAACTCAGAGGGCTTAAGTCAGGGGAGTGGAGTAGGTGTTATAGCACTTAGTAACAGCTTGCACTGTGCGTGTTTGAGCATTGTCCCGCAAAATGACGGTCAGGTCCTGGAGAAAGTGTCATCACTTCCGTCTCTTATTTTTGGAACACAACCTACGACCAGCTTAGAGACAGAAGTAATGACACTTTATGCAGGACCTGACCATCATTTTGCTGGACAATGCTCAAGCACGTACAGTGCAAGCTGTTACTGATTTGTTTGACTGATGGGGTTGCTAAGTGCTTACCAACTACTGCACTCCCCTGACTTAAGAGCACTTGCCCGCGAAAGGCAAAGGTCCCGAGGTCGAGTCTCGGTCCGGCACACAGTTTTAATCTGCCAGGAAGTTTCATATCAGTGCACATTCCACTGCAGGGTGAAAATCTCATTCTGGGAGCACCCCCAGGCTGTGGCTAAGTCATGTCTCCGCAATATCCTTTCTTCGACGAGTGCTAGTTCTGCAAGGTTTGCAGGAGGGCTTCTGTGAAGTTTGGAAGGTAGGAGACGAGGTACTGGCGGAAAGTAAAGCTGTGAGGACGGGGCGCGAGTTGTGCTTGGATAGCTCAGACGGTAGAGCACTTACACGTAAGAGGCAAAGGTCCCGAGGTCGAGTCTCGGGCAGGCACACAGTTTTAATCTGCCAGGAAGTTTCGACTATAACCCTGACAGCAGTAGTCGTCCATTTTACCTGTGCCCATCTTACGAACTGACTTTTCTAAGCGAATATACTTTCCTGAACAACATACGTATTTGTCACTGTCGCCTTGAACTGTGAGTTGCGTATTGCTACTACGGTCTAACGTGCTTACTGTAGTTGTAAATGTTTGTCGAGTTAAATTTATAGGCTATGTGGCCCTACTGACAGTCACTGATCACAGCCCGTGGTACTATCCGGGGCAAACATTCGAATGCAAAACATACTTTAGGACACGGAAATGTGCACACAAGAATGTATCATAAATGCGAGATTATTGTAACACGTTTCCTCTTCGTTCCCACATCTACCCTTATCCCAACGGCTACACTGACTCCAAGTGCTGTCATTATTTAAAACTGTAAATGAGCCAAAATTTCGCACGGGTCCCCTGATTTACATTATTGCGTTGAAAGTCGAGCTAGGAAGCCGTGAGCACAGCACCATCCCATCCCCTTCCCCCGCCTCCCGGAGACATAACGCTATAGTACCGTGTAACGCCTCCGCTAGTTTTAGTAGTGGCTTCATTTCGACGGGGGAGAGAGTCGGCGGATCTCATCAGCAACGCCAGTCACTCGTGATCAGATCACGTAGAGCTACTAAATCGCTAGGTTGTTGATTGCTGCCCATTATCCTCTATTCCTAATACTCCCAAACGTATTCTGTGGGAATGAGGTCGGGTTGTTTAACGATCCAGTTAAGGTGTGTCGTGGTGCCAGAATGTTCGTCACACTAGGAGCGTATGCGAACAGCTCTGTGAAAATTACTGTTACCATTTAAAAGCTGCACGCTTATTGTCAGATCTTGGTAATATTTTAAAGTGGTTCGAAAACTGGCAATTTGCTTTAAATGTAGAAATGTAAAATTATGCATTTCACTAAACGAAAAATCACAGTGTACCATGACTGAAATATTATTGAGGAAGACCTGAGTTGGCAGATTCTGGAAGACAGGCGCAAATAACAAGAACCATTATTAAGAGAAGAATCTCGAGAAATTGTTCATTGCCCATGTGTCGTTCTCTTTGGGGCCGTGAAGACAAGACTGGGCTACTTACAGCACACACAGAGGAATTTAAGCGGCCATTCTTCCATACTTCATACACGATTGGAACGGGCAGAAACCATAATATGAGCTACCACTTTAATTGCCCCTGCACATGCGTTTCACAGAGGTCTGTAGAATTAATGCAGATGTAGAGGGGAGTTGGTTGGTTGATTTGGAAGGAGGGAACCATAAAGCGAGGTCATGGGTCCCATCGGAATAGGAACGGTTGGGGAAAGAAGTCGGCCGTGCCCTTTCAAAGAAACCACCCCGGCATTTACCTGAAGTGATTTAGGGAATCATGGAGAATCTAAGTCAGGATGGCCAGATGCGGGTTTGAACCGTCTTCTTCCCGAATGCGAGTCACGTGTTCTAACCACTGAGCCGCCTCATTCGGCAGATGGGAGTGTCCACAGCATGTCATCATGACAATGTGGAAGAAAATAACACACTTGGTTACAGAGAATGTTGAAATAAACATACTTTTTCACGTTCACAGCAATCTGAATGTCTCACAGTACGAAAAAACTCCCAAAAAATCATGGAACCACCTACGACTAACTTCAAGAAATGTCTCGTCTGTGTACTGTCTGCCCCATGGAAGACGTGCAGCTGTACGTACTTCTGTACGCAGTGACCTTATTCGAGGTACCCGACTCCAAATCTCCATTGCACGCAGTTCCCTTTGCGACGTTCGGTTGGATACAAGTTGAGGTGAATCTACAGTCCCTGAAAGCGACAATTCCTGACTGTGAGAGCCGTTAGTTGATTACAAAAAGAGCATGGAGAAATAGGCGCTAAGGCCATTAAGCTCATCAAATTTCTGAATGAAGGCAATTACACTGAAGAGCGAAAGAAACTAATATACCTGTCCAATATAGTGTAGGGCCCCCGCGAGCACGCAGAAGTGCCGCAACACGACGTGGCATGACTGGACTAATGTCTGAATTACTGCTGGAGGGAATTGACAACATGAATCCTGCAGGGCTCTCCACAAATCTGTAAGAGTACGAGGGTATCGAGATTTCTTCCGAACGGAACGTGGAAAGGCATCCCAGATATTCTCAATAATGTTCCTGTCTGGGGAGTTTGGGGGCTGGAAGAACTGTTTAAACTCATAAGAGCGATCCTGGAGCTAATTTGTAGCAATTCTGGATGTGTATGGAGTCGCATAGTCCTGCTGGAATGCTAAAGTAGGTCGAAATGCACAATGGACATGAATGGATGCAGGTGATCAGACATGCTTACGTACGTGTCACCTGTCAGAGTCGTATCTAGACGTATCAGGGGTCCCATGCAACTCCAATTGCACACGCCCAACACTATTACAGAGCCTCCAGCAGGGTGAACAGTCCACTGCTGACATGCAGGTTCCATGTAGCCATGAGATTGTCTCCATCCCCGTACGCGTCCATCCGCTCGATACTATTTGAAACGATGTGAGACCTGAGTTTCTCCTGGCCAATATAAGTTTCAAATAACTTCCGGGAATTCAGCTAGGTAACAGATTCAGCGACTGCCGATATTTCGGAGGGAGAACACCCCGCCATTTTCAAGGCAAACTGCAATGGACAAGCAACGTACATGTAAATTTAAAACCTCGGTTCTCGGACTGGTACTGGAAAGATAACACACACACACTGAAGTTTAATAGTTCGCTAAACAAATTACAATATAAGAAAAAAAAGATGGTAACAAAAGCATTATCAAAGGGTTTAGCTTTGAAACAGCTATCTTCAAGATTACGTTTTACTTCATTCTTTTAGAATTCGATTTTGTAATTATTTTTAAGTATTTTATTAAGATTTTAGGTTCAATTTAATAAATTTTTGTAATAATAATGAAGTTAGTATATTCATTTGCATTCAGTATATGCTGTTGCTAACCTGTTGTAACGAACTAGGCAAAATATGACAATTGGTCACAAATTGATTTCTACACAAGTATCGACGGACAGTGGAGAACTGTTTTATCACAAAGTTGGCAATGATAGTGAACAGTTGACATGTTAATACCAGGGCGTAAAGTCTGCACCAGTTTCATTCCACGTACTCAGCGGGACAGTAACCATGCCTCCGACAGGCGCGTGAACAAAATACGCAAATGTCAGCATTTTAGAGAGGACTTGTAGATGGGCTCAGAGAAGCCATTTGGCGTAATCAGCGAATCGCTCGACATTTGAATAATAGCGATGTCACTCTTCTACAATGTTGGTAGGAATGGCTGAACCATGGCCGAACGCGGTGTCAAGAAGGAGCGGTCGACCTAGACAGAAGACAGAACGTGAGTACCGAGTAATCGTCAGAAAAGTACTCAGAGACCCGGTTTCAATGTGTCGTGTGACTGGTGCTTCAGTGACCACAAGGAAGATTAATAGGTGGCTCACAGAAGGGGAGCTAAGGTGACCCGCCAGGTTAGCCGAGAGCGCTAATGCACTGCTTCCTGGACTCGGGTAGGCGCGCCAGCCCCGGATCGATTCCACCTGGCGGATTAACGACGACGGCCGTTGTGCAGGCCAGACTGGATGTGGTTTTTAGGCGGTTTTCCATATCCTCCTAGTTGAATACTGGGCTGGTCCCCGCATCCCGCCTCAGTTACACGGCTCGCAGACATTTGAAGACTTTCGTACTATTCCATGGATTACACTAGTCGCAGACAGTTAGGGTACACTAATTCCGTCCTGGGGGGTATGGGATGGCGGCAGGAAGGGCATCCGGCCACCCCTTCCACTAACATTGCCAAATCCCTTGAACCAAGCCGACGCTGCCTAACTGTGGGAAAAGGTTCAAGTGAAAGAAAGAAATAAAGGGAGCTAAGCTCACAGTGCCCCTTGCACCGACTACCGCTTACCTCTGTTCACCACCAAGTCCGTCTGCGGTGGTGTCAGGCGCATCTGGTCTGGAATTTCACTGACTGGACTAGAATTCTCTTCAGTGATGAGTCTCCCTTCGAACGGTGCAGCGATGAGCAGCGAAAACGTGTATGGAGGCGCCCGAGATAGTGGTGGGATACCATCCCCCCTGTATGACGCCATAGGACGCGAAAGCCAGGAGTGATGGTCTGGGGCGCCATTTAACTTCATAGTAGGACCTCTTTGGTTGTTACTATCGACATCCCTTACAGGACAGCGGCACGTCGATTCTTGTTCTTCATGGCAAGCCACACTGGGCTTACATTTCAGGAGGATAACGCCCGCCCGCACAGGGCAAGAGTTTCTACTGCTTGCCTTCGAGCTTGCCAAAGCATACGTTGGCCAACAAGTTCGCCGAATATCACCCCAGATGAGAACGATTGGAGCTTTATGGACAGGGCACTCCAACCGGCTCAGGGGTTTGACGATCTAACGCACCTGTTGGACAGAATTTGGCACGATACCCTCAGGAGGACATCTAAGAACTCTGTCAATCAATGAAGAGCCGAGTAACTGCTCGCATAAGGGCCAGAGGTGGACCAGCACGTAATTAGCTTGCTCTATATGTGAAGCTGTTTCTTTTGATTGAATCATTGGTTCAAATGGTTCAAATGGCTCTGAGCACTATGCGACTTAACTTCTAAGGTCATCAGTCGCCTAGAACTTAGAACTAATTAAACCTAACTAACCTAAGGACATCACACACATCCATGCCCGAGGCAGGATTCGAACCTGCGACCGTAGCGGTCGCTCGGTTCCAGACTGTAGCGCCCAGAACCGCACGGCCACTCTGGCCGGCGATTGAATCATTGAATTTTTTCTAAACATATACATAAATTTCACTGTCTGCAACTGGCAGCTTGCCGCCAGATAAAAGTTCAAACCCATAAGAGCTTAAGTATCGAGCGTTCATTTGACTACCAATTTCTATCAGCTGACAATCGAAAATCATCTCGAACAGACACATATGCGCCCATGTCACCGTTTCGCCGTCTCGGAACAAAATGGTGATCAGCGAGCCCGAGCCCACCGTATGCGTTCTCGCTGACCGGCCACACTACAGCGAAGTTAACAAATTGGTCCATCATTCAAATTACTAGCAATATATTACGTAACCAGTGCACGCTGAGAGGAGCACCGCTCTTCTGCGGTCCTCCTCGACTTCGCAGGTTAATATAAGCCTAATAGTTCATTCACAATCAGTGTAAGTAACTTACCTATTATGAACACACGTGCTTAGCATTTGTAAGAAAGAAAACATATTGAAATATTGGAATACCAGTTAACATGGGCTGTCGGTAAGGAGTGTCTTTTCGTGGTATTTTTAATGATAGTTTCAGTTTATGCATAATTTGCATCAGATTCAAACGACTTGCGCCTTATTAATGACCAATATATTTAAGCAATTAACTAATAAGTCAATCAAGGGTCTATCTATATGACACATTGGAAATTGGAGAAGGGTATAGGTACAAGATGCTACCATTCATTATGAGCGTATGTCTGCGGTAATCGTCGTTCTTACGCATTTGCATAATTGGCTGTAATTAAAATACGCTGTAATCTAGGCTGCGTATTAGTTAGCGACGCACGACTGTCAGTGACTACAAATGACTCACTCAGCTATCATATGACACTTTGACTGTAATTGTCACTCAATATGTTTACTAGTTATTAATTTTTAAAGTGTAATCTAATAATGATCATATTATTGTGCGCACGTAACTTCTGTAATTTGTGGCGTATAATTACCACTGAAGCGGCAGTGCACGCGCATCTATGTCGTGATCACTCTGGTGTATTTGGATTCCTGATAGAACGTTCCTATTATTTCGGAATTATCAGTCGTAACCTTTTATACCACAGGTCGCGAAATCCGCCATCTTGCCGCGTTCAAAACCTGGCGACGCTGCAACCGTCTTCCCCTTACTTCAGGAACAGCCCAGAGACTGCCCAATCACACATACCTGTAAACTCGCCGGCCAGTGACAGCTCCGCCAACTGATATGTCCCTTCTCCTGTTTACAGAACAAGCCGCTGAAAATTCGGCAGCGTGCAATATCTTGCGAAGTATCATGTTCAATTTTTAACATGTACATAGGAAGCTCACGCGAGCTGTGGTGAAAAAGCGAAATGGCAGACAGTTCGTATGGAACAATCAACACAAACACCTTAAATGATTTACGAAAACAAACAAAATATTAAATAATGGACCAAAGCTATTGTCAGCAACGTCATACAAATAGCTGGGAGATGCAGTGTGTGTAAATATAAAGTAGATCGTGCATATAGCCGCTTATGAGAGAAACAGATAGTATACTATTCGGTGGCACCATACTTGGAAACTACAAGTTTCTCACAAAACAGACTGCATGCAAAATACTTGTACTCCTTCACAGCTCAAGTATAGAGAAGGGCGCAGCGAATGTTCACAGGCTAGTTTGTCTCTTCACACACAAAAAAGGCACCTCCATCTAACAACTTCTCTAATAAATCACAACATTCGAGGACATACCCCTTAAAGTACGAATATTCCTCTGTCCTCTATGTATCTATCCTACAGCGATTCTGTAGGTAAAATTTGTAGCTTTGGATGGAAAGGGCGTAAACGTTAACAGAAGCTGCCTCAGATTTCACAGCGAAACACAGTTAATAGACGTAGTTGTACTCGAGGCGTTTCTTTCTCAAGGAAAGAATAAAAGCATGCTTTTACACTTACGAGGAATATATATACATAGTATGTAGAAAGTAATGGATGCATCTGAGGGTAAACGGACAGGGAACACAAGTCAAAGATGAAGACTATGCCAGACGAATGAACATTATTCGTAGTGTCAAGCCTCGACACTTTTGTCCAGTAACTTTGCAACGTTTGTATATTTTCTTCCACAGTTCTAGAAGTCGACTTGTCTGGCTACCAAAACCACGCTGCTTCAAAGAATTTTATTCACTAGCTAGCTTCCAATGATTTGACTCTGCCATTCGATATGAAGAGCCTCCTGAAGTACAAGCAACTGATCTACGAAATGATTCAAATGGCTCTGAGCACTATGGGGCTTAACTGCTGTGGTCATGAGTCCCCTAGAACTTAGAACTACTTAAACCTAAATAACCTAAGGACATCACACACATCCATGCTAGAGGCAGGATTCGAACCTGCGACCGTAGCGGTCACGCGGCTCTAGACTGTAGCGACTAGAACCGCACGGCCACTCCGGCCGGCTGATCTACGAGGATTGGAACTTTAATAGTGGCAACTACTTATTTACAGCTCGTTTCAGAGTTTTACTGGCCTTCACAGTAGTCACCGGCATTGTGTATAACCTGTTGTCAGCAATGTGGGAGTCGTAGGATACTCTTAGCAGAGCCAGTTGTGTTGACAGTTCGAGCGGCGCGGTCTGTTGCCCGACGAATTTGTAGCATTTTTGAAGCGAATGCCGTGAAGTGTTTCCTTTAGTTTAGAAATCGAGTTGAACTCAGAGGGCTTAAGTCAGGGGAGTGGAGTAGGTGTTATAGCACTTAGTAACAGCTTGCACTGTGCGTGTTTGAGCATTGTCCCGCAAAATGACGGTCAGGTCCTGGAGAAAGTGTCATCACTTCCGTCTCTTATTTTTGGAACACAACCTACGACCAGCTTAGAGACAGAAGTAATGACACTTTATGCAGGACCTGACCATCATTTTGCTGGACAATGCTCAAGCACGTACAGTGCAAGCTGTTACTGATTTGTTTGACTGATGGGGTTGCTAAGTGCTTACCAACTACTGCACTCCCCTGACTTAAGAGCACTTGCCCGCGAAAGGCAAAGGTCCCGAGGTCGAGTCTCGGTCCGGCACACAGTTTTAATCTGCCAGGAAGTTTCATATCAGTGCACATTCCACTGCAGGGTGAAAATCTCATTCTGGGAGCACCCCCAGGCTGTGGCTAAGTCATGTCTCCGCAATATCCTTTCTTCGACGAGTGCTAGTTCTGCAAGGTTTGCAGGAGGGCTTCTGTGAAGTTTGGAAGGTAGGAGACGAGGTACTGGCGGAAAGTAAAGCTGTGAGGACGGGGCGCGAGTTGTGCTTGGATAGCTCAGACGGTAGAGCACTTACACGTAAGAGGCAAAGGTCCCGAGGTCGAGTCTCGGGCAGGCACACAGTTTTAATCTGCCAGGAAGTTTCGACTATAACCCTGACAGCAGTAGTCGTCCATTTTACCTGTGCCCATCTTACGAACTGACTTTTCTAAGCGAATATACTTTCCTGAACAACATACGTATTTGTCACTGTCGCCTTGAACTGTGAGTTGCGTATTGCTACTACGGTCTAACGTGCTTACTGTAGTTGTAAATGTTTGTCGAGTTAAATTTATAGGCTATGTGGCCCTACTGACAGTCACTGATCACAGCCCGTGGTACTATCCGGGGCAAACATTCGAATGCAAAACATACTTTAGGACACGGAAATGTGCACACAAGAATGTATCATAAATGCGAGATTATTGTAACACGTTTCCTCTTCGTTCCCACATCTACCCTTATCCCAACGGCTACACTGACTCCAAGTGCTGTCATTATTTAAAACTGTAAATGAGCCAAAATTTCGCACGGGTCCCCTGATTTACATTATTGCGTTGAAAGTCGAGCTAGGAAGCCGTGAGCACAGCACCATCCCATCCCCTTCCCCCGCCTCCCGGAGACATAACGCTATAGTACCGTGTAACGCCTCCGCTAGTTTTAGTAGTGGCTTCATTTCGACGGGGGAGAGAGTCGGCGGATCTCATCAGCAACGCCAGTCACTCGTGATCAGATCACGTAGAGCTACTAAATCGCTAGGTTGTTGATTGCTGCCCATTATCCTCTATTCCTAATACTCCCAAACGTATTCTGTGGGAATGAGGTCGGGTTGTTTAACGATCCAGTTAAGGTGTGTCGTGGTGCCAGAATGTTCGTCACACTAGGAGCGTATGCGAACAGCTCTGTGAAAATTACTGTTACCATTTAAAAGCTGCACGCTTATTGTCAGATCTTGGTAATATTTTAAAGTGGTTCGAAAACTGGCAATTTGCTTTAAATGTAGAAATGTAAAATTATGCATTTCACTAAACGAAAAATCACAGTGTACCATGACTGAAATATTATTGAGGAAGACCTGAGTTGGCAGATTCTGGAAGACAGGCGCAAATAACAAGAACCATTATTAAGAGAAGAATCTCGAGAAATTGTTCATTGCCCATGTGTCGTTCTCTTTGGGGCCGTGAAGACAAGACTGGGCTACTTACAGCACACACAGAGGAATTTAAGCGGCCATTCTTCCATACTTCATACACGATTGGAACGGGCAGAAACCATAATATGAGCTACCACTTTAATTGCCCCTGCACATGCGTTTCACAGAGGTCTGTAGAATTAATGCAGATGTAGAGGGGAGTTGGTTGGTTGATTTGGAAGGAGGGAACCATAAAGCGAGGTCATGGGTCCCATCGGAATAGGAACGGTTGGGGAAAGAAGTCGGCCGTGCCCTTTCAAAGAAACCACCCCGGCATTTACCTGAAGTGATTTAGGGAATCATGGAGAATCTAAGTCAGGATGGCCAGATGCGGGTTTGAACCGTCTTCTTCCCGAATGCGAGTCACGTGTTCTAACCACTGAGCCGCCTCATTCGGCAGATGGGAGTGTCCACAGCATGTCATCATGACAATGTGGAAGAAAATAACACACTTGGTTACAGAGAATGTTGAAATAAACATACTTTTTCACGTTCACAGCAATCTGAATGTCTCACAGTACGAAAAAACTCCCAAAAAATCATGGAACCACCTACGACTAACTTCAAGAAATGTCTCGTCTGTGTACTGTCTGCCCCATGGAAGACGTGCAGCTGTACGTACTTCTGTACGCAGTGACCTTATTCGAGGTACCCGACTCCAAATCTCCATTGCACGCAGTTCCCTTTGCGACGTTCGGTTGGATACAAGTTGAGGTGAATCTACAGTCCCTGAAAGCGACAATTCCTGACTGTGAGAGCCGTTAGTTGATTACAAAAAGAGCATGGAGAAATAGGCGCTAAGGCCATTAAGCTCATCAAATTTCTGAATGAAGGCAATTACACTGAAGAGCGAAAGAAACTAATATACCTGTCCAATATAGTGTAGGGCCCCCGCGAGCACGCAGAAGTGCCGCAACACGACGTGGCATGACTGGACTAATGTCTGAATTACTGCTGGAGGGAATTGACAACATGAATCCTGCAGGGCTCTCCACAAATCTGTAAGAGTACGAGGGTATCGAGATTTCTTCCGAACGGAACGTGGAAAGGCATCCCAGATATTCTCAATAATGTTCCTGTCTGGGGAGTTTGGGGGCTGGAAGAACTGTTTAAACTCATAAGAGCGATCCTGGAGCTAATTTGTAGCAATTCTGGATGTGTATGGAGTCGCATAGTCCTGCTGGAATGCTAAAGTAGGTCGAAATGCACAATGGACATGAATGGATGCAGGTGATCAGACATGCTTACGTACGTGTCACCTGTCAGAGTCGTATCTAGACGTATCAGGGGTCCCATGCAACTCCAATTGCACACGCCCAACACTATTACAGAGCCTCCAGCAGGGTGAACAGTCCACTGCTGACATGCAGGTTCCATGTAGCCATGAGATTGTCTCCATCCCCGTACGCGTCCATCCGCTCGATACTATTTGAAACGATGTGAGACCTGAGTTTCTCCTGGCCAATATAAGTTTCAAATAACTTCCGGGAATTCAGCTAGGTAACAGATTCAGCGACTGCCGATATTTCGGAGGGAGAACACCCCGCCATTTTCAAGGCAAACTGCAATGGACAAGCAACGTACATGTAAATTTAAAACCTCGGTTCTCGGACTGGTACTGGAAAGATAACACACACACACTGAACATCTAGTGCCACCAAAGATGACCAAAGTCAGAGCTATCGATAGTACGACTATGTACTCGCCGATGAGGTAGCATTGACTCCGTCCCTCTATTTTTTGACAAGGGAGAGAGCCGGATTCTAAACAGAGTTTAAACAAAAACCTCCATTCCTGTTAACGAGGTTGCTCGCTAATTTAATCTCGCCTCCTTAATAACACTGTCCCAATAGCGGGACGTGCATGCCAATATCTCGGTGTTGTTATATAACAAGTATACCAGTATCCAAGCAATGTTCGGCAACAGCAGATTCACTTGGATGCTGTAATCGTGTGTGCTGTTTACGCTCAGTACATCGGTCCTCCACGGTCCTGATAGTTTGACCAATATATACTATGTCGCAGCTACAAGGAATGCGATATATACCCGACTTACGCAGACAAAGTTCATCTTTAACAGAACTCAAAAGCACCTTAATTTTAGATGGAGGTCGGAAAACACATTCCACATCGTATTTCCCATCTTGTGTGAAGTGCTTCCTACGTAAGGCAAAAATGCAGTAGACTTAGGTTCGACTCAGAATTATCATCAATCACCCGATGTACAGTTGGTCGAAAGCGCAACGCACGTTCAATCTGTTTATCACTATAACCATTTTGACGAAACGTAACTTCAAGATGGGACAGCTCATCTGGCAAAGTCTCAGCGTCGGAACCGACATGTGCCCTGTGTACCAAGGTACGAAGTACCCCTTCACGCTGAGCCGGATGGTGACAACTATTAGCCTGTAAGTACAGGACGGTGTGAGTACGTCTCCTGTAGACTGCATGTCCCAATGATCCATCATCCTTCCCCCTAACCAACACGTCAAGAAAGGGAAGGTTTTTGTTTAAACTCTGCTTGGAATCCGGCTCTCTCCCTTGACAAAAAACAGAGGGACAGAGTCAATGCTAACTCATCTGCGAGTTAGTAGTCTCACTATCGATAGCTCTGACTTTGTCATCTTTGGTGGCACTTCAGAAGTATTCAAGCTAGCAAGAAAACTAATCACTCTCTCTATTTATATGGATTATTACAGTGGATATGGTTCATATTAGCTGCCGATTTCTTGGAGATTGTTTTCCAGTTTGAATGGAATGTCTCTTGCTCGTTGTAATTATTCTCTTTCTCTTCATCATGATCACAATCATCGTCATCATCATCATCACAGTCATCGTCCTCCTCATCTTCTTCTTCTTTATCATCATCTTGTTCATCACTGTGACCATCATTTTCCTCTTCTCCTCCTGTGCCTCCACCTTTGGCTTTCATAGATACATCATTTTTTTTGTATGTTCATCTTCACATTTATCTGATTTCTTATTCGTATTCTTCTCTCTCGTCTCCTTCTGAACTGGCTATCCTTCCTGAATCAATCTCTGTCGTGGTTGAGAAACTATTCTGATGGAGAATTGAAGTGTATGGTTCTTGAAATGCACCTTCTCTTCTGACAAAACCTGGGACAGCTGTTGGGTAGTAAGAGACTGTATCAACAGTAGTAAACCCCGATTCCTAACACAATCGAATTACCACGTATAAAAAAGCTTCAAACTTCAGATTAGTTTAAATAATAAGTTAATATGTTTCATATACGTCTCTAGGATGTAAGTGGGAAAAAGTTTCAAATTATATTTATTTATTTCAAATCAAATTTATGTTTGTTTGAAGTGGCTAAGTGCTCTCGTTATGAAACACTAGCTAAACGGAAACATTCCCTTTTATGGAACAGCTAGTTTTTTACACATCTCATTGTTGATGATATATCTCCTAAACTATGTGTCCTATGATGATACAATTTTCTGATATTTCCAGTGATATACGTAGATACCGTGTGCAAAGCGTGTTATTAAATTAGTAATAAAGAAGAAATAAATTAAAACATCATATTTGATGCTGAAGCCTACCTGCATGAAGAGGGAAAATGTGGTTAGCAATAAATATTTTTCCCTTCATTATTTTGTAGGGGTGTCACTGAGAACAAGTTTTGTAAAAGCCTGAAATTATATGTAAAGTTTATTGACAATCACTAAGCGCTCTCACTCTTAAATATTGAAGATAGTACATGTATTTCCACGGTGTTGCTTACGCTGCCTCAAGAAAAATACACCGTTTATAAGTGTACTACTCGTCTTAATGTGCTAAACGTTTAAAATGATATTGTACCTCCTGAAGAGTAGATCATGACAGCAGTATAAATTTTTAAAATCGGTCAATAATTATGCAATATAAGGAAAACGAAATTTTTTTCACCCCTGGAAGCCGTCAGACAGCCAACCTGCAACTGGTACTGTGTTTGGAAGACGGTTTAGTAATATGGATTGCATTTAACAGTTTTCATTTTGCAAACTCGTGCAGTGTATTTGTTGTGAGCAACAGCAAAAAAGTTGAAAATTATCTGAATTTCTTTATGTAAAATAATGTTTTCCTACCTAGTTAAAGTGTTGAACTGATGGTAACCATAAATATTATTACTAACAGAATCACTTTTCATTTCTCGACAAAACCGGTGTAGTGCCACGAAAATTATTCCATATTTATTGGCAGTCTTCCTCGGTGGAGAGCTACTTCTTGTTGCCACTTCAAAGTGTGTTTCTTTTGTCATGTGGCTCTGTCTGTCTCCTTTTTGTAATTTTGCATAGTGCCTTGACAAAGAAAGTACAGAATAAGAAGCTGCACTGATACTTGGCAGGGTGTGATACTGTAAGAACAGATAAACAGAAAATGAAATTGTAGCATCACATTCTGCCATTGGTACAGAAAAATATAAAAACCTGGCTCGTCACAATAGTATTGTGACAGATTGGCTCTATTTTAATAAAATTATCCAGACTCCTAGTAATGGGAATTAATTTTAGATGTGCCCACCTTTCACCAATATGGAAGACTGAACTCTGCTCGGGGCACTTTCAGCGGGATGTCTGAATGTCTGTCGAAGAATGGCAGCTCATTCTTCCTCAAGAGCTGAAACCAGAGATGATAGTCAAGTTGGACACTGGAGTCTGGAGCAAAGTCGATGTTCTAACCGATCCCAATGGGTTTATATCGAGTGCAAGTCGTGACTCATGGCTGGCCACTCTATTTCAGGAGTGTCATTGTCCAAAAATGGTTGTGCTTCATGCTGTCATTACCTCTGAAATACTCCTCTAATGTATGGCGTAAACAGTGCTGTAAAATGTTCAAATTGTTCAAATGGCTCTGAGCACTATAGGACTTAACATCTGAGGTCATCAGTCCCCTAGACTTAGAACTATTTAAACCTAACTAACCTACAGACATCACACACATCCATGCCCGAGGCAGGATTCGAACCTGCGACCCTAGCAGCAGCGCTGTTCCGGACTGAAGCTCTTAGAACCTTTCGGCCCCAGCGGTCGGCCTGTAAAAAGTGTTCATATCCTTCCACAATCGGCGTTTCCTTGAGCACAATAATGGAACCACGCCCTAACCTCCATCCCCCTGCCATGACACCTCCTCATTCATACTTCACTATTTACAGATGATAGCAGGCAATGTTCTCCGCCTGACTGCCACAGGTATTGCGTGATTCACCACTCCAAGTCAGTTACTTCCAGTGACCCATAGTCTAGTGACATTACTCTCTACACCACCTCAAACGTCATTTGGCATTAATGCCTCTGAGTGCTCCTGACTGGCCGATTCCACTGTTACTGCTTCTCTAATGACAACACAATGCTCCCTGCCTCCTTATATATTGGTGGGTTCGCCTTTCATGACATCTAGAGGTCAGTTCCGTATTATATAAGAGTGTCTGGATAGTTTTCAGCAGATGGTGTATATTACAGCGAACTTATAACAGACTGTGTAACAAAGTGATCCACGTTACAACAAAACTGTAACAAGTTGCTCTAGATATTACAGAAAAATTGTATGAAACTATCCACGTTACAGCATAATTGTAACAGACTGCCTTACATGTTGCAGCAGTATTGTAAAAAAATTATTCTCTCTGTTATAACGAAACAGCAAAAAATTTTCTCCTATATCATGGTGTTACAAGAAATTTGTCACAAACTTCGCCTTACAAAGTAATGTTACACATAATTGTAAGAAGCTGCTCCATAAATCACTAAGTTACGCGAAACTGTAGCAAAATAGACACTGATGGTCAGATTATTTGTCAAAAACTAGTTAAAAGCGATTAAAATCAGTTTAAAGATAGGAGCAATGATTGTCATTTTATGCATTGATACCCATTACTCTATGACATTAAATTCTTGATAAGCAATTATTTCAAGCCATGCAGAGATTACATTAATGCTGTGTAGTCAAATGGCTCTGAGTACTATGGGACTTAACATCTGTGGTCATCAGTCCCCTCGAACTTAGAACTACATAAACCGAACTAACCTAAGGACATCACACACATCCACGCCCGAGGCAGGATTCGAACCTGCGACCGCAGCAGTCGCGCGGTTCCGGACTGCACGCCAAGAACCGCGAGACCACCGCGGCCGGCGCTGTGTAGTCATTAGTGTGTTAGCAGAAGCAGCGAAACAGGTAATTGATTGTGATCTTCGACACAGTAGCCATCACACCATTTGGACAAATTCTGAACCACTTTCCTTTGAGAGAAAATAATGTTTATGAATTAGGTCTTGTGCGTGTGTGCTAAATTCACTGTGATTCTTTGTGTTGCTGTTAGTGTTATGAGTCGAATTCTAAGCTCCAATTTGATAGTTTCAATATAATATTATGATAACGAGACACATTATTAAAGACAAATTTATCAAAAGGGTCCAGGAATATATTGGGCTAATGACTTGGCTCATAGCACTTTTGGGCAGTCGTCAACATATCAGTTGTAGAGAGCGTGTAAGCAGCAGCGGGCGCTGATATAGGGGATTTCTCGGCAAGCAGAAGGAACTGACTTGTCAGCAGTACTACGGACAGTTGGAGGTCCGGTTTTACCTAGGACACGCGAAAGCTCTGTTCGGCCACACACTGATGGAGGTTAGTGGCCAGCCTGGCGAGCGTTAATGCCGCCATCACGCTGGTTGGAGTTTAGCTGTCAGTTACTCTAGCACTGAAATAAGTGAGCCTGTTCAGGAACACTGTGTGTCTGTATAGCAGACTGCACAGTAATTCTTCTTGTTATGGGCAGCAACTTTGTCCTGAACTGAGGTGTGACCTACTCCATCCTGGTTCATATTGAGTCTAGCTGATATATGTGGTCGTTCCTCCAATTTCTGTTATCGGCTGCAGGCGCTCATTTTTATATCCCTACCAGGTTATGTTCAGCCGATTTGTGGCGAATGTGGATTACATTTTGATTTTTTTTTTTTTTGTCTACTCACCTCGTTAATGAGTAGCCTGCTGGGGTTGTTTGCGTATGAAAGCCTGCGCTTTCTGTCAAATCTTTCTGTAACTTAGCCACCTGATGCATTACTTATCCAGTTCTCACTAGCCTTCTTTGATTCACTGGTGTCTTGTAGTTATTATGTGCTCAATACACGCCAGCCTTGTTTAATTGAATGGTGTGTTGTTATTTTATTAGAACAGTGTTTAATGCTTTAAGTGGACGTAAAACTTGTTTTATTGATTGGTTCTGTATTTTATTAGAAAAGTGTTCAGTTCTGTTTATGCGTGTGTATTACAGGGCAGATAAGCCATTATATAACGCCTTACTTATGGAGTCCAGGAGCAAACCCTCAAAGGAGCCCCGCTGTACGTTTCGGATGGTCTTTTGGCATTCACCAAATCATTTTGTAATGTTTGAACTCTTCTTACATCTTACAGTTTTAAAAATGGCTGTTACTCAGCGACTGTATACTACTTTCAACATAGGATTTCACAGATAATCTGCTGCACGTAATTGGTAGGTACATTGACCATGGACTCGACACCTACTAGGGGTGTCATCATCAAAATGAAATTATGATAAATCGTAAAATTTGATTGCTAAAAATCAATATTAAGAAGTTAGAGCAGCTAAAGTCCTTACATCTGTGGAAAAGGTATCTGTTTTCCTAAGACAGCTGGCCAACTGATTCCTGTAAACTTGCATTACATGTCATTAGGTTTTGTCCGAACTAACCACATATACAATATCTATCTTGTGATTTGTTTGTTTGTCGTTGGCTGATTCCTTTTGTTTATTTGGTTAGTTTGTCGTTGTTTACTAACCTGACAACCCCGAAATTAAACGTTTGGATTTCTAGGTGCTTCATTTTTCTGTTGTATATGGTGCCAGCGGGGTAATATTTATATTTACAGTTTATTTCTCTTATGATTTAATGCAGCTGAGTTCCTCTAAGTCCCGCTAAAGTAAATCTAAGCAACACCTTACAGAAATGGCCTCTAGTATAAATTCAACTTAGTGTTTTGATCAGCCTTTACGCCATAATGCTCACTGTGCTTAAAAGCCCGATAAACTGCCGGCCCGTGGATCATGTTTAGATGTAAACTTAAGCTTCCTCAAGATAGTTACTCATAGATTTTTTTCTATAGTATTCATATAAGCGCCTTCACCACTTGTAAACCTCCTCTGCATGGCCGGCAGCCATTATTTCAGCTATTCTGTACTTGTTTTAAATGTTATTTAAATTCAGTGAAGTGAAATTCTGTTCACTTAAGGTTTTATAGTGTTGGCCGGCCAGAATAGCCGAGCGGTTCTAGGCGCTACAGTCTGGAACCGCGCGACCGCTACGGTCGCAGGATCGAATACTGCCTCGGGCATGGATGTGTGTGATGTCCTTAGGCTAGTTAGGTTTAAGTAGTTCTAAGTTCTAGGGAACTAATGACCTAAGAAGTTGAGTCCCATAGTGCTCAGAGCCATTTTATAGTGTTGACATAACCTAGTCTTTGGGATGAGGCGTCATGTTCCTTAATGAAATTTGTATGCAAAACTTAAATACTTTAAATTATTTTCGCTTCGCTGTGGAAGGCATTTATCACACAGCTTTAAGCTGTTTCTGTAGTTGCTAAGTGCAATTATTTGCTTGATCAGTTGATGTTATTGATTTGTAATTGTCTGTTAATGAGCAATCCCATATGGCAGTTAATAATTTTACTGCATCTGCTTGGTACTTAACTTATTCTGATAATTTCATTTTTGCCCTCCGACGCGGGGCGACCACGGTTGTTTATTTTTAAATTATCATCTTGTTCCCACGCATTTCAGGTATTGTGTCTATTGATACGGTGCGTCTCGACTTTAAGTGCCTTACTTACCGGGCATCAGTTTCCTCAGTATTAAACTTTCTATTTTCACAATGTAAGGAGCTCAGTTGTTCTTAATAACAAACTTCTGTGCAAGTGTACTTTATGTTGTGGTTCCAGTACCTCAACCCTCCCCTGCCTGTTCCCTACAGTTTCAATAATAAGGTCCGTAGCACAAAACTCATGCCATCACTTTAAAAAGTGCCGGCAGACCTGTGACCCAGGCATGGCTCAGATGACGTGTGGTGATACTTAGCGAGATGAGATATACATGCAGGTGAGTGATGTCGCGCCACCAAGTCGAGCTGGCAAGCAGTAATGCAGCCTGCCATACGCAAAGACATACCAACACTCTCAATTTTAAGCAAATTAGCGTCAAATCATAAGCATCTGGTGTAAATTGGCACTATGATCAAAGCTATCCAAATAATCTGTTGAATGATCCATCAAATTTCGGGCGTGCAGCCGCATAAATTTGACTTCTTCTTCTAATATTTCGGCTGAATGCCGTCGAGCCATATTCATAGTGAGCCGAGGTGACCGACGCTCCAGCACTTGCTCCGTCCTTTTAAAGCCGTGGACCGCAAATCGGCGGCAAAGAGGCAAAGACGTATGGCCTATGCATGGATATAGATCTATAGCTGCGCAGTCGATCCACACGGTGATATCGATGTATCACTACGAGCTGCACCGTCGCGACGTCTTTGTGATTTTATTAGAGAAATTGCCGGATTCCAAGATTTGTCCAAGATGAAGCCGTTATCTCTATTAATTAAATTCGTCGCCAAGCGAATTTCAGTTGCTTCCTTCACTAATGAGTCCCAGAAGGATGAAGTCGAGTCTAAAATTTCGACGTTATCATACACCATAGAGAGCCCAGTGTCAGTACAGTGCTCGGCCACCGCAGATTTATTAGGTTGTAAGAGCCGGTTATGCTCTGTGCATCTCTCCTGGATAGTACGTGTTGTCTGTCCGATGTATGAACGGCCGCACTCACAGGGTATTTCGTAAACCCCAGGCTTCCGAAGCACCAAATCATCTTCAACGGAACCCAGGAGTGCTGCTGTCTTTGGTTGGGGGCCGAAAAATCACTTTCACTTCATGCTTACTCAGGATCCGTCCTATTTTCGATGATAGACTTCTTACGTATGGCAGAGTAGCCATCGATTCAAAACTTTCCTTGTCTTCTTCTGATTTTCTTAAACCCACAGTTGGTTTCATTTGTAGCGCCTTATGTATCTGCTGTTGTGAGTACCGGTTGGCCTCAAAAACTCTTCTCAGGTGTAAAAGCTCGTCCTCCAGACTGCTCTCGTCAGCAACGACATGTGCTTGATGTTTCTATAAAGGTTTTGAAAAGTGTTGGAAGTTTCGTTATGTGGCCGGCCACGGTGGCCGAGCGGTTCTAGGCGTTTCAGTACGGAACCGAGCGACTGCTACGGTCGCAGGTTCGAATCCTGCCTCGGGCTTGGATATGTGTGATGTCCTTAGGTTAGTTAGGTTTATGTAGTTCCAAGTTCTAGGGGACTGATGACCTCAGATGTTAAGTCTCATAGAGCTCAGAGCCATTTGAATCATTTCGTTATGTGGCTCACGTTTCTCGCCAAAGGATTTGACTCTCAGGTAGCGTAAAATGACAAGCGTGCTGGTCGTTTTGACAAGGATGCATTGACTGTTCTGAACTCACTATCAAAGTATTTTCACTTGCTGGAACAAGATGAAACTCGATCTGGCTTGTCTGCGAAAAGCACATATACATTTTTGTTGAGTCAGTGATATATGACATCTTTGGAGATGGTGGAAGTATTGCCTAACCGACTACGCGAAACTATAGGTAACAGAGAGAGTCAGGCATCATTCGCTGACGCTGCTGAGTTCTGAGTGTGTTTCATAGAGAAATTTTGCGCATTGGAATACTGTGCCGTATCTATACTGTAGACTGTTAATGTAGAAGAGGAGCTGCTGGAATACTGCAACATGTCCATTTTGCAATCCATTGGTCAAGAAGAGGGCCGCTACAGACAGTTCAGCAGTCTAAGTTGTGATATATAGTTATGAATAAATGTTGAGCCATGTATAAAACATGTTAAAATCAGTGATAATAGTCTAGAATGCATTTGCGCTGATTTAGCTTAAGTCGAATATGTGCTGTCGTTATAGCCGCTTATGTTGGGTTTCAATAACATAAGATACAGGTCCTTTAACGTCAAGCACTGCTGGTAATCATGTATGTCAGTTTATCTACTTTTTTATGGGTCTCGTGGACGAACATAGAGAGAGCTGGGTTTCACGTTCTTCGTCTTCATCTCGAGATGCTGTCAGTTGCGATTCTTCAGTATGATACTGGGCACTGTCAGATTCATAGACCATATCAGAATGATTACCGCAATACGCCTCTTCTGAAAGCTGTGCAGTTTCTGAGTCAGATAGACCTGTGAACAATTAGTGAATTTTATTTTGTATTTTACATTCAAAAGGGTTTAACTGTGCACAAATAGTACGACCATATTGCCCTTTTCATTATTACGGTAAACATGGACACTTAGTGCGAAAAGTATGCAAAATTATAAGGTTGTTCAGAGCAATGCAGACACTCATGTTGGGAAGTACTGGAAGAGATAGTTAAACTAAAAAGTGGAGCAGAGTGTAAATGTGAAAGGAATATCCAGTAATTAGTGTCATAAAAGTGGAATGGAGTTGGGTGGGACACGTAGCTGAGCGAACATATGGTACATGGTCCAAGGAGGTTCTCTGTCGGATAGAAAAACAGTGAGATAATGACATAATGGAAAGAGGGTAAATGACATTATGAAATATACATGAGCAACGTGGATGCGATTTGCTGAGTAGTCCATTTCGAAGTCTGTAGAAAGGCTTTATTCAGCAGTGAGTGTCCAACGGTGATCGAAGGGAGGATGATGATTCTGGTGATGATAATGAGAACGGTTGAATACTTGCGATTGTCCCTACATGATTAACGGTTGCGCATTTCGTCTAAGATGTGAAAGTAATCTTCCCATAACAAGTTCTGGCTATCCAGCGTTCCAACACGAGTGCCACGATTGGCACATGGTGGCAATTAAAAGTCTGGCAACACATTAAAGGAAATCCAAATCATCAGTGCCCACGTGATTACGTCGCAGAGTTCATTCGGAACTTATCAACAGCCAAATATGTCAGAGCACGTCACTGACTGCGTCGATGCGACTGATAGGCGCTAGTCTGCCATCTCGTCATTTACGCAAATTGGCCTGTCAGACTGACGCTTCCATTCATACGTGGTCGCCAGTAATATGTATCATTAGGAGGTAAATTGCGGGATATATAATCCGGGACGGCGGGCATTACACGCTCTTCGAGACGAGCTAGTTGGTCCGCCCAGTCTGAATGAAGGGTTCCGGGGATCGCGTTATAGACTCGTCAAGCGCCGTCGTTCGGCTGACAGCTTAATTGGACCCCGAGGGCAGCGGCGGCGGAGGACCGCCCGGATCTGCCCAATCCGAGGAGGGAAGTCGGCCGGCAGGTCCCCGAGTCCCGCGCCGCCGTGGGAAACTCGCCATTGTCGCCGTCGCCGGCCCCCGACCCCGCCACCCCCCGTGAGTTTCTGTCACTCAGCGCCGCTACACAGTATTCAGTCAGGAGGCCGAACACGCCCACTGTTAGCCACCCCTCGCGGCAACGGCCGGATGTTGTTCTGTGCCAACATTTAACAACGTAATCCACCGGTTCCCAGCTGCTGCATTATTACCAGAATATTCCGTGAAAAACTGCCTACTGGTCTTTTGGACGGTACCTCAAACACTATATGGGAAAACTGTGAAGAATTTGGGTGAAAATTTGGATGAATAACGCACCAGAGGATTAATGGAAGAAATACAGAAGATCCAAAGAAGAGCAACACGTTTCGTTACAGGTTTATTTACTATACACGAAAGTGTCACCACGTGTAGGAACTTTTCGCTTGCCTAATATGTTTCCATAGGGTGTAAAAAAACGCTTGTGCAATAATTCGTTTTTCCGAACCTCCATTGTTTCGATATAGCCGAAGACAGCATTATTCGTGAAAATTGGAGACGTTTAGAAGTAACAGTGAATTCTTGCGTGCTGTAGGTGTGGAACACCCGTCTATTTGTCCGTGGAAGTGCTAGGATGGTTGTGATCACAAGTTAGGTACCTACCATACGCTACGTCTACTATGCGCCAGAGGCCACGTACCTGTCATCTCATCACAATCGCAACCTACAGACCCACTTACCTCATGTCCTATCTGTGCCCAACTGTTGTCCGCCTCTGGAACAGGCTACCCTGCACGGTTCAGTGCGCTACTGCATTTAAGGAAAAACCCACACGGTTCCTTGTCCCATCCTCAAAGCTTTTCCCTGAAAATGAACACATATGGACAGTTCTCTCTCTGTCTCCCAGTTCTGCTTCTTCCACGCTTCGTTCCTCATTCCATTACGACACATATTTCCCCCATTTTCATTATTGTTGCTTCTATTACGTTCCCCCACCTCTTCCTTCCTCAACCCTCCTCTTACTTCCTTTGCTGCCAATGCCTCAGTGTAAATCTACCTGACTGATATATCCTTTGTTTTTGTACTGTACATGATACAATATAAACTCTGCTCTTCTACTGTATTTACAACTATATAAAATGTGACAGTCAGGTTTCGATAACTTAAAGACTATCTTCGTCAGAATGCTAAAAGTTACATGAAATCAATCACATGGCAACTTTTAAATTTTCAGTAACAGCGCTATCGTCAAATGAAACGTGATCGGAAGATTCTGTGAGACTGTTATGGCACCAATACCAAGACCTTGTGTCAACAAAAGGAAAACAGGACATATTTCGTAAGTCGAAAGGGGAGCGGGGAGAAAGGAAACTCCTCCCGCCGGAGGTTCGAGTCCTCCCTCGGGCATGGGTGTGTGTGTGTTGTTCTTAGCATAAGTTAGTTTAAGTAGTGTGTAAGTCTAGGGACCGGTGACCTCAGCAGTCCCATAGGTATTTACAAACATTTGAACAATTTGAGAAAGGAAAGGAACTAATGAGATTAGCAGCTTCGTGTCTTTGTGCTAAATCAGCGGGCGACGAATAAAAACGTAAGGTGGACCGGGATTCGAAACCGGGAACTTCTGCTTTTTAAGCAGTGCAGTTAACCGATGCGCCACGTGGACACAGTGTTTGCCGCAAATAGGCAGACTATCTCGGCCCGCTCCCCCGCCATCTCCCCCGCCATCTCACATTCCCATCTGGTAAGCAGGAGGCCCCGGGTTGGAGTCCCAGTCCGACACAAATTTTCACTCCTCGTCGCTTATTCTACACAATGCCCCGATGCTTGCAGCTTGTAATATTAGTTGCTTGCCTTTCCTTTTTTTTGTTCCCCCCTTGCCCCTTCAATTTAGATAATATGTACCAGAGCTGCAGATACCACGTGGTGTCTGTTCTTTCGGACTACGCATTCATATTACCGGACATGCTGATGGGAAAGATACGCCAACGAGGTCAGTAAAGGCTTTAGTGTCCTCTTGAATGCCGTGCGATTTTGGAACAGTCGTTTATTATGGGGGACAAAATGGAAGATTAATGTTCAACGTCCCGTCGAGTACGAGGTCATTAGAGAAGGCGTACAAACTCGGATGGTCAAAGGTGGGGATGGGCAGGGAAAGAAACACTCAAATCTTTTTTGTACAAACCATCTAGATATTTGCTTTAAGCGATTTAAGGATATGTCTGAGGACCTAAATCTGGACGGCCGCACGATAAAGGTAACCGATATTCTTCCGAATGCGATTTCTCTGTATGACTACTGCAGCTCCTCCCACCATGCAAATAGTGGAGACACGGCAAAGTGTGCCTTCTGTGGGGTTGGAGTCAGCCGTGAAATCAGTAAATGCCACGCACTTTTTGTATTTCTCGTCTGCTCTGGATTTTTCACTCGTATTATGGACGACGTGCAATTTACAGCTGGAAGCAGCCATTACAGCTGGACTCAGCGCTCCGCCTCACACCCCAGCCTACAGTCCGGTCCGTCTTAATCTCGGTGCGTACGAGGTGCTGATTGTTGCCGTTTTGTCATGCTCCAGAGGCGCGACAGGCGATCTAAAGCGCCGCTCAAAATACGAAGTAATCGATCATGCTCTCGGCGCGGAGTGCACGCTCGAGCGGCGGATTAACTGATGGATAGGCGCTTGCCGGAACCACCTCCCGCGCATGATGAACGAGTTCTGACCTGCGGAACACAGTGGAGTACTCCCGTGCCACTTCTTGGTCACCCTGTAAACGCTTTCAAAGGCACTGCCCTGCGTGCCAGGTTAATCGTTCACCGTTACTGCTCTAAAAGCCACGCAGCAGGTGCGCTCTTTCAACTGCAGTTCAGATACCTCAAAGACGTATCTCCTTTGGACTGAGAGTAGCCGTAGCATCTACATAACATTCTTGGTTACGCTATAATCAACGAGTGAGGTGGTGAAATGGTAAATCACTGGACTGGATTCGGGGGAAGGCGATTTAACTCTCAGTCTGGCCATCCAAATTTAGGTTTCCCAAAGTTTCCCAACACCTATGTAATAGGCACAGTTCCGTGTTTTCGTTTGTGTCGGAAAGGGCACCAATTTGTGACAAGTTCCTAATCAGGAGAGCGTTATTTAATCTCACCTGTGTCTGTTGGCAGTTTAGTTTATTAGAAACAGTTTTTGCGATTTCAGCAGTGTGTACAGTAGAGTTCCTTCGCGGTGTCAATAGTCCCTTGTATGTCCGTGTAGTGTAATTTGCCACGGTCTTAGTATGGTTAGGGACTGTGATTGTGGTGTGCAGATGCAAGCCGAGTTTGTGACAGTTTACTCTCAGCTCCAGGCTCTGTTGACTTTGGTTACACAACTTGAGGCTGGAGTGGTTAGGCATCACTGTTGTGGGCCAGCCGTGGGATCCAGGTGACGTCTAGTACGACACACGAGTCCTCTGGTTGATCTGCACCTGTGTTCAGCCCAGTAACTGCTTGCACTGAGGTTGGCCTCTCACTTGTGCTCGAGTGGCAGATTACCTTGTGGCATGCAGCCTGCGGAAACTGCCAGAGGTGAAGGGGGGGGGGGGAAGCTAATGTAAGGCCTCCATGGTTAGTCTGACAGGTTCTGTCTTTGGCTAACACTGCCCCTCATTCAGGTGCAGTGGCCTGACCTGTTTCAGAAGGAATCTCCAGCTTGCAAGTTCCAGGCAGTGACAGAGGGTATGATTACTGGTATTTGGGAGCCCTACAGTTAGGCGCATTATGGTGGCCCTTAGGGACATGACTATCAAGAAGAGGGAGAAAGGTACCAAATGGTTCAAATGGCTCTAAGCACTATGGGACTTAACATCTGAGGTCATCTGTCCCCTACACTTAATACTGCTAACTAAGCTAAGGACATCACACACATCGATGCCCGAGGGAGAATTCGAACCCGCAACCGTAGCAGCAGCACGGACTGATGCGTCTAGAACCGCTCGGCCACAACGAGAAAGCTACAACGAGTGTCTACCAGGGAGGTCATTCCAAGCGCTGAATGGGTGCCATGGAGAGCACAGGATGCAGCCGGCTGCAGGTGGTGGCTCACGTTCGTACCTGTGGCTTGTGTAGCTTTGGATCGGAAGAGATTTTTTCTGGTTTCGAGTGACTATCAGAAGTGCTAAAGGCTGCCAGTATTACTTGCAAGATAAATCAGAGCTTTTCACTTGCAGCATAGTCGAAAGGAGTGTCTACGGGCCTCTGGTACAGAGGTCAGTGGAGGGTCCGAATCAGAGACATAGACGGTTCTGCAACAGATTCCTCGACTTGCGTCATAGGGTGGTGCGATTTCAGGTTCCGCTAAATAGGTCATGAGTTCGTTACACGAAAGAGGCGGCTACAGGGGTAGTGGGGACTGTGTGGCGTAGATTGGTCTGTTTTTTAGGTAAAATGTCTTGGGGAAACACAAAAAGGGCTTCAGTCTCAAACGGTGCAGGTCGAACAAGGGGATAAAGTAGATATAGGAACCATCGATATAAGACTCGTAAATTGTTATGTAGATCGTTGAATTCAAATGTCAAAATGGTTCCTATCAAAAAGGCACGGCTGATTTTCTTCCGCATCCTTCTATCTTGTGCGTCATCACTGAAGTCATGTCCATATCTTGCTTCCTTTTCTTCACACGTTAAAACCTTTGATGTAACATTAGTAAGAGAGTAACAGAAGAACTATATTTGACAATAAAATGTACTAATAATGAATTTTTCCCCATAAATTTCGATATGTTGTGATCGATACATAAAATTCGATACATACCTATGGGCAAATGGGAAACAGATATCCTTGAAGTTTAGAAAAATGATGAGTTTCTGAATATGCATTGGTTGATTTGGAGAAAGAGTTGTAATAATCATTTTTGTAAATGCATTTTATTGCACGATCCCCGGGTTGAATTTAAAAGTCGTAATAACGAGAGTCGCGACTCGTGGCTGGCTGCGCAGCTGGGACGTACAACGGTGTCGTACGCAGTAGCAAGGAGGAAAGGAAAACAGCGAGGCTTTGAACTGAGCTGCCTTGTTGTCTATGGGTGGTGACGTAAAACTATTTTGTGGTGAAAAGTGCGTTTTGACCACTATAAAGTGGTTTAGACTTAATGTGCAGGCTATTAAGTCGTCTCCGAAATTTGCAATGCGCGGATGGAAGAATTTCCACGCTAGTGACGCTGCAAAGTATTTGAACTATGGCTGCCGAAGTAACAATGGCTCAAAATGGCGTCATATTGGTCGAAGAGTAATTAATGTATCAGAGATCTGCAATCTTAGTTTGTTCATTGGTCATCTAAACGACGCAGTCAGCAACGAACGTCATAACACAACAAAGCAAGACCCTTCATTCCATTTCCTTAAAGAATAGAACTGTACGGGAGTTAAGTGTAAATTTCTATTACATGACGTTTAGTGAATTAAATAATAAATAATTCTTAAAGACTTTTTAATTTCAAGCTATGCCATTTCTTGCTCCCAAGGCAATTTAGACCTGTTCGAAAAGGTTTTATTTTTTTCCCAAATCTTACCGTTTCGTAATCTAAAAGACAGGAAAATAACTAAATTAAGACTGCTGAAGAAATTCTGATCATTCTCACCAAGAAAACTGAAGTTTTTATTGAGTACATTGGTCGCTTTGTGATCCAATCCTTTAGATGTAAATATTTTGCTGTATTAACGTCAAAGTTTTGTAAGATGGCAAGAACTATGCCCCTTACATGAAGTCATTAAAGATCACTGAACTCACGTTGAGCGAACAGTAGGGCTGAACAAAAATTACTGACAAGGCACAATGCATCTTGTAGATGACGTATTGGAATAATTAATGTTGGGTGATGGTTTTAAACTAATTCACACGACGTGAAAACTTTGTGGAAACGCGTCGGTTTACTGGAGGCTAGTTTATCCCAGGGAAGTATTCAGAGTTGACCGCAGCCGGGTAGCGGCGAGCGGCTAAGGAGCAGCGAAGGGAAGCGACGATAGGCAGCTTAGGGCGGCTCAAACTCTGAGAAAGCGGTAACGGGGCGCGGCCTCCAGCTGCCTTAAGATGAGTGACAGTGAGGGGGTGGTTGACCCCATGCTGGGGTATCAGGAAGCAGACGGGGAACTTGTACACCTGTTGATAAATGTCCGTCGTCCCGTTTTCAGTGAAACATGCAAGAAAGCCGCGCAGAGCTACGGTGGAGCGGTCAACAGAGGCCGAAATATGCGTGTTCGTGACTATAGCAACTTCACACTGAATTCGCGGTCCGCAGAGTCTGAAGTAAATCAGGTGAAAAGCGACAGAATTAAATACGCCGGCCTCCGATGGGAACGTAGGACCAAGGAATTTGAAGTACTCTCCTGGGAGTCAGAATTTCGGAAAAATTGGTGTTTTATGCAGATGCTAACCTTGATGGGTGGCCTGGGAGGAGCTAAATAGCAGAAGTTGAGAGGAGGGAAATTTTGTGGGAATTTGTTCACTTCCCAGAGCAGGCATTGGTCATTGCTGGGAAGTGCCTCATAATTTAAGTGACTTGCACTGCAATTGGTGTAAGTGATTTTGCTGGAGGGGAAACCGAGGCGAGGAGTGGACTGGCAGAAGTCTCTGTAGAAGTCTTCCATTCCCATATTGCCTAGAGTGCGGACATGGCGTTCTTTACTCAGCTTGCCTGAGAGAGAGTGAGCATCTCTGCAGTTTATGACTTAGCAAACGGAACAATTGAGCTTGGAGATAGAAAGTTTTTGTTCAGCTATGTACTCAGCAAGATACCTAGGAGTGAATAGATGAGCGCAGCCTTGTAGCACCACGAGGCCGGCAGACGTCCGCACAATGACGCTGCCCCACCACGCAGAATTCAGTGATATTGTGCCTGCTCTGGCTTGAGTTAGGCCACTGATTAATTTGTTGGATCACGCCAGCAAAGTTTCCCCGAGGGTTTCATGGGCCGTGTATTGTAGAATTCTTCCCGCACTTTGCATTACGCCTGGAGCCGGCTGCGGTGGTCTAGCGGTTCTAGGCGCTCAGTCCGGAGCCGCGCGACTGCTACGGTCGCAGGTACGAATCCTGCCTCGGGCATGGATGTGTGTGATGTCCTTAGGTTCTGAGTTCTAAGGGACTGATGACCATAGATGTTGAGTCCCATAGTGCTCAGAGCCATTTGAACCATTACGCCTGGGTCAGTCGATATGAATGAATTTTGATTTTCGCGTTTTACTCCATGTAAACGCAATTTATTCCCACTGCCTGTTAGGAGAGTCACGTAATGTGATGATTGAAGGTCGTGAGTTAAAATAAATTTTCTGCTAATCGACTGCATCTGTTTTCAATCAAGTCACTTTCTTAATTAATTTTATGTTCAAAATTTGCATCTGGTGTTCAATAGCTGAATATAACATCAACTTGCACCTATTTTTAATTAAAAGGGATCAATTCTGAATCAATTACTGTCAACACTGCCACCACAGTTCAATCAGGAGTCACAGGGCCTTATTACTTTCTTTGCGTTATCCGATATTGCGGCAGTTTTGCACTCTCCGTTGATCTGTTAGTCGTTTAGCTGGGATGAACACACGCCAAAACCAGATAAGTGACGGGTGGGGTGTTACAGTTTTACTGAAAGATAAATTCTTGCTAAACAAAATTCATTTCCTTGAAGTGATACATAATATTGAAGATGGCTGCTGCACAGCATTCGAATGAATCAGAATACTAGTTTCCATAGTGACAAAAGTAGTGCCGGCCATTGTGGCCGAGCGGTTCTAGGCGCTTCAGCCCGGGACCGCACTGCTGCTACGCTCGCAGGTTCTAATCCTTTCTCAGGCATGGATGTAGGTTTAAGTAGTTAAGTTCTAGGGGACTGATGACCTCAAGTATTAAGTCCCTTAGTGCTCAGAGTCATTTGAGCCAGAATGTAGGTAAAGATGGAGGTTAGCATCAAACCTTCCGAATCATTCAGAACTTTTAAAAATCGACTCTGTATAAAAAGCTCAGAAGATCAATGCTAGAAGAGAAATTTCCAAAGATGCCATACAATAATTTCTATGACAGAGGTCTACACATCCACAAAAGTTGAAAAAGCGCACAAATGATTGCACGACTACGCCATTCTACCTTACCATTTAATTTATATGCTGACGGTCCGCACCAAAACTGAAAGACCAATTTTATGGTTTGTTAATGAAAATTCATACATACATAAAAAAGTCCGATCGTCCCGGTACGGGAATTGTGAACATGAAAACCGTTTCTCCGCAACATTTAGTTACACCTTAAGCTAATTTTCTACATAGTCGCTGCTCCGACTTAGGCATTTAGGCATTTGTCATATCGCAGTACCAACTGTCGAATACCCTCGCCGCAGAAGACAGCTTCCAATGTTTTTCCCCAGTTCTCCACTCTGGTCTTCGGCTCACCCCGTAGCCTGCGTCCCGTGTAGATGAAAATCAGGAGCCAAATCTGGGCTGTATGGTGGGTGATCAAACACTTCCCATCGGAAACACTGCAGGAGCGTCTTTGTGGCAGCTGTAGTGGTCAGCCGAATATCGTCATGAAGGAGGGCAGAGCCCCATGACTACATTCCTCTACGCTTGTTCTGAATTGCCCTTCATAGATGAACTCCTCGATTCGGTTCTATCCACTCGCTGAGCAACATCATCGGTTGACTCTCACTTCCATCCCTGACCGCCAACGAACTGAACGCCTGTGCGTTCCGCTTCTGAGTTCTTGCACCACTGCCACAATACGCTGTCACTCATGACAGTTACGTTAACTGCGCTGCGTGGAAATTAGGCGGAATTCCTCAGAATGAAGCAATCGAATGACAGCTCACGCTTCACAATTGGTGGTGTTCTAGCGTATCCACAAGCGCCGGAACGAAGATGAAGAGCCATCCGGGGTGGCCGAGCGGTTCTAGGCACTACAGTCTGGAACCGCGTGATCGCTGCGGTCGCAGGTTCGAATCCTGCCTCGAGCATGGATATGTGTGATGTCCTTAAGTTAGTTAGGTTTAAGTAGTTCTAAGCTCTAGGGGACTGATGACCTCAGAAGTTAAGTCCCATAGTGCTCAGAGCCATTTGAATTTTTGAAGATGAAGTACGCAAGAGAAGAGAAGGCGGTGAAAAGACGTCGGCCAATGGTGCGCTGATTAGGACCGCACCCCGACAGGAGCGGCCGGTACAAGAGGAGCGTATAAGCGCCACTTCTGCAGCCTCAGCTGCTCAGTATTCGGTCAGTATGCGGTCAGGCCTAGCGGAGAAAGCTACTATAGCAGTTATTAGTGATTCACAAACTGTGTGTCAAACATGTATGAACATTCCAAAATGAGATTTTCACTCTGCAGTGGAGTGCGCGCTGACAGAATAAAACTGTGTGCCGGACCGATACTCGATCTCGGGACCTTTGCCTTTCGCGGGCAAGTGCTCTATCATCTGAGCTCTAAAAGCACGACTCGCAACCCGTCTTCACAGCTTCAGTTCCGCCAGTACCTCGTCTCCGGCGTTCCAAACTTCACAGAAGCTATTCTGCCAACTTCTTTCAGAGTCGCAGAAGAGCTTCTGTGAAGTTTGGAAGGTATGAGACGAGGTACTGGCGGAACTGAAGCTATGAAGAGGGGTCGTGAGTCGTGCTTGGGTAGCTCAGACGGTAGAGAACTTGCCCGCGAAAGGCAAAAGTCCCGAGTTCGAGTCTCGTTCCGGCACTCAGTTTTAATCTGCGAGGAAGTTTCAGGTATGAACACTGTATATAGCAAAGGACTCGGGTTTATGTTGCATGTCGCCCATAGCCCATCACCCAGAAATCTTCTTATTTGTAATAAAAACTGTTAATGTTATTTGCTTGAATTGTTGTATAGCATTACGGGAACGCAACATCCTTTAGACACCCTGCACGAGATTCGTGGGCGGGATCCCACAGGTGGTGCTCACTGGAAAGTGAGACATAGCGCGACCGACGGGCGTACTAGAGACACTGCGCGACACATCTGAACGAAGCTTCATCGGATATTCACTGAGGCTTTTGTTTCGCAACTGATTGCACCTTGAAGAATAATAGGCCTCGCAGTTTCAAGTTTTAAGCTGCGATAGAATGAGTTCTCTTAATTACAGAAAGTAAGAGAAAATTTTATTTTAAAATATTGCTGTGCAAAACCGAGTCCATAGTCTTTTGTGACCCATCGCAAGTTGGTTACTAATAAAGAAATCAAGTTGGTAAGTTGACAAAATTTCGTTTGTAAATCAAACTCGTCTTTTCTTTCTACAATTTCTATATAAAAACAGACACACCATAAAACTCGTTAACATAAACAAATGCAGCACGCTGTAGACAATACGGCTGGAAAGTGCCTGTGGATCAAGTAATGCATGGCATTGAAGCACTGTTTCTCACTAGCAAGAGAAAGAGGTATAATCCCAAAAAAAAAAAAAAAAAAAAAAATGTTCAAATGGCTCTGAACACTATGGGACTTAACATCTGAGGTCATCAGTCCCCTAGAACTTAGAACTACTTAAACCTAACTAACCTAAGGACATCACACATATCCATGCCCGAGGCAGGATTCGAACCTGCGACCGTAGCCGTCGCGCGGTCCCATGTAATCCTAACCTCGAGTGTACTTGCAAAGAGGAAATACCGAATATGTACAAAAATACACGTTCATCGTTCAGCATTATCACTGTGGTAAGCAAGTGTATTCGGACGAGGTGGCTCAACTTCCGGTCGGCCCATCCAGATTTAGGTTTCGTGTGATTCCCGTAAATAGTTTAAGGGCAGTGCTGGGAATGGTTGCTTCGAAGAGCTTCCCTGGTTCGTGCTTTTGGCCCATTTCTAATCATCTCATTGTCGGTGGGATGTTAAGTCATTACCTTCCTTCTTTCCCAACAAACCAAATGCGGATGCTTAAATGCCCTTTCAGACTAGTGTATCAATCCGAAGTTCTTGCTGTATGATAACATTAACACGAGTGCATCTTTTGCCAACTTCTTTCAGAATCACTTTGTCCCAAATACTGCGCGGATTTCCTCTAGGTTGTTTGTCTGAAACAGTTCTTTGATAATTTGGTATCGGGAGTTTGTTTAAAGACATGAATTCCAGAGGAACGTATCACTGCAATGTTTTGAGCTCCCTTAAGTCAACGACGTTCTTTTCAAAATGAAAGTGATGTCTTAGTTAATTTAATGTTTCAAAACCAATTGCAAAATGATTTAGAAATTTGGAAATTTTTGGTATGATCTTATGGGACCAATCTCCTGAGGCAATCGGGCCCTAAGCTTGCACACTACTTAATCTAACTTAAACTAACTACATCTACATCTACATACATACTCCGCAAGCCACTTGACGGTGTGTGGCGGAGGGTACCTTAAGTATCTCTATCGGTTCTCCCTTCTATTCCAGTCTCGTATAGTTCGTGGAAAGAAGGATTGTTGGTATGCCTCTGTGTGGGCTCTAATCTCTCTGATTTTATCCTTATGGTCTCTTCGCGAGAGGGAGCAATATAGTGCTTGACTCCTCGGCGAAGGTATGTTCTCGAAACTTCAACAAAAGCCCGTACCGAGCTACTGAGCGTCTCTCCTGCAGAGTTTATCTATCATCTCCGTAACGCTTTCGCAGTTACTAACTGATCCTGTAACGAAGCGCGCTGCTCTCCGTTGGATCTTCTCTAACTCTTCTATCAACCCTATCTGGTACGGATCCCACACTGCTGAGCAGTATTCAATCAGTGGGGACACAAGCGTACTGTAACCTACTTCATTTGTTCTCGGATAGTATTTCCTTAGGATTCTTCCAATGAATCTCACTCTGGCATCTGCTTTACCGACGATCAACTTTATATGATCATTCCATATTAAATCACTCCTAATGCGTACTCCCAGATAATTTATGGAATTAATTGCTTCCAGTTGCTGACCTGCTATATTGTAGCTAAATGATATGGGATCTTTCTTTCTATGTATTCGCAGCACGTTACACTTGTCTACATTGAGATTCAATTGCCATTCCCTGCACCGTGCGTCAATTCGCTGCAGATCCTCCTGCGTTTCAATACAATTTTCCATTGTTACAACCTCTCGATATACCACAGCATCATCCGCAAAAAGCCTCAGTGAACTTACGATGTCATCCACATGGTCATTTATGTACAGGGTGATTCAAAAAGAATACCACAACTTTAAAAATGTGTATTTAATGAAAGAAACATAATATAACCTTCTGTTATACATCATTACAAAGAGTATTTAAAAAGGTTTTTTTTACTCAAAAACAAGTTCAGAGATGTTCAATATGGCCCCCTCCAGACACTCGAGCAATATCAACCCGATACTCCAACTCGTTCCACACTCTCTGTAGCATATCAGGCGTAACAGTTTGGATAGCTGCTGTTATTTCTCGTTTAAAATCATCAATGGTGGCTGGGAGAGGTGGCCGAAACACCATATCCTTAACATACCCCCATAATAAAAAATCGTAGGGGGTAAGATCAGGGCTTCTTGGAGGCCAGTGATGAAGTGCTCTGTCACGGGCTGCCTGGCGGCCGATCCATCGCCTCGGGTAGTTGACGTTCAGGTAGTTACGGACAGATAAGTGCCAATGTGGTGGCGCTCCATCCTGCTGAAATATGAATTGTTGTGCTTCTTGTTCGAGCTGAGGGAACAGCCAATTCTCTAACATCTCCAGATACTGTAGTCCAGTTACAGTAGCACCTTCGAAGAAAAAGGGACCAAAGCTTTATTGGCTGAAATGGCACAGAAAACGTTCACCTTAGGCGAGTCACGTTCATACTGAGTTGTTTCCCGCGGATTCTCAGTGCACGCTGAACAACTGTCGTCGATTCACTTCTGCCGTACTCAATAACACAAAAAGCTTTCTGTTGAGCGGTCGCCATCTTAGCATCAACTGACGCTGACCCCTAGTCAACAGCGCCTCAAGCGAATAAATGTACAACTAAATGAAACTTTATAGCTCCCTTAATTCGCCGACAGATAGTGCTTAGCTCTGCCTTTTGTCGTTGCAGAGTTTTAAATTCCTAAAGTTGTGGTATTCTTTTTGAATCACCCTGTATATTGTGAATAGCAACGGTCCTACGTCACTCCCCTGCGGCACACCTGAAATCATTCTTACTTCGGAACACTTCTCTCCATTGAGAATGACATGCTGCATTCTGTTATCTAGGAACTCTTCAATCCAATCACACAATTGGTCTGATAGTCCATATGCTGTTACTTTGTTCATTAAACGACTGTGGGTAACTGTATCGAACGCCTTGCGGAAGTCAAGAAACACGGCATCTACCAGGGAACCCGTGTCTATGGCCCTCTGAGTCTCGTGGACGAATAGCGCGAGCTGGGTTTCATACGATCGTCTTTTTCGAAACCCATGCTGATTCCTACAGAGTAGATTTCAAGTTTCCAGAAAACTCATTATACTCGAACATAATACGTGTTCCAATATTCTACAAGTGATCGGCGATAGAGATATAGGTCTACAGTTCTCCACATCTGTTCAACGTCCCTTCTTGAAAACGGGGATGACCTGTGCCCTTTTCCAATTCTATGGAACTCCACGCTCTTCTAGAGACCCACGGTAAACTGCTGCAAAAAGGGGGGGGGGGCAAGTTCCTCCTTCGCGTAGTCTGTGTAAAATCGAACTGATATCCCATCAGGTCCAGCGGCCTTTCCTCTTTCGAGCGATTTTAATTGGTTCTCTATCCCTCTGTCGTCTATTTCGATATTTACGATTTTTTTCATCTGTGCGACAATCTAGAGAAGGAACTACAGTGCAGTCTTCCTCTGTGAAACAGATTTGGAAAAAGACATTTAGTATTTCGGCCTTTAGTCCGTCATCCTCTGTTTCAGTACCATTTTGGTCACAGAGTGTCTGGACGTTTTGTTTTGATCCACCTAACGCTTTGACAAAAATTTCTTAGGATTTTCTGCCAAGTCAGTTCATAGAACTTTACTTTCGAATTCATTGAGCGCCTCTCGCATGGCCCTCCTCACATTACATTTCGCTTCGCGTAATTTTTGTTTGTCTGCAAGACGTTGGCTATGTTTATGTTTGCTGTGAAGTTCTCTTTGCTTCCGCAGCAGTTTTCTAACTCTGTTGTGTACCACGGTGGCTCTTTTCCATCTCTTACGATCTTGCTTGGCACATACTCATCTAACGCTTATTGTACGATGGTTTAGAACTTTGTCCACTGATCCTCAACACTATCTGTACTTAAAACAAAACTTTTGTGTTGAGCCGTCAGGTACTCTGAAATCAGCTTTTTGTCACTTTTGCTAAACAGAAAAATCTTCCTACCTTTTTCAATATTTCTATTTACGGCTGAAATCATCGATGCAGTAACCACTTTATGATCGCTGATTCCCTGTTCTGCGTTAACTGTTTCAAATAGTTCGGGTCTGTTTGTAACAGAAGGTCTAACATGTTATCGCCATGAGTCGGTTCTCTGTTTAACTGCTCAAGGTAGTTTTCAGATAAAGCACTTAAAAAAATTTTACTGGGTTCTTTGTCCCTGCCACCCGTTATGAACGTTTGAGTCTCCCAGTCTATATCCTGCAAATTAAAATCTCCACCCAGAACTATAACATGGTGGGGAAATCTACTCGAAATATTTTCCAAATTATCCTTCAGGTGCTCAGCCACAACAGCTGCTGAGTCAGGGAGCCTATAGAGACATCCAATTACCATATCTGAGCCTACTTTAACCGTGACCTTCACCCAAATTATTTCACATTTCAGATCTCCGTCAATTTCCTTCGATACTATTGCACTTCTTATCGCTATAAACACGCCTCCCCCTTCACTGTCCAGCCTGTCTCTGCGGTATACATTCCAATCTGAGTTTAGAATTTCGTTACTGTTTACATCTGGTTTCAGCCAACTTTCTGTCTCTAGTACTACACTCCTGGAAATTGAAATAAGAACACCGTGAATTCATTGTCCCAGGAAGGGGAAACTTTATTGACACATTCCTGGGGTCAGATACATCACATGATCACACTGACAGAACCACAGGCACATAGACACAGGCAACAGAGCATGCACAATGTCGGCACTAGTACAGTGTATATCCACCTTTCGCAGCAATGCAGGCTGCTGTTCTCCCATGGAGACGATCGTAGAGATGCTGGATGTAGTCCTGTGGAACGGCTTGCCATGCCATTTCCACCTGGCGCCTCAGATGGACCAGTGTTCGTGCTGGACGTGCAGACCGCGTGAGACGACGCTTCATCCAGTCCCAAACATGCTCAATGGCGGACAGATCCGGAGATCTTGCTGGCCAGGGTAGTTGACTTACACCTTCTAGAGCACGTTGGGTGGCGCGGGATACATGCGGACGTGCATTGTCCTGTTGGAACAGCAAGTTCCCTTGCCGGTCTAGGAATGGTAGAACGATGGGTTCGATGACGGTTTGGATGTACCGTGCACTATTCAGTGTCCCCTCGATGATCACCAGTGGTGTACGGCCAGTGTAGGAGATCGCTCCCCACACCATGATGCCGGGTGATGGCCCTGTGTGCCTCGGTCGTATGCAGTCCTGGTTGTGGCGCTCACCTGCACGGCGCCAAACACGCATACGACCATCATTGGCACCAAGGCAGAAGCGACTCTCATCGCTGAAGACGACACGTCTCCATTCGTCCCTCCATTCACGCCTATCGCGACACCACTGGAGGCGGGCTGCACGATGTTGGGGCGTGAGCGGAAGACGGCCTAACGGTGTGCGGGACCGTATCCCAGCTTCATGGAGACGGTTGCGAATGGTCCTCGCCGATACCCCAGGAGCAACAGTGTCCCTAATTTGCTGGGAAATGGTGGTGCGGTCCCCTACGGCACTGCGTAGGATCCTACGGTCTTGGCGTGCATCCGTGCGTCGCTGCGGTCCGGTCCCAGGTCGACGGGCACGTGCACCTTCCGCCGACCACTGGCGACAACATCGATGTACTGTGGAGACCTCACGCCCCACGTGTTGAGCAATTCGGCGGTACGTCCACCCGGCCTCCCGCATGCCCACTATACGCCCTCGCTCAAAGTCCGTCAACTGCACATACGGTTTACGTCCACGCTGTCGCGGAATGCTACCAGTGTTAAAGACTGCGATGGAGCTCCGTATGCCACGGCAAACTGGCTGACACTGACGGCGGCGGTGCACAAATGCTGCGCAGCTAGCGCCATTCGACGGCCAACACCGCGGTTCCTGGTGTGTCCGCTGTGCCGTGCGTGTGATCATTGCTTGTACAGCCCTCTCGCAGTGTCCGGAGCAAGTATGGTGGGTCTGACACACCGGTGTCAATGTGTTCTTTTTTCCATTTCCAGGAGTGTATGTGGGCATTGTGATCGTTTATTAATGAGAGCTGTTCTGGGACCTTTCTATAGACGCTCCTACAGTTTACTTCCGCTAAGTACAACATACACACCCATGCCCGAGGCAGGATTCGAACCGAACCGGCGCGAACCGTGACAAGTCGCCGAAGACCACGCGGCTACCCCGTGCGGCAATGATTTAGAGACAGAATCTGCACAGTAGGGGAAATAGCAGTTGATCCTAAATAATGAAAAGTCTGTATTCACCCATATGACAACTGAAAGGAGTCCACTTAATTTCATTACACAATAAATCCCACAAATCTGCAGGCTGTCAATTCAACTAAATACTCGTAAACAGCAATACGAACAACTTACTCTGGAACCATAACATACGTAATGTTGTGGGGAAAGCTAACCAAAGACTGCGATTTCTTGACAGAACACTGAAAGTGCAACAGGGCTACGAAACAGACTGCTTACCGCACGCTTGTCCGCCCTGTTCTGGATTATTGCTGTGCCGTGTTGGATACGTATCAGTTGTAACTAACGGAGAACATCGAGAAAGTTCAGTGAGGGGCAGCTCGCTTTGTATTGTCGAGAAATAAGGTAGAGAGTGCCTCGGATATGATATGCGAGTTGGGAGCAATCATCAAAACGAAGGCGTCCTTGTTGCGGCAGGAACTTCACATGAAATTTCAATCATCAACTCTCTCCTTCGACTGTGGAAATATTGTGGCGCCCACCTACATAAGAAGGAATCAACATCATAATAAAATAAGAGATTTCAGGTCTAACACGGAAAGATTAAAGTGTTCAATTTTCGCGCACGCTTTTCGAGAGGGGAACGGTAGAAAAATATAACTTGAAGGTTGTTAGAATAGCAGAATAATTATCTAGATTTAGATACCACATAAGCTTGCTTTTTTATTTCTTTTCCATTTTTTCTAAGGCAAGACCGGGAGATCTTTCTAATTTAATTTTATTGCGTCCAGCACATATTTTATAATAGGACATATAATGATTAAAACAAATTACTGTCAGTACTTACATAACGCATAGTAACCGAAAATTACATTTGTAGCCTACATTCTCTTACAAATTTAATGCATTTTTGTATTTTCTGATGCGAGGATAGTGATGATATTAGCAGGAAATTGGTATTTCGGTATCCTTAGTGTGTTGCACAAAGTTATTTGATGACAACGAAACCACTCACGTGTCGATTAAAAATGATTTAAATCGCATTCTGACTCACACGAAAAAGTTGCGTAATCTTTCACGCTTTTCCTATGGAGGAGACTGGCTAAGTTGTGACAACAACGCATCCTTATTATTGACGTAAGTTATCGACTGCCGCATCTTTATTTTTTATTTGATTCAAGATTCTCCTCGGGCTGACCACTCTACTGTAGCCACTAGACCGATCCCAACGAAATGATCTTGGTGAACGTCCATCGCTCATCCTGTCAACATGAGGTGACCTAATGATATTGCTTTATTTTGATTTTTAGGGTGCAGATGTTGAGATACAGCAACTTCTCAATATCTACAGCCTAAATGATAAAATCTTGGTATATTGTCAGAAGATCTCACATTGAGACAATGACTGATGCACGTTTAACGATATCAGTTTATAAGTATCACCGTAAGTGCTTCCGTAGAGGGAGCAGCAAAAGGGAGAGAGCGAAATTGATTCGAAAATCGAAATACGTCTCACGACCTCATTTCTAAGTAAGATGCTGACGGTAATATCCTGTTTCTTGTGATGCATGTACACCTCCATACACCTCCACGGCCGGTCGAAGTGGCTATGCGGTTCTAGGCGCTGCAGTCTGGAACCGCAAGACCACTTCGGTCGCAGGTTCGAATCCTGCCTCGGGCATGGATGTGTGTGATGTCCTTAGGTTAGTTAGGTTTAACTAGTTCTAAGTTCTAGGGGACTAATGACCTCAGAAGTTGAGTCCCATAGTGCTCAGAGCCATTTGAACCATTTTGAACACCTCCACGTTACTGAGTCTCATGCGTGAAAAACAAAAACTCTCGAAAGAACTCCGAATTGTATCTGTTCTTGTGACCGTGGCTGCTACGCAGAAGGAGAATAAACCTGGTTTGCAAGACATAACACAGATCTTAAATCTAGACAGTCGCGCACAAATACCAAGCTCTGTCTCACGTGATGATTGCAATGACGCACTAACATCGTGAAAGTGGAAAACATTTTTCCCTACGTCATATCTGCCTCCACCGATCTCAACAGCGAATCTGTAACATCTGTGTACTGAATTTTGTGGCCTACAAAGGAGATAAGGGATAAAAATGAGTAGCAAATTCATTGACGTCAGTATTATGTTTGTAGGCAACCCTGAGAGTGAGGAAATATGGGCGACGTTAAGTATATTCTGGTGTCGGAAATCAACGTGGGTATAGTTGAAAGGGATGCACAAACAGTGAATCACGTATAGTGCGACCAAGTAATGTGGCTGCATGGCTGCTAAGAGACTGAGAGGTGCGTCGAAAACACTTCGTAATACTGTCAAGGACGCATAGGGTGTGTGTGCTCTTGCACTATTCTGCGTGAAATAACATAGCTCTTTTCGCTAGTTGTTAATTCTCTGAGAATGATTTTAGGATATTTTTCACATAGCTGAAGTTGTTATCACAAGAATAAACATCGGTGCAGTTACTGATGTTGCACACACCTGTTATCACATCGTCAAGGGCTTTTGATTTGCGTGACGAGGGGTTTTAGAAGTACAACGTAGATTTTTCTGGAGGTTCAAGTACCTCAGTGTATGAAGTCACGCCTCGGCAGAAAAGAAGGGAACATCACGATCAGCGTCTGTGACATGAACAGACTTCTACAGCCTGCTGCAATACTGTCGTCGGCCAACAGTATGTCAGTTAATGAGTCGATGCAATATGGTCACATTTTAGTGTTTCGACTGAGTTAGCGGACAGTACTATGAGCAGAAGCTAGTGCCACGTCAGTGTAAAGGTCTAAATTATGTAACGATTCCCTCTGACTTCTCTCCCATGCCGCTACTAACTTGTCTTGAGCTAACACTGATATGCCACCCACCAAGTTCCGGGGGACGAGTCGGAGCGTTAGGCATCAGAGTTGATAAGGAACGGCGGAAGGTGAAAGTTAAATCACATTATTTTTAAAATGCACTCATGCAGTGGACAGAAACAGCGCATGCGCCACCGTGTCAACAAACAGAAATAACGCGTCGTTATCCTTGAGGCAGCGCCGCGTGTCGCTTCCCGGGAGGACACAGAACAAGTGCCGAGTGACGTCAGCAGTCGCAGTCGCAGCCGACGCCGCGCGTTCCGTGTTTCCGATTCGCTACAGCTCCGCTCGAGACTAATGTCATTAAGGGCGGACTAACTCAGCATGTAGAACGAGTCGGGATTAACGCGGGCCTAGCGGGCACCTGCCGCCCCCTCAAAGGTCACCGCCTCTGACGGCGCATAATGAGCTGACGCAGGGTCACGCGGCCTCCACAGAAGTCATTCTGCCAGCGAATCAGTACAAAAAAATGGCTCTGAGCACTATGGGACTCAACATCTTAGGTCATAAGTCCCCTAGAACTTAGAACTACTTAAACCTAACTAACCTAAGGACATCACACACACCCATGCCCGAGGCAGGATTCGAACCTGCGACCGTAGCAGTCCCGCGGTTCCGGACGGCAGCGCCAGAACCGCTAGACCACCGCGGCCGGCGAATCAGTACATATGTACACTCTTTCCTCAGCTGCAGCCACCATATTCCCATCTTTAAAGATTTCTGATAATCTGACTAAAGAAAAATCAAGACAAATTCATAAGATTTTTCGATCTGGAAAAAGTGTTTGCCAATGTCCAGTGGTGCAAGATGTTCGAAATTCTGAGAAAAACGGGATTAAGCTACAGGGAGAGACGGGTAGCATACAGTATGTTCAAGAACTAAGATAGACTAATAAGAATGGACGATCAGGAACGAAGTGCTCGGATTAAAAAGAGTGTAAGACAGCGATATAGCCTTTCACCCCTACTGTTCAGTCCATACATCGAAGAAGCAATGATGTAAATAAAACAAAGTTTCGGGAGGGGTGATTAAAATTCAAGGTGAAAGGAGATCAATGATATAATTCGATGATGACATTGCTATTCTGAGTGAAGGTGAAGAAGAATTACAAGGTATGCGGAATGGAATGAGCAGTCTAGTGAGCACAGAGTATGGACTTAGAGTAAATCGAAGAAAGACGAAAGTAATGAGACGTATCAGAAATGAGAACAACGAGCAACTTAACATCATGATTGATGCTCACATGCAGACGAAGTGAAGGAATTCCGCTACCTAGGCAGCAAAATAACCAATGTGGACAGTACAAGGAGGGCATGAAAAGAAGACTAGCACTGACGAAAAGAGCATTCATTGTGCTGGTGTAAGCAGGCACCACCACTCCAGGCGGCAAAGAGGTTGCGAGAAATCGATAATAGACGCCGAAGCAAGCGAGCCTATCAGGAGAGAGGCCAAAGACAAACTCGCAAGAAACATGCTGACAACGCCCTCTCGACCGCCGCCGCGAACCAGAGGGCCCAGCGAGTCAGTCATCCACTGAGTCACCGAGTCGAATCCGTCGCAATCCCAGTCAGTACCTAGTGACCAGAATAGCGTGCATAATGGGACCTGTAGGTCACCAGCAGTGAGGCTAACGTGGTCGATTACAGAAGAGCCTGTACCACAACAACGAGCTTGAAGATAAGTAATTTCTTATTCCTGTGAATAAAGAACCCTGTAATACATGTATGCTGTTGAGTTATAAAAGGGGACACTGGCCACCAAACAACATACTCTTCTTGCTTCCAATGGTGCAAGCCAACAGTGACAACGAGACGACACAAAAACTGGCGACGAGTATAATTCAGTGCAGGTTTCGCTTGCTTCTCTTGTGTTTTAGCTTGGAGGGGTTTCTGTTTGCTAATGTGTTGTTGCGTTTTTGCATGTGTTCCAGGAGAGGAGCCACAGAACTAATCAATTTTTCTTTCCTGAGGCTTTGCTTGCTTTTTGCTATAACGTATTTGTGTAAACCATGGCTACCCCGCCCCCTCCACCCCCTGGCCACGCGCCTCAGTCGCATTAGATGGATCTAATACAAATTTTTCAGTTTCAGAACCAACATATTGCTACCTGGCTGACGACAGTAGAACAGCTTCTGGCTGCACAAGCAGCGTCGGCCGCCCAACAGACAAACCGCGAAGCCCAACAAGTGCCGCCGATCAGCAAACCACTGCTCCGGCAATTTAACGACACCGAATACCTGCCTCGATTACATGGCACAGTCCCAAGCACATCGCGAAGTTCATAGAGTTCAAAGTACTGTGGCCATGCGGTTCTAGGCACTACAGTCTGGAACCGAGCGACCGCTACGGTCGCAGGTTCGAATCCTGCCTCGGGCATGGAGGTGTGTGATGTCCTTAGGTAAGTTAGGTTTAATTAGTTCTAAGTTCTAGGCGACTGATGACCTCAGAAGTTAAGTCGCATAGTGCTCAGAGCCATTTTGAGCCAAGGTACTGTGAGGCTACAATACTTTCTTTTGATTGCGGGGTCCCCAGGGGTACAGGAAGTCCAAGTAGCGGCAGCCAGATATCACTTCTTTCGCTTGCAGAAAAAGCCGAAACAGACGTATCGTCATTGGTACAGAGAACTAACGGTCATGACTAGGAAGTGTAAATTTCAGTGTAGTTGTGGCAACTTTTACAGTGATCTAATGATTAGGGATGCAATAACATTCAACGTCCCAGATAGTAGAATACGAGAACGAAAGTAATCAAATCCATCACTTCCCCAAGTATTGCTAATTCGGTTGCCATAGCGGCCGATACGTTTATGAGGCCCCGATTTGTCGGATCGAGTCACCTCTTGCTCGCACAGCCCCAAACAGCCGCAACGAGCGCGCACACAGCCCTGCGGACAGCCACGTAGACAGGTAAACAGACCTGTGAACTTAGTGAAGTCCTGCCCTAGATGTTTTGCTCGCCATAAAAGACAGAACTGACCATCACGTATCGCATTGTGTTACACGTGTGCAAAAAAAGCCATGTCCAAGCAGTTTGTTTGCAACGGTTCAAAAACACCAATCTTTCCCGCTCCCAGAAAAGCAGGCTCGTGCACATGCAGTGAACGCTGCTTTTTCCAAACCTAGAACAGGTTCTGACAAAAGTAAGGTTAAGGTTGTGCCTGCGTCTCGCCCTAATGCTGTACAACGACGTTCTAAAAACTATTTGTCTCATTAGGAATAGCTTTCACTTAGACACAGGTGCCTCAGCAACTTTGCTTAATCATGCCAAGTACGAACAGTTAGGCTCACGACGATTTTTTAAATCTAGGAAGCACCTCACTGTTTACAACGGACAGGAAATTCAAGTGCTCGTACAATGTAGTTTGCCTGTCACTTAGAAATCTCACACTAGGACAGTGAATTTTCCTGTATTGAAATCAAGAGACTGTAAGAACATCTTCGGTTTAGATGCCTTTGACGTACTGTCAGTCTACATTTGCACCTAAAGACAGTGTCGTTAGCTTGCTTAACGAATTTCCTAAATTATTTTCAGAAGGCACGGGAAAAGCTAGTAACTTTGTAGCACATGTTACATTGAAAGAGAAGGCACAGCCGAAGTTTTTTCGCGCCCGTCCCGTTTTAATTGCTTTAAGAGACAAAGTAGCCAGTGAATTGAAAGAACTGCAAGATAATGGTGTAATTGCTCCTGTTTTGTTGCCTAAACTTTCTGGTCGCATTCGCATTTGTGTTGACTTCAAGCCTTCACTCAACCCACAGCCAGTAGCTGACACCCGTTATCTCGCCCTGAGGATCTCATGGACAGGCTTCATGCAGGACCTCCAAGATTCATTTGCGTGACGTCTAGTTGCAAATTCCATTGGGCAAAGAATCGTAGAAAGTGTTTCTTCTAAAAACACACTTACGACTGTTACAGTATTTGCGTTTGCCTTTATGCAGTGCTTCCGCGCCCTCTATTTTTCAACGTTACTTGGAACAACCGACTGCAAAAGTGCCATTTTGTTCAAACTACCTTGACGACATTGTCATCTCAGGTCATACACCAGAGGAACACATTACCAGTTTGCGTACTCTTTTTCGAGTACTTTGTCAGAAGCAGGACTCAAGTGTCGTCTCGAAAAGTGCGTTTTTTTTCAAGCTGAACTACAGTACTTAGGTCACGTGATAATAGTCTGGATGTGCACCCACTCCAGCCTCATTTGCTTGCAGTTCGTGACCTGCTTGTTCCTCGCAATGTGTCTGAACTGCAGCCAATATTAGGCAGAATGACATACTGCATTCGGTTGATACCGAATGCCGGTCAGATCGCGGTTCCATTGCATCACTTTTGTCACAAAAAAGCATATTTTGTGTGGACTAACGGTAGTCAAGACCCATTTCACAAACTCAAAAATACCTTGCTCTGTGACAGATGTTTAGTAAATTTGGAAATTTGTGGTAGGGCCTCATGGGACCAAACTGCTGAGGTCATCGGTCCCCAAGCTTACACACTACTTAATCTAACTTAAACTAACTAACGCTCAAGACGACACACACACCCATGCCCGAGGGAGGACTCGAACATCCGACGGGAGAAGCCGCGCGGACCGTGACAAAACGCCACAGACCGCACGGCTACCCCGAGCGGCAGATGTTTAGTACATCCTGCCAAGCTAGTGGTTTTGCAAGTCGACGCTTCTTCTTACGGAATCGGCGCTGTACTTTCGCACAGAATTGTCGCACAAAAAAGACCTATTCCTTTTGCCTCAGAGTTGTTAACTTAAACTCAGTGCAATTATTCTCAAACAGAAAAAGAAGTTCTCGCTATGTGTACGGTGTGACCAAACTGCATCACTATCTGTGTGGTCACAACTTCTATTTAGTGACAGATCATAAGCCTTTGCAGTCCTCATTACATCCGTCAATGCCGGTTCCTACACGAATTGCTCAAAAATTGCAGCGATGGGCTTTCTTGCTTTCGCAGGATCAGTATGAAATTGTGTACAGACCTACGGCAAAGCCTGGCAGTGCGGACGCCCTATCTCACCTTCCGATTGGAAGACTGTGATGTTGATGCATCTACCGCATCTTGTTGCCAAACAGATGCGCAGGACTCTGAATTGCTGGAATCTTTTCCCTTGCACTACAGAAAAATAGTACACGCCACGGAAGCATACCTAAATTTCAAGATTTTGTTGCATTACATTCGCACGTCTTCGCCCCGTTCATTGTACAGTATCCAGAATTCAGTTGTGCGCCGATATTTTGCACGTCGGCATAGCCTTTCAGTTCAACTGCGTGTGATTCTAGTTCAAAATACAGTGGTCAATCGAGTGTGCTTATTCTCAACGTGTTGCAAAAGGATGTGTTGCGATTGCTCCACCAAGGACACTGGGTATTTGTTCGCACTAAACAGCGCGCCGGCACTGTACTTGGCAGGGCATGGACGCCAACATTGAACAGGTGACGTCACAGTGTCGCACATGCGCGGAGAACCAGTCCGCTCCACCACAGACATTCTCAGCTTGGCCTAATACTTAATCACCATGGCAGTGAGTGCACACTGACTCTGCAGAACCAATTTTGGAACACTCGTTGGCTCATAGAGGTACACTCTTTTAGCAAGTTTCCATTTGTGGTCAGAAGTACTTGTGTCGGACAGCGGACACAGTTCACTTCACTTGATTTTGAACAGTTTTGTGAACGTAATGGTATTTATCAGCTCACAAGCGCTCCGTTTCACCCGCAGTCCAGTGGAGAAGCAGAACGTTTCGCACGCACTTTCAAACAACAGATGACCAAGCCTCGCACCACTCACACATGGGAACAGGAGCTGCAACTCTTTCTCGCCTCTTATAACTCCGATCCACGAGACGGACCATCACCGCAGAAGCTTCTGCATGGCCGCCGCCATCGGACGCTGCTACGCTTGCTACTCCCACTGCAGCATTTGGCGCCGCCGGTGGTCCGCAAGCATCGCTTTGCGCCGCGCGATCTTGTGGGTTATGGCAACCGTGGGCGCTGGGAAAAAGGCGTGATCCAGGGATGAAGTGGCTCTATTACGTACTTAATGTAGCGGTTTTGCAGCGCCGCCACCAGAACCGAAATCGTGCATGTCGTTTGCCCCGTGATTCTGCCGCTTCTCTTCCCCCAGATTCGCGGCCTAACGGTACGGCTCGGCCTTCGCAGCCAGCGCTGGTGCCACCAGGGCACCCCAGAGGAGCGGACGGACGATATGCCTGCCATCAAACCCCAACGTCCCCGCTCGCCGACCCCATGGACCTTCTAACAACCCTACCACAACAAAGGTCAAAAATTAATTATGATTGTCGTGTTGCTCACGCTGCTAAATATTGCATTTTCGGGCAACAACGAGGTTATATTATGTGGCAGTTATCATTAGAGCACAGTTAATAAAGCCATTTCTTGAAATAATGGATAAACCAGGCACTCATATTTTCGTGTTTCCCACGCTGGTCTCGTTGTGAACTCATGGCTCAATCGTCGAAAATCTAGGTAGTGATGATTACAAGCTCGGATGCAAAAAGGCCTAGGTGTTATTCTGCGACATTCAAAAGTTTTATAGATGTGTTTCATAAACCATTCTTGAAGATTAAACTTTTACAAGTTAAGGCAATGATGATGTAAAAAAGTAATCAGCACTCCGAATTTAAGTTACACTTCTTTTTTATTACTTTTGTTGCAACATCACTTCACCATATAGAACATACACTCCTGGAAATGGAAAAAAGAACACATTGACACCGGTGTGTCAGACCCACCATACTTGCTCCGGATACTGCGAGAGGGCTGTACAAGCAATGATCACACGCACGGCACAGCGGACACACCAGGAACCGCGGTGTTGGCCGTCGAATGGCGCTAGCTGCGCAGCATTTGTGCACCGCCGCCGTCAGTGTCAGCCAGTTTGCCGTGGCATACGGAGCTCCATCGCAGTCTTTAACACTGGTAGCATGCCGCGACAGCGTGGACGTGAACCGTATGTGCAGTTGACGGACTTTGAGCGAGGGCGTATAGTGGGCATGCGGGAGGCCGGGTGGACGTACCGCCGAATTGCTCAACACGTGGGGCGTGAGGTCTCCACAGTACATCGATGTTGTCGCCAGTGGTCGGCGGAAGGTGCACGTGCCCGTCGACCTGGGACCGGACCGCAGCGACGCACGGATGCACGCCAAGACCGTAGGATCCTACGCAGTGCCGTAGGGGACCGCACCGCCACTTCCCAGCAAATTAGGGACACTGTTGCTCCTGGGGTATCGGCGAGGACCATTCGCAACCGTCTCCATGAAGCTGGGCTACGGTCCCGCACACCGTTAGGCCGTCTTCCGCTCACGCCCCAACATCGTGCAGCCCGCCTCCAGTGGTGTCGCGACAGGCGTGAATGGAGGGACGAATGGAGACGTGTCGTCTTCAGCGATGAGAGTCGCTTCTGCCTTGGTGCCAATGATGGTCGTATGCGTGTTTGGCGCCGTGCAGGTGAGCGCCACAATCAGGACTGCATACGACCGAGGCACACAGGGCCAACACCCGGCATCATGGTGTGGGGAGCGATCTCCTACACTGGCCGTACACCACTGGTGATCGTCGAGGGGACACTGAATAGTGCACGGTACATCCAAACCGTCATCGAACCCATCGTTCTACCATTCCTAGACCGGCAAGGGAACTTGCTGTTCCAACAGGACAATGCACGTCCGCATGTATCCCGTGCCACCCAACGTGCTCTAGAAGGTGTAAGTCAACTACCCTGGCCAGCAAGATCTCCGGATCTGTCCCCCATTGAGCATGATTGGGACTGGATGAAGCGTCGTCTCACGCGGTCTGCACGTCCAGCACGAACGCTGGTCCAGCTGAGGCGCCAGGTGGAAATGGCATGGCAAGCCGTTCCACAGGACTACATCCAGCATCTCTACGATCGTCTCCATGGGAGAATAGCAGCCTGCATTGCTGCGAAAGGTGGATATACACTGTACTAGTGCCGACATTGTGCATGCTCTGTTGCCTGTGTCTATGTGCCTGTGGTTCTGCAAGTGTGATCATGTGATGTATCTGACCCCAGGAATGTGTCAATAAAGTTTCCCCTTCCTGGGACAATGAATTCACGGGGTTCTTATTTCAATTTCCAGGAGTGTACTTGAAAATATCTTCCTCACTGTTAAAGTTCACATTTCATAAACTGACTACAATTTGCGTTTTTTCAACATGACGACCAAGACTTGACTCTCTAATAACCGCTTACGCGCCCAAAAATCAGAGTTACAAGTGCGTCAAAGATCATAGTGACAAAAGAAAGGATACACAGAAGAATAATATCATTGCAATATATACATATCGATGTATCGAAGTACCTCTACATTAATGAAATGTAATCTGAATTTTGTCACAGAAATATGTTAACTATTTTATTGAGAGGTTGTGGTGAGGTTCCGTAATGGTTACGTAATTCAAGTACCATTACAACCTGCACCCGCCATCGCCATCGCCGTCGCAGTCACCATCCCAGGACACGCCCTCAGGGCTGGACGTGTGCCCTGGCAGCAGTTTTCCGCATGATGTTCCTGTTCTTTTGCCTCGCAAGCCAGATGGCGGAGTACAGTCGGGAGTACGCCGTTCTCCACACCTACGGCTTCCGACTCATCTCAACGTCCAGCATCCTGCCTCTCTCCCCTCTGTCGTTCGCAGCCTCACTGCACGACAACGATGTGGCATCTTCGGTTGGGGAAGGGGGTGGTGGGACCTGGCACCAGCACTCCGGGCAGCAAGGAGGTTGCGAGAAGATTGATAATAGACGCCGGAGCAAGTGAGCCAGTCAGGAAAGAGGCAAAAGACAAATTCGCAAGAAACGCTCTGCCAACATCCTCGCGACCACCATTATTTAGATCGCCGCTGCGAACCGTTGGGCCCAGCCAGTCAGTCATCCTGTGAATCACCGAGTCGAGCCGGTCGCAGCCCTAGTCAGAACCTAGCGACGTCAGTAGTGTGCACAGCAGGACATGTACTTCACCAGCAGTGGGGCTAGGGTGGACTATTACGAAAGAGCTTGTACCGCAACAACTAGCTTAAAGGTAAGTAATTTCTTATTCTTGTGAATAAAGAACGCTGTTAATATATGCGTGCTGTTGTTATAGAAAGAGAGTACCGGCCACCAAACAACATTCTCTCCTTGCTTCCCATAGTACAAGCCTGAAACCGAATATATAATGGTTTTAAAGCACATGCCTTTTATATATACCGGATGGACACGCTAAAAGAAGTATGCTGTGACAGAACAATGGTGAAGACTGTATGAGTAGATTGAATCACGAATGGAAAGGAAGTGGATAGAGATGGGGAGAAAGAAATTTGACACAACTTTCCTTAATAAGAATCAACACTTAGATAATGGAGGTTAAGTGTAGTTAGTTAAAATTGTGGAGGGAGACCAACGTTTGACTATAGGAAGCAGGATCATACTGGCGTAGGTTTCAGTACATATAAAGAGATGAAGAGGTTTACATAGGATAGCATAGCTTGAAGAGCTGCATCAAACCAGTTTACTCAGTAAAGACAACAACAGTTGAAGCGAAATTAGGTATAGAAGAAGAATTTATAAAACATGATCTGATGATTTGAAGGGTACATTAACAAAGTGCCAACGCTTTTTTATTACAAATACCTTGTTTCTTGTAATTTTGGGTAAAGTAGAGGTTGTAGTTGGCAGGATAAGTTGTTTCAAATTGTTGTTTTCGTGAAGACTTGTGGAATTTTGACGGTAGAGTAGACGTGGCTCGTCGTTCTCTGGATTCACAGGGTGAGTAACGTTTAGTTTAGAGATTGAAAAGACAAAAAAATATGACACAGCTTAACTAAAGGGAGAGATATTCGTTGATAAAAAGTTGGCTGACTGGCAAAACACAGAACACAAATGAATCCCTCAATACGGATATGTAAGAAATATGTCCTGAATCAAAATTATTTTCTGAACTTTCCGTTTAGATTAGTTTCTTGGATGCTATTTTCGCTTTCAGGTACTGTTTAATATATCCCAAATTAATCCTGCAGAAAATGCATGTGGAATAAGTGTTTTGATGCATTGCAACTCGGTAAAACCTTGATGTTATATAAATAAAAAGGTATGACTGTAACCGTATGGAGGTTCTCATAAAGAAAATAGGGAAGAGTAAGCAGAAATAAAATAGGAAAGACAAGATAAGGAGAGTGCAGTAAAGAATTGTGCATAAGGCATATTGTAGAGTGCACAGTACACATAAACATACTATGAACTGTTTTTCTATTTGGATTTGAACGTTTTCTTTTTTCAGAGTTTATGTTTCTAACGACTTATCAGAATTGAATGAAATATCGAGATTTGAAAATAGGTTAGTTACCACTTGTTTCTTCAATCTGATGTTAATCACACTTAATACCTCTTTAGAATAGTTATATTCTATGAAATTTCTCTTCTCCGGAGAAACTCTTCTTGTCGTTGTCAGTCCACATTTTATATAAGAATTTTTAACATTTTGCAGCCCTGTCAGCAACTGTGATAAATTCATAAGTCGAAAATCCGCCTCAGTTGCGAAATGTTACTGGTCTTTACCCAGGTTTCAGCTAGAGTAATCTAGCCTTCTTCAGAACCATAAAATACCCTAATATATGCCAGAATAAGGCATGGTCAACTGTGACATTGTTTATTCTGGTATTCTGGCATGTATTAGTTTATTTTATGCTTCTGAAAAAGGCTAGATTACTCTAGCTGAAACCTGGGTAAAGACCAGTAACATTTCGCAACTGAGGCGGATTTTTGACATATTAAACATTTTATATCCTCTCTACTTCAGCCATCATCATTTACTTTGCTGCCAAAATAGCAAAACTCCTCTCCTACTTTAAGTGTCTTATTTCCTAATCTAATTATGCTAATATATCACTTAGCACCACCTGACTTAATTTGACTACATTACATTATGCTTGTTATGCTTTTCTTGATGTTCATCTTATGTCCTCCTTTCAAGACACTGTTCTGTTCAACTTATCTCCCAGGTCCTTTGCTGTCTCTGACAATTACAATGTCATCGGCAAACCTCGAAGCTTTTACTTCTTCTCCCTGAACCTTAATTCCTAATTCAAATTTCCCTTTGCTTTCCTTTACTGTTTGCACAGCCTACAGACTGAGTAACATCGCACATAGGCTAAAGCCTTGTCCCACTTCCTTCTAAACTGCTGCTTCCCTTTCATGACCCTCGAGTCTTACGTTACTGTAATGTCAAAAACTTTGTCTGATATCAAAGTCAGTCAAACGATACAGAATGGCCAGTGGCAGCTACATGGCCAAGTCTCAGTCGCAGTCTTCGACCTTTGGTCAGCCTTCGACAGTTCACTTGTGCATTAATACCGGGAGCCTCACACTGCACAACATCCCCACTTCTTGTAGTAGCTGTGCTTCATAGCAGTTTATTCTTTTGTAAAGTTTCTTCACAACGTCTGGAGACAGCAATAAGTTAAGTAAAACGTCTGTTTATTGGATTTATGTGTTCACGAATCATTTTTGCTACTATCCTGATTCCCTATGACGACAGGTGGTGCACTACTGTAGACAACCTCTGCTTATCATTGTGCATGCTGTAGTACACGACACCACCAATTCAGGCTTGTGTTCCATCTCTGACTACCCTGTCTTCGACAGGCGTTAAACCCTAATATTTTTCTATTGAAAGGCTTTTTGGAGACCGCTACTAGACACGATATTCGTTTACTTATTTAAATTATTTAATTAAGTGACCTCATTCCAGATTACAATGGCGAGACGAAATAAATTAACAGAGTATACATATATACTGAAGTTGTTCTATACACTCTTCACATGTACTACAGTCATCTTGAGGAGAAAAATGATGACGAAGTCCCATACTCAGTAAAGAGCGTAGGGGAACGAGGCGGGAAACACACACCGCCGTACCAGGCAAGGTCCTAGTGAAGGTGGTTTGCCACTGCCTTCCTCCGACCGTAATGGGGATGAATGATGATGATGAAGACAACGAACAACACCCAGTCATCTCGAGGCAGGTGAAAATCCGTGACCCCGCCGGGAAGCGAATTCCTGGACCCCGTGCTCAGGAAGCGAGAACACTACCGCGAGACCTCGAGCTGCGGACTGAGGAGAAAGAGAATAACTTAATACTTCGTGTGTTGGCCTTCTGTTCACATATTTTTTAAAAATAATCTTCCATATTGAAGTTTTACTTTTATGGGTGTCTACAACATCAACATGTTTTGAGCGTGGTGCTGGAAGGTTTCTTGGGGAATGACAGCCCATTCTTCGTGCAGTGCGGTGCTGGGAAGAGGTATCGATGTCGGTCGGTGAGGCCTGGCACGAAGTCGGCGTTCCAAATCCTCCCAAAGGTGTTATGTAGGATTCAGTTCAGGACTCCGTGCAGGCCAGTCCATTACAGGGATGTGATTATCGTGTAACTCCTCCGCCAAAAGCTGTGCATTATGAACAAGCGCCTGATCGTGTTGAAAGATGCAATCGCCATCCCCGAATTGCTCTTCAACAGTGGGAAGCAAAAAGGCGCTTAAAACATCAATGTAGGCCTATGCTGTGATAGTGCCATGCAAAACAACAAGGGGTGCAAGCCCCCTCCATGAAAAACACGACCACAGCCTAACACCACAACCTTCAAATTTTACTGTTGGCATTACACACGATGGCATTCGCCATACCCACACTCTGCCATCGGATCTCCATACTGTGTGCCGTGATTCGTCACTCCACACAACTTTTTCCACTGTTCCATCGTTCCTTACACCAAGGGAGTCGTCGTTTGGCATTTACCGGCATGTTATGTGGCTTGTGAACAGCTCCTCGACTATGAAATCCAAGTTTTCTCACCTCCCGCCTGTCATAGTATTTGCAGTGGATCGTGATGCAGTTTGGAATTCCTGTGTGACGGTATGGATAGATGTCTGCTTATTACGCATTACGAGCCTCTTGAACTGTCGGCGGTCTCTGTCAATAGGCGAAGTCGGCCTGTACGCTTTTGTGCTGTACGTGTCCCTTCACATTTCCACTTAACTGTCACATCGGGAACAGCGAACCTAGGGGTGTTCAGGAGTGTGGAAATCTCGCGTACAGACGTATGACACGAGTGATACCCAATCACCTGACCACGTTAGAAGTCCGCGCGGTCCGCGGAGCGCATTCTGCTCTCTCACGATGTATAATGACTACTGAGGTCGCTGAAGTGGAGTACCTAGCGGTAGGAAGCACCTAATATGGAAGCACCTAATGTGAAAAATGTATGTTTTTCTGGGTGTCCGGATACTTTTGATCACACAGTGTATGTGTCTGCTATATGTGTGCAGTAATACTTTTTACTTTTGTGTGAATGTGGCACGCAAATAATACACTATTGTACATATTTAGGTCTATTAGCTGACACAAAAAGATGTCATCTCGTAGTATAGTCATAGCTGTTATCACGTAGCGAAAGCTGTTTAGAAACCACTGCGTGAATGGCGGACAACATTAGGCAAAATACTGGAACCTTATTCATTAGAATATTATGTTCATTATTTTCACATGTGTGATCTTACAGGGTGACAATTATTGAACTATATGAAGTAAAATTGTCATAACTTCTGAAAGGTTTGTGTTAGGACGTCAAAACTACACGGCTGGCAGCGGGATATGATGGGAATTAGCATGCGCATGCATAGTTTGGTTTAGCAACGAAGCCATTTTTATTTGGGTGCAATTAAGCAAAATTGGATGCAGTTAGCAAAATTGGCGCATCTAGGGGACTAAAAATCGGCATTTCGCCATCCAGAATTCTCTTCATCCTCAACCGGTGAGTGTGTGGTGTGCAATGTCCAGTCAAGGAATTATCGGTGCAATATTCGTTGATGGCACGGTGACTTTCGAACGGTACATGAAGGTTTTGGAAGATGATTTCATTTCCATTATCCAAAGTGACCTTGATTTCGACAAGACGTGGTTTATGAAAGACAAACCTCTATCCCATTGAAGCAGGAGAATGTTTGATGTCCTGGAGGAGCACTCTGAGGGCCGCATGCTGACTCTGGGATACCCTGAGGCCACTGGCATGGGCCTCGAGTGGCCGCCATACTCTCTAGATCTCAAGACTTGCGATTCCTTTTTGTGGGACTATGTTAAAGACAAGGTGTACAGCAATAGCCCCAAAACCATTGCTAAGGTGAAAACAGCAATTCAGAAGGTCAACGACAGCATCGACGTTCCGACTCTTCCGTGGGTCGTGCAGAATTTCCCTATTCGCCTGCGCCCCACTATCGCCAATGATGGCAGGCGTATGTAACATGTTATAACCTATCTGTGAATACCTGTAGTGACGTTTAAATGTTGAATAAAGTGTGTGCACGCCGGAGTTTATAACTAATTTATGTTTTTTTTTAATATAGTTCAATAATTGTCACCCTGCAGTAATAGTAGTGGAACAAAACTCATACATAAAAATGCCACACCACATTAAATATTACAAATTACAATACACAGTTCGACTAGAAAAATTATTTGAGTCTTTTTCATAAGATAGCATATGGGAGAATAATGAACATCATATGCCACCGTATATTTCGTCAATAGTTTACCTAATGTTATCGACCATCCAAAGATAGATTTCTAAACAACTTTGGCTATATTATAGCAGTTGAGATTATGCTATGAGATTACATCTTTTTGTTTGTGTTGGATAACAGACCTAACATGTTCAATAACGTAATGTTTTTGTGCCACATACGCACGTAAGTAAAACGTATCCCTGTCTATTGGTGTGGTGTCACCGCCAGACACCACACTTGCTAGGTGGTAGCTTTAAATCGGTCGCGGTCCATTAGTGCATGTCGGACCCGCGTGTCGCCACTGTCAGTGATCGCAGACCGAGCGCCACCACACTGCAGGTCTAGAGAGACGGACTAGCACTCGCCCCAGTTGTACGGACGTCTTTGCTAGCGACTACACTGACGAAGCCTTTCTCTCATTAGCCGAGAGATAGTTAGAATAGCCTTCAGCTAAGTCCATGGCTACGACCTAGCAAGGCGCCATTAACCATTTCTAGAGAGAGTCTCACTTGTATTATCAAGAATGCTGTATACAAATGATGGATTAAAGTTAAGTATTCCAGCAGCTACGTACTTTTCTTTATAGCATTCATTACGTATCCTGTTTCAGACTTAAGCAAGCCTGCGTGAATTAAACGCGTGCCTTTCGGTTACCCGTCACTGTGGACTGGCTGTCTTATCAGTCCACAACAATTGGTACCAGCGATATATCATCAAGTAAAATGAAGCTGGAAGATCAAGATATCTACATCTACATCGATACTCCGCAAATCACATTCAAGTGCCTGGCAGAGGGTTCATCGAACCACCTTCACAATTCTCTATTATTGCAATCTCGTATAGCTCGCGGAAAGAACGAACACCTACATCTTTCCGTACGAGCTCTGATTTCCCTTATTTTATCGTAGTGATCGTTCCTCCCAATGTAGGTCGGTGTCAACAAAATATTTTCGCATTCGGAGGAGAAAGTTGGTGATTGGAATTTCGTGAAAAGAGTCCGTCGCCACGAAAAACGCCTTTCTTTTAATGATTTCCAGCCCAAATCCTGTATCATTTCTGTGAGACTCTCTCCCATATTTCGCGATAATACAAAACGTGCTGCCTTTCTCTGAACTTTTTCGATGTACTTCGTCAGTCCTATCTGGTAAGGATCCAATACCGCGCAGCAGTATTCTGAAAGAGGACGGACAGGCGTAGTGTAGGCAGTCTCCTTAGCAGGTCTGTTACATTTTCTAAGCGTTCTGCCAATAAAACGCAGCCTTTGGTTAGCCTTCCCCACAACATTTTCTATGTGTTCTTTCCAATTTAAGTTGTTCGTAATTGTAATACCTAGGTATACGGCTTTCAGATTAGACTGATTTATCGTGTAACCGAAGTTTAACGAGTTCCTTTCAGTACTCATGTGGGTGACCTCACACTTTTCGTTATTTAAGGTCAACTGCCACTTTTCGCACCATTCAGGTATTTTTCTAAATCGTTTTGCAGTTTGTTTTGATCTTCTGATGACTTTATTAGTTGATAGACGACAGCGTCATCTGCAAACAGCCGAAGACGGCTGCTCAGGTTGTCTCCCAAATCGTTTATATAGATGAGCAACAGCCAAGGGTGTATAACACTACCTTGGGGAGCGCCAGAAAATACTTCTTTTTACTCGATGACTTTCCGTCAATTACTACGAACTGTGACCTCTCTGACAGGAAATCACAAATCCAGTCACGTAACTGAGCCGCTTGTGTGGTACAGTGTCAAAAGCCTTCCGGAAATTTAGAAATACGGAATCCATGTCAAATCCCTTGTCAATAGGACTCAACACTTCATGTGAATAAAGAGTTTGTTGTGTTTCACAGGAACGATGTTTTCTAAACAAATGTTGACTGTGTGTCAATAAACCGTTTTCTTCGAGGCAATACATAATGTTCGAACACAATATATGTTCTAAAATTCTGCTGCACATCGGCGTTAACGAAATGGGCCTGTAATTTAGTGGATTACTCCTACTAACTTTCTTCAAAAATGGCTTTTAGTACTGTGAGACTTAACTTCTGAGGTCATCAGTCCCCTAAAATTTAGAACTACTTAAACCTAACTAACCTAAGGACATCACACACATCCATGCCCGAGGCAGGATTCGAACCTGCGACCGTAGCAGTCGCGTGGTTCCAGACTGCAGCGCCTTGAGCCGCTCGGCCACTCCGGCCGGGTACCTTTCTTGAATATTGGTGTGATCTGTGCAACTTTCCAGTCTTTGGGTACGGATCTTTCGTCGAGCGACCGGTTGTATATGATTGTTAAGTATGGAGCTAATGCATCAGTATACTCCGAAAGGAACCTAATTGGTTTACAGTCTGGAGCAGATACATAAGTAATTTGGATTATAACGTATGCTTATATGTGAGAGCGTGCAGAAAATTGATGTATAAGCCAATATCACCATTTTTGAACGTATTACAGGTGATTAAAAATGACCAAAAGTTGAAATTGTCCAGTCGTATAGACAATAAAAAAAGAATACAGCCTACAAGGACCATGTTTCCATTCTTAAATCACTCGTTTTGTTCATAACAATGGTTGTCTTCTTCTGGTGTGTTCAGTTACCTCCGTTGCCTCGGATCTTGTTAATCACTGTTGAGTCCGCAGCTCGTGGTCGTGCGGTAGTGTTCTCGCTTCCCACGCCCGGGTTCCCGGGTTCGATTCCCGGCGGGATCAGGGATTTTCTCTGCCTCGTGATGACTGGGTGTTGTGTGATGTCCTTAGGTTAGTTAGGTTTAAGTAGTTCTAAGTTCTAGGGGACTGATGACCATAGCTGTTAAATCCCATAGTGCTCAGAGCCATTTAGCCAACCACTGTTGATTAATTTTGCGAAGGACATTTACGGTAAAACATCTCATCACGAGCAATTTCGCAGTAGAACCAATCAATACGGCACTTAATTGTTGATCACCTTTCCTTCGTTCTTCGACTGCGGTGGCGCCTGACCAAGCAAGTGCTTAACAACTGCCGTAGCTGCGCTCCCCGTGTACCCTGGTAGCCGAGAACAGCTCCGTTTGACCGGAAACAATGAGGCCAGCGGCAAACAGTAGGAAGCGGTGTAAGTTTCCTTTTAGGAGACAGGCCGCTGCCCCGGCGAACAGCTGGTAGACCTTTTGAGGATTATGAGGGTGCCGTGAGTGCGAGTGGGCTGCCGGCGCGCTCTGTCCTGTCATCCGGAGCCCGCGACCGCCCCGGCTCAGCCGGCAATCTGGCGCTGCATCTGACTTTGATCGATTGCCCATCGCAGGAGTGAGCTCAGACAACAGGCGGCCGGGCCGCGGCGCGTGCCATAAGCTACGAACAACGCCGGCCAGTTGGTTGGGGAGGGGGGGGGGCCTCAGTGGAGGGGGAGGGTGGCTGGGAGGGAGGGGCGAATTCCAGGGCAGCGCGCAGCCTGACGCAAGTGGAGCAATGACCCGCAACGGACAATTAGCTGCTCAACAGTTGGCACCCCGACACTTCCTGGTCAGCGTACGCGGCTGCCATAAGTCACCCGGCCGGCCGGGCATAACTCAGCCGCGATTATTGGCCCTCGCGGCGAGGCGCTCCGAGCCGGCGGCCTCAGCGGATCAAGGTCACGCGGCGCGCTGCCTCCGCCGGGGTCCCTCGGAAGTGCAGCTGCGCGCCGTAGAGATGTTGCGCGGTGGCGGCTGCGCCCGCGCGGCAACCCGGCCGGGAGCTCCCGCCGAGCGCCGGGGCCGTATTTCTCGACAGTTAATGCCGCGCTGCTGAAACCGAGCTTCCTCTTCCCAGCAGCGAACAGCCTCGACAGTAAACGGCACGGCAGCTGTCTTCATTTTAATGCCATCGCGACTCTTACGAGGACACCGCGTAACTTCTCTTCCGTTCCTCTACTCCGCTGCCATTTCTTCCCACGAGTTTGTGGACTTACTCGCCGGAGAAGCATTAATGTACACTGTTCTGTAGCGTGTAATTATTTCTCTTATTTTTATGAGCGTTCTTCAAAACGTATATTTTGGACTACATCATTCCGAGACCTGCAGAGTATCTGGTTGGCGGAGTAGGTTATGTGACCAATGGGTCAGCTAGATCGCCCCCCCCCCCCTCCCACCTCGCCCCAAACCTTGCACTTGGACCTACTTTTCCTCTGAGACTTCCTACAGGCCTAATAAACGACCCTGCTACATTCGCGACACACACAACCTACAACGAAAAGAGACCACTAAATTAATACAGACAAATGGTCCTACGCGTACAAATTCGTTAGGGTGCTTGTATTTACAGCTACACCCACACTCCGAAAGCTAACTAGCCCTTTGTGTAGAAGGTTGTGTAGTGTTGTATTCGCGATTATCATTGTGGCCCCGACCTTATCCTTCCGGTAAGGGGATATCCGTTAATTACGTAACCTCAAATCTCATTTGAAGGCAGGCCAGGGGGGCAATCAGAATTTCACATCAACTTTTTAATGCAGAGAATATACATTATTATAATTGATAATATTTTCAGAATGAGATTTTCACTTGGCAGCGGGGTGTGCGCTGATATGAAACTTCCTGGCAGATTACAACAATGTGCCGGACCCAGACTCGAACTTGGGACCTTTGCCTTTGTCGCGAAAGGCAAAGGTCCTGAGTTCGAGTCTCGGTCTGGCACACAGTTTTAGTCTGCCAGGAAGTTTCATAATATTTTGTTTTATAAAAATAATGCCGAATATAGAAATAGTAAAACATGCACCAACCTCTGTGACCATTCCGAACTGAACTGAATGCTTTAGACGTGTGCATGCTTGGGACTCCCCAATTTGAAACAATCACCGTAAAAGTTCCCTCCCGCGCCGATAGAAATCACTGCATATCAGCCAGTGAGTCAGTCGTGATATTCATAAATCCGATGTTATTGTGTCAATACGAAACAGTATCAAAATTCTTGAAATGCTTGTGGTAACCAGCTTGCAGACAACTCAAAACATAGTAAAGCGTTAACCGTTTGTGAATGGAAGCTAAACTGCAATTCACCGGCAAGAATTCTCGTAGTGATCACATGCATCAAGACACCGAAAAGAAATGTAACCAATCGGTTCTAACGAAGGTACAAACAATGTTGTCTTTCATTTGAAAAGTGAGTACAGGTTCAGTGACATTTAATGAATATAATACATCAATAAAATATCAGTTTTTTACGAGTCAGTCCAAACGTTTTATATTACATAGTAGAGCCAAAATCTGGTACATCTGCCTAATGTCGTGTAGGGCCACCACGAGCACGCAGAAGTGCCGCAGCACAACGTGGCATGGACTCGATTAATGTCTGAAGCAGTGCTGGAGGGAACTGACACCATGAGCCCTGCAGGACTGTCCATAAACCCGTCCGAGTACGAGGGGGTGGAGGTCTCTTCTGAACAGCACATTGCAAGGCATACCCACATATAGTCAATAAGGTGCATTTCTGGGGAGTTTGGTGGCTAGCGGAAATGTTTAAACTCAGAGAAGTGTTCCTGGAACCACTCTGTAGCAATTATGGACGTATGGGGTTTCGCATTGCCCTGCTAGAATTGCTCAAGTCCGTCGGAATGCACAAAGGACATGAATTGGTGCAGGGGATCAGAGAGGATGCTTACGCCGTGTCAACTGTCAAAGTCAGGCTCTTGTTGTCTTATATAGGTGCTGCTGACACCAGCGCCGTATTCTGACTATTTACATATCTTTGTGTTTTAATAGGCACGCCTAAAGCAGTTTTTATGGCTTATGAGTGTATTTTCGTGAAGTCTTTTTGTCCGTCTCTGTCTGTCCGTCCATACCTACTGAGGTTGGCATGTTTAAAATAGTGCTTTAAATCATGTATTAAAACGTTGTTTACTACACTTTCTAAATAAAGCATGTTTTATTAAAGTGTTTTTATCAATCCTTAAAACAAATAAAAGAATTCATTTTTATTTATTTTTACCCGACTGTGGGGTAAAAATCACTTGAGGTAGTAGGGTGTACCACCAAGAGTTCGTCACGACCACCATTGTCACATTCTGGAACACAGAGATTCAAATCACCATCTGGCCATCCAGATTTACATTTTCGCCGGTTTTCCTAAGCCACTTAAGGTAAATGCTGGGATGGTTCCTTTGAGAAGGCCACACCCGTTTTCCTTCAGTATTCAAGACCTTATCTGAGCTCGTATTCGACTCTTGTGACTCCGTGTCGCTGTGGCTGTTCTAGCTTGCCATTGCTACACGACCCCCCACAATGCTACAGACATTCATTAGAAGTGGTGATGAGTCGCTAGGCGATTCGAAACCGGTTATGGTGAATAAAAACTGAAGCATTACAAATGAGATAGGTTTCAATCGTTTCTGAAAAGTGTACAATAAAGCGGACCTCATGGCCTAGAGACCCACTTCCATATGAATTTTTGTAGTTTCAACACGTAGACGGAAACATCGGAATGAATGGCTGAAAGGTCTCTGTTGGATTCCTTTCATGTTAATTTCTTAAATCTGTTGTCATTTACGGCATAAATTCCTATTCTAAATTTACTGTGGTGTTTCTATCTGGGAGGAGACTGAGCAGTGAAACGTGTTACTTTTACACATAAACAAGAACGATCTGTCACACTACTACACTTTAAAACACAGTTTATATGTAATTCATGTCACACAGTCTCATATGGAACCTACATCCGCTTTCTTTTATATACTGTATATGATAAGATACTGTCATCCCCCTTCCCTTCTGTGTGAGAGGATGAATGAGCAAATGTATTTCTAGTTGCATGCCTCCGGGTAGCAGACAAGCCTGTCTGCTAGAGAACAGTAGGACCAATGTCGGAACAGGTAGCTACGCTTTCTAAAAGCAGAGAGGTTTGTAATCTTAGTATGGTCCTGTCCGTCCCTTGTCATGTTGGTACAGGAAGCTGCCTCTCTGGTCACTTCCGTTTGTATCTGTGAGGCACCCTCAGGAAGGGACCATGGCAGTCTGTCTGCAGCGAGCGTCTGAAGTGGTAAGATCTCCGGCTAAGTGCGCGTCTGCTAAGTCCGTAGGACAATGGATTTCTTAAGTTCAGCCTAACTGAAAATTTAATCACCTTTATTTCAGGTTTGGATCTAAAATATCTAATGTTATCTTAAATTGCAACGCAGTGTATTTCGAGTGTGAAGGTCAGAATATCTTCCAGTAGTTACTTTGTCACTACTTTGTGAGTAAAGTGGAACCACGTGTTGATCAGTAACAGTAACTAAGATCATCAATCTTAAATGCGAATGTGCGTGACATTATAACGTCTCGTCTTGACAATATTTTTCAATATAGTAACTTTTCTTTATGTTCAACCCATGTGGGGTGTCCTTTGTGAGACCAGTACCACGTGCTTATGCAGTTGTTTGACCCATCAGGTTAATAGTAAGACGATAGTAACCAGTTCGAGGTTTTTCTTTTGTAAATTGCTTTTCGATCTAATTTATTTTAATTATCAAAATTATTGTGGAGTTACACTCTTTGTGTAAACCAAGTTGACCACGTGAAGCATGTGGTGTAATCATCAAAGTAGCCCTCAGCTATTCTTTTCGGGAAGATTTCACAGAGAGTCAGTATGAATTTCGTATACCAGTGTGTGGTAATTACATGGCGGACACGATTGCGCTTCGAACGTAACTTCTTTGGGTGAAAATTGAATCGGTTGGTTGTGGTTAATTTCCTCTTGCATGTGTTTCAACATTCTTCGTGTGTTATTTTATTAATGCAGTGTGTTGTATGCAGTCTCCCAATCTTGGCTCCATATTTGATGTGTTCCAGAAGATTACAAACTCACATTTTCACAGTACTAAATAAGGCACCAGCTTAGTTATGACTCAAGTTTAATATGCTGAAATTTCAATGATCAATGTTAAAGTAAATTTCCAAATATAAACTGATTTATTTCTTTTTATTTAAATTCTCTTATATATATATATTATAATTATTATTAAGATTATAATTAATGTTAGTCTGGTTGGGAATTTGGTAAGCTAGACTGGATACCTGGTGAAACAGTTGCTCAGTAATGCAAGGTTAACTTCCCCAGACAGCTCACAGTTTTAACCCACTTTTATGGTCTTGAATATCAGCACCGCTTACACCTCAGAACAAGTTAAAGCAACAACATTACATGGCCTCTATCACGTCAGGTTTCAGTTTCCGGACTTATAACTCTTCGATTTTTTTCTAGATTTAAACGATACCATATCCATAAGACATTTTTGACACTGAATATCCCCATAATTTACGTAGGCGATCACAGTAACAAATAATAGACATGCCTGTCAATGGAAAAGTCTTTGCAGAGATAGAGAGGTTAAAGTACCCCAGAGATTTGATACACTTCAGAAAACTTATGGATCATGAATACTGACTAGGATCCGACAATACTTTTATACAGAATTTGTAGCATCGTATTTTGCGATAGTACAGAACTGAAAAAAGAAATGACAATCGGCGTTAATAAAAGTTTTTAAAAAATTACTGTAAATATGAAATGACAGATTTTATTTTATGGTTAGCATAATGACAAACTGAAATTGTGGACTGGATGTAATATGAGACACTTAGCTGACAGCGATTTGACACCTTCTCGTTATTATCTTCTTTTGCTACCCTGCCTGATACGTATGACTTCAAATAATATGTAACTCTCTGCTATAGATTCCGTGAACAAAGATAAAAAAAGGAAAAAAAAGCCTGCAAAATAATTAAATGCCAAAAATTTGATATAAGCTATGGAAATTGCCCAATCGAAGGATTTCAGCTGTCTGGAAGCAATCGAGGTATTTAATGTAACTACTGTTACATATCACTCATACTATGACTGAACCAAAGCTTCGAAATTTATGCAGTGGTTTAAACAGTTCTTGAACCATCAGAAGGATTTCCTTTGTTACTGGTAGCGTTAGATGTCCACTGCAGCGACATAAGAAATGTGGAGATGATTGAAATCGCCAAAACACGATTGTGCCTCAGCTACCATTTTCGGCACACAAACTCCTATCTATTGAGAGAGCCTACATGGTATCATCGACATGCCACTACAGTAAAGTTTCTGCGTCAAGAGCAAGAGTCATTTGAAATTTCAGAACTGCTGAGAAACGCTCGTTGAAGAGCTGAAATAGCAGTAAAGCGATTTCGACTGATCGGCATATTCTGACTTACTTCCTGAGACGGACTGTGTTACAATATACAAAGCAATTTCTCTGAGGACAGTCGTAAAAGAAGACCTAAACCTCAAGATGAAAATGCCACCTCTATCTGTAATGAACACGGTATGGATTTAGCTGACGACAGTCCTCTTCAGGCGGCCGCTGTGGCCGAGCGGTTCTAGGCGCTTCAGTCCGGAACCGCGCTGCTGCTACGATCGCAGGTTCCAATCCTTCCTCGGGCATGGATGTGTGTGATGTCCTTATGTTAGTTAGGTTTAAGTAGTTCTAAGTCTAGGGGACTGACGAGCTCAGACGATAAGTCCCATGGTGCTCAGAGCCATTTGAACCAAGTCCTGTCTACTTCCCCAAAGGCTGCTCCATTACCGTCTGTCTATCATTTGTTACTGTGACTGTCTGCGTAAATTATGGAGACATTCTGTGTTAAAAAAGTATTGCATAGTCTTACTAGATATACTGTTGTTTAAAGCTAGAAAAAAGTTCGAAGATGTAAAAGTCCTGGAACTAAAACTTGACGTGATAAAGGGCAGTTTGTCCGACGTTTGCCGTCTATGGGTTGAAACTACACAAACTCGTCATGGAAGTAGGTCTCGAGACCATGACGTCCGCTTTATAGTACAGTTTTCACACACAACTGAAACCAGTCGCCAGTTGCCCAGACGAAAACCTCAAGATGAAAACGGCCCTCCGTATCTAACGATCTCTCTGTTGATGGGACGTTAAACACTGATCTTCCTCCCTTACTTTTTTGTTTAATTTTATTATTTTAGTTTTTTTTAAAAGGCGCCGTCTGAATTCAATTTTCCTCTGCATTTGCAAATAATGATGTCATGTTTGACCCATCATAGCCTGCGACTGATACAACGCCACAAAGCCTTGTCTCTAATACAACAACGAACACTTCAGGAAACAACCGGGAAGTCTACATGACATATCAGATGGGGAAACAGACCGGGACCGTAAAGGAAGATCGCATTATATTATATCCATTTGAGTAAGGCTTGTTTCGCAATACTCTCAGCTGACCAACTGCAATATGCATCATATAAAGAAAAATGAACACTTTAGGACATGAACAAAGTGGCACGGTTTGAAACAGATACTTCATCCAGTGACACAATTGCTCCCTCTGTCAGGCAAGGTCAGTGATGGACACGAACAACACCAACTTCAATCAGAAGACGCATTCTGCATTTTGTGTGAAACAAAATTTTACGAGGATTAAAAAGGTGAATTACAGATTAAGTGTGCATTATTCAACGTGCGTGCTCATAGTGATTGCGCAGGAACGAAGAATACGATGTAGGTGTTCATGTCGGATATGCAGGATTTCTGAAAGTAAGTGGATATTGATGTTACTGTATAAGGTGAACATTTCCTCGGAGACCTCAAATGTCACCTCTCTTTTTTTTTTAATGCCTAGGTGATTAATATTCTTTGTAAATGAATATCAAAATTCGTCACTGATCTCAGTGCCTCTTTGATGCAGATGTTTGACTGTAAAGGTGCAGGAAGTAGAAGAAATTGTCTATAAAAGTATTAGATTCCTCTAATGATAACGTGAAAAGCGGACGTTCCGTTGCTCTATTACTGTCAACCTCTACGGACTGTTCACGTGCGATTCGGATGGACGCACTCCGAGGGGAGCGATGTCGACTCATTGTGGCTAGGACGCAATCAGTGAAAGAATCGAAAACGGATGATGTAGGCATGTGCTTAAAAATTTCAAATAGAATATCGAGGTTGCAAGAAAAATGCCAGTATTGCAACTACTTGCAAAATAATGGAGCAATAGTATTTGACTAAGTGTCTAATATGAATAATTAATTCGGTGCAAGCGGTACTAGTTTTATATATGAACAGTAGGTGTCGACGTGCAAAGCGAAAAGTAACAATTTACAACTCAGAAGGAATAATTGTGGGGTTTTTCTTCATTTTATCATTTTCACACAAAACCATCTAATGAGCGACGTACTCAACCAGTGCCCGCCGCCATCTTTAAGGTAAAACAGAGCACGTTACTGGCGTGCTCCGGAGGCCATCTTTTCTAGTGTAGACGATGGGTCAGGATGCATATTTAACATAAAGACTATGGGAACCATTGATCAAGTGTAAATACTGTATATCACAAACACACTCACTAACTTATGCACTCAAATTAGATCATATAAAAATGAAAACTGCTGTGGAAATAAAAGAAAATTGACACTAAATTGACAGTTTCATATGACAGAACAAATATTCAAAAATGGTGCATATGAGTAAACCATGTTACTATTACCAGTTAATTACTCACATCATTCATGCAGTAGTAATGCCAGTGGCTAACTAACCACACAGCAGCTGTATTGTAATTCCTGTTCCTCCCATGTTCAGGCTATGTCGATAAACCCTTTTTTAAGCACTTTATAGGCATTTTGTAATTTCTCTCCTTAAAAGTAATATTAATATTACCACCCAACTCTGAAAATGAGAGATGATGAAATTCTCAATTTTACGTAACGCAGAAATCGTTTATATCTATGAAGACTATTCCACATAGAACCGATGATGAATTTATGAGTTTCTTTATATCTTATTTGATACTTTCTATGTCCTATATAGAAGGAGTTCTCATATTCCCATTTGTTGCATAATTAATTGTATGAATAAACACAAAACATTAATAGCAATATTGTGAATGAAAAATAAAAGTTTGCATTTCAAACCTTTGATGGAAACTAAAAGTAATTCAAGAAGCATAGTCTGAAGAAAGTCTGCAATACTTTCACAAATAACGTAATTAAACATCTTGCTGTTATATAGAGGTTAATATATCACTCCTTAATATTTTAAAACCATACACTCCAATAAATAACAACTAGAATGTAATCTTTTTGATTTTGAAATAACTTTATATTAGAAAAGTGTGCTGATTAGCCCCTCATTAACAATCGATCTTGATAAGGTGGGGTGGCTTGCCATATGTCGATGATACATTTGGCTGTACCATAACTGCAACCCCAACGGCAGAGTTTATATGGGGATGCTAGACTAATCTGTGGTTACTGAAGAGGAGAAGCAGCATGTTCAGTAGTTGCAGGGATGACACTCTGGATGACTGACCTGGCTTTGTAACGTTAGCCAACATTGTTTTGCTATTTTGGTACAGCGAATGGCCGAAAGCAAGGAGAAACAGCAGTTGTTACTTCTTTTCCCAAGGACAAGCAGCTTTACTGTAAGGCTTAAAGATGATCACATTCTCTTGGGTAAAATGTTCCGAAAATAAAATTGGCTCCCATTTGGACCTACAGGTGGGGATGATTACTCAGAAGAATGTTGTAATCAGGAAAAATAAAACCGTCAATCTACAAGTCGGACTATGGAATAGTAGATGCCTTAAATATGTAGGCAGAACAGAGAATTTAAAAAGAGAAATGGATGAGGTGAAGCTAAATATAGTGGATATTGGTGAAGTGTAGTGACAGGACGAAGCGCACTTCTGACCAGGCCGCTACAGGGGTATCAACACAAAATCAAATAGGGGTAGCACAGGACTAGTCCTAACAATAAATAAGAAACTAAAAACAGAGGTAAGCTATTGTGAATAGCATAGCAACACATTACCATAGCCAAGATAAACATGAAGCCAGCACCTACCGCCGTACTACAAGTTTATATGACATCTAGCACCAAGGGTAATAAAGAGACTGACAGAGTATTTTGAGACAAAAGAACTTAGGCAGATAGTTAAGAACGAAAATTTAATTTTAATGGGTAATTGGAACTCGATAGCAGGAGAAGGAAGAGAAGGAAAAATGGCAAGAGAACACGGATTAAAAGAATTAAATGAGTCTTGTGACTGGATTTTGCAGCATAATTTAATCATCACCAACACTTAATTCAGCCATCGTTAAAGTGGGCTACGTACGTAGAAGAGATTTGGGGACATTCTGTGGTTTCAAACTGATTACATAATTGAGATTTAGAAACGAGATTTTAAACTGTAAGGCAGTTACAGGAGAATATATGAGCTGTAACCATAATTTATTTGTTACGAATTGTAGAATGAAGCTGAAAAAAACTAAAAAAAGGTAAGATATTAAGAGAATGGTACGTTGAGAGATTCAGAGGGAGTGTTAGGCACATTGGACAGCAATAGGTCAAAAGGATACAGTAAAAGACGAATGGGTAGCTTCGAGAGATGAGATAGGAAAGGCAACACCTGATCACAAGGATCACACAGGCAAAAAATAAAGTGTAACAGAAATCGCTGTCCTGGATAATACAGAAGATATTAAATTTAATTAATGAAAGAAGAAAGTATAAAAGTTCAGCACAAGAATCAAATAAAGGAAATACAGGCGTTAATAAAAGAGATCAACAGAAAGTGCTAATGCCTATGCTTGAGAAATGCAAGATTTTAGGTGCATGCGTTACTAGGAGAACACTGCCTGTAGAGAAACTAAAGAGGCCTTAGGAGAAAAGGGAAGCAGCTATATGAATATCGAGATCTCAGATGACAAGTACTAAGCAAAGTAGGGAATGCTGAAAGGGGGAAGAAATATATGGAGATCTTATATAAGAATGAAAGACAGAAATTTGTTTGGACTCGACTTTTGTTCAACTTTATTTAAGTAGACACATACAATTAGGGCATTTTCATTAGGTTAGGAACGCTCAGTGATCAATGATTCCCCGAGTATTACTCGGACTCAAGACGTTAAGGAGGATTCTGACAGCAGGAGGAGGTTCACCGTAAGAACCGACACAGAGGTAGACTGGTTACCACTTTCTAGACAGCTACATGCACACAGTGAGCATTTCGTTGCATCGATGTTACTAATCTGGAGCATGTACTTGATACAGCAGCAGTTACTTTCCTATTTAAGCGTATTGTGGTAGCTTTCCGATTGGAAGTTCACAATCACTGTCAAACTAATTAGTTGCAGCCAGAACGCATTAACCATAATGTAAATCAGAGTTAGGGTCGATTTTCCTCCCTCTTTCCCACTTTGTCACCGTACACCAGTATGTACTTCATTTTATTAAAGAAGAACATGAATGTAAACGATGTGCTATGTTGACCTATGTCCCAAGTCATTCGTACCTTTTGGAAATGAATGTGTTATTATCTGGAACGTCATCTGTTATTCAGTTAGGCAGAATTCGTTAGGTCACTTTTATGAATTTCATTAGTCTTTGTGTGGACTGGGAGTAAACTTGGAGTAGAATACAACTTCAGTTTCACTGAATCAAATATTTTTGTCTTTTGTGTTTGTTTTCTATTGCGTTCAGTTTTACGGTAGTGTAACTGCGGGGTGTTCTGTGTCGTAGAAATATTGAGAGGATGAAGTTCATTAGAGGTACTCACATACCTGACCACCAAATGGGACATGTTGTAAAGGAAGTAAACTTGAAAACAATACTATAAAATGAGAAAGTAGGTGAAAATGAGATGGAAGATACAACAGCGCAATAAGAATTTGACAGGGCCCTGAAGAACCTAAGTGGTAACAAGGCCCCTTGAGTAGACAACATTGCCTGAGAATTAGTAAGACCCACGGCAGAGCCAACTAAGTAAAAATTATTCCACGTGTTGGCTAAGATACTCGAGGTAGAAGATATTCCGCCAGGCTTCAGGTAGAATATAATAATTCCAGTTCCAAAGAAAACAAGTCCTGACAGGTGTGACTGCTACCGAAATACCACTTTAGTAAGTCACGTTGCAATATATTGATGCAATATTGTGAATAAAATAAGGAGCAACCTCGAAAGGAACGTTAAGTCCAAGGAGAGGAGATAAAAACATTAAAGGAGTGCAGAAGATGGTATGGGTATAAAATATGGATTTTTATTTTTTACGGAAAAACGTTGTTTCGAGTTTTCCCTTTAATTTGATGTAAGTTTCTTTGATTTTGGATGACTGTGTTTTTTAAGTTCCTTTGATATATTTTACTGCACAAGTAATTTCTACAGGTTCCACAGGCACTTGTTCAGTTGCATAGGTCGACTACACTGGATGCTATGACTTCACTTCCTGTTTGTGGTGTAATTTATGGTATCATCCACGTTTAGTAAGTCGCATACCCATCTTTCGTTGTATATAGTTGGACTTGTTGCCCATTGAGCTATGTTTCTGTCTTTCATATCACTCCACCAAAGGGAATATTTAAGAAGAGAATAAATAAGGGAAATAGATTCTACGGAACAATTCCTGTTGAGTTTACATCCAGAGAATGAGGTTAGGGCAAGCAACAATGAACAGCACTAAGTGCATCCAAGAAGAAGCTTTTGAAAACTAATAAAGTGTAAACAGTGCCAGTGATGTCAGTTCAATACTAGGGTTAAGTGTCCTAAAAACAACCTTTAATCAAACTGCTCGCTGAATTTATGTGATGTAAAGATAACGCTTTTTGAAAATGTCAACAAAGGAAACGGTTTAGTCCTTACTTTTGGAGCCTCTTCTTCGAGTTGAGACAGTAAGAAAGTATTTTGGATATCAGAAAAAATGTGACGATCGTCAAGTATATCTCTGGGCCGAGACCCGTCGGTAAAGATCCTAGGGCTGGAAAAACTTCGTGTGATTTTATGAATCTGTCATTCACCCCTTCTAATGTTTCAAGATACACAGTGGGAGCAGTTGAAGAAAATGATGGTAACAACGATATTTGCACACTATGTTATGGATCATGGCAGGAAAAATGGGGCCATCAATGTAAACATTCTTGAGCAGCTGCCATAGTATTGATATCAGGAAGGTGTTTGATGTTGAAGTATTACCAAAACATTTCCATGGATGCACAAAAGCGGATACCAGTAATGAAAAGAAACATTTGCATGAACACTACTGTCAGGAAACAATGGAGGATTCAGTGGAGGAACGGAACGTGCCTCAGGTGTGAAGATCTTTCAGCGCTCTCGCGAACAACGAGGGACTTGTTATGTTAAATTCATTGGTGATGATGATTCCAGTTGATTCAAATCAATAATTGATAGCAGGCCCTCGAATGACATGGCGCCGAAAAAGTTTCAATGTGTCTGTTATGTTCAGAAACGAGTGGGTACCCGATAGTGTATAATCAGGCATAATTTTTCTAGCAAAAACTTATAGATGGTAAGACTATAAGAGGAAGTTTGATTGGCAAAATAATCGATCAGCTAAGTGAATGCTATGGCCAAGCCATTAGAAAGAATGCAAACCACCCTGAAGAAATCAGAAAAGCAGTGTGGGCAAGTGATGAGAAGACACTACATAATAAAGTGTGTTCAGCCGACTGGTGTAAATATTGCAGAGCTGAGGAAGGAAGAGATCTAGAAAATCCAGATCTTCTGAAGAAATGCCTCACAGGAAAAATTCAAAATATATGTTAGTCTTTCAACAATCTTGTGTGGACTAGGGTGTCCAAAAACGTATTTGTGAGCTTGAAAACACTGAAATTTGGGGTCAATAATAGTGTGACAACCTTCAATAATGGAATTCAAGCAGAATAAAACTTCTGAAGCAGTTTGAAATTAAGTCTGGCCATAATACAAAAGCAAACCTACAAGAACTGGATAGACAGAAAGTCTCCAACGTGCCTGTGGTTCTGTCAGTGTGATCATGTGATGTATCTGACCCCAGGAATGTGTCAATAAAGTTTCCCCATCCTGGGGCAGAGTACTGTTTTATTACTTTGGATGGTACCTGAAAAAAGGGATATAAATAATTTAAATTTAAATGAATTCACGGTGTTCTTATTTCAATTTCCAGGAGTGTAGATTACAAAGCTGGAGAGCTTTAGTCTGTCTCTTAATTCAGTAGTGAGTTGACCTTCACTTCAACTTTCAAGTGCGATTTCTGAAAAACAACTTTTTTTGCAAATGTTTCCCATTATCTCAGAGACAACGCAAGCAAAAGCTCTGAATTTGTTAACTCTTGTTGACAGAGGTATTACATTTATGTGGATGTGGATCTATAATGTCAGAGACAGCATTCATATTTTGATCGTAAAACCTATTTTTTTTAAAAAAAGTACGTGACTTTTTAAGACCTTCGTTAAAAACTTCATATCTTGATTCCAACGAAAACAGATGCTTGATAATGAACCAGTGAATGTATAAGATACAGCTCTACGTCCTGGCAGAGTACTGTTTTATTACTTTGGATAGTACCTGAAAAAAGGGATATAAATAATTTAAATTTAAAGTTATTCAGTATACGATACTGATACTTCCCTTAAATTGTGTCAACAGAATTTTCATTCTGTCAGAGACAAGTAAAGACTTGGTAGAATAGTTGATCAGAACAGATAGTGTCTTGAAGACAGATTATAAGATGAGATTCAACTGAATGAAAACTAGGAGAATGGAATGTAGGCGAATTAAATCAGTGTATGCTGCGGGAATCAGGTAAAGAGATGGGGCACTAAAAGTAGTAGATGAGTTTCACTTTTTGGTAGCAAAATATCTGATGATGGCCGAAGCAGAAAAAAGTATATAAAATGCAGGCTTGCTAAAGCAAATGAAAATATTCTGTAAAACTGGAATCCATTATCTAATGCCAATTTCAGTATTAGAAATTCCTTCTGAAGGTGTCTGCAGTGTATGGAAGTGAAACGGGGACGATAAGCGGTTCATACAGGATCAGAACAGAAGCTTTTGAAATGTGGATGCTCTACAAGAATGCCGAAAACTGACCGAGTAGATCGAATATCTAATGATGAGGCAGAGAATCGAATTGGGGAAGAAGAAATTTATGACAGAACTTGACAAAAAGAATGAATCGAATAATATGACATTTCTTGAGTCATCAAGCATTAGTCAGTTTCATAATGGAGGGAAGCGAGAATAAAATTATAGAGGAAGACCAAGGTTTGAATACAATAAGCAGGTTCAAACGGATGTAGGTTGCCGAAGTTTTGCACAGATGAAGACGCTTGTGCAGTGTAAACCAGCATGGAGAGTTGCATCAGGCCAGTCTTCGAACTGGAGATTGCAACAACAAGCACATGCTGATAGAAAAGCGTGGCAAAATAGTTATGGGGTACACTGTTCATCAATCGAATTGAACTATAATGATTTAGTTATTTATTTATTTCATTAACGTTCAATGTAATGACTGGAAAATTAATAAAAGGTTGTCTTTCCTGTTGTTCAGCCGGAAGTTTCTACTGATTCTGTCTCCATTATTTCCTTCCTGAGCCTCTCCAATCTTTAGAGGATGTATTCTTAAAAATATAGGATCCGAGAGGGCGACAGTCCATTAGCTGTTTTCGACACATCCCGTCTTTTCACAAAGTAGACGGTACGTGGTTTCTTCATTCTTGGATTACCTACATTTCAAATCTACCAAGAGACACAATAAGATTAGTACTAAACTTCATGCGTTCACTACTGCACTGAGTTTAATTAAGTAAGCTGAAGCACTAAGCGTAAAAAAGAAGAAAGAGTTGGTTTCGAGTAGTTTTATCTCCATGAATATTATTTTTTCTTTATTTCTCGCTCATAAACATGAAAGATATGTAACACATGGGTGCACGTAGTTCCACGACTTCGGAAATTGTATATTGCGAAAAGTGTTCAGTTGCTCGGAGAAATCAGGAACATTTCACTCTCCCAAATTTTGTGTTTTGTACTAAATCATGACACAACAAAAGAACAGTTTTTTTTTCCTTTAATTTCGGCTACTGGCGTCTATTGAATTTAAAATAAGACTTGCACGATGTGACGAGCGTGGAGAGTTACGTTATATCTAGACATGTAGTGTTTTTCTGAAGTATCCATACAGTGACGAGTCAATAAATCGTGTCTTATATCATTGTTAAAAATACATCAAAGTAAAATACGGATATCTTCGATGCATCAGATTTTGGACATACCAAAAAGATTCTTGTTTGACGTAAGTTGTTAGTTTTGATAAAGGGATGTGTTGTATACATTTGTTGTATGAGAGATCTGCGGCTGTTTATATACTCATAAGTATTTCAAGACATTTGTTTAATACCTTTAAAAGCATTAACTCTTACATTATTTTTAAAATAAGGGAAATTTACAGAGCTGGGTAATTGAAGTAAACCTGTAATAACACAGACATCAAAGAGAAAGGTGCTTTTCTAAACTGAAAATAGCATTGGCAGTTTAATGACATAAACACTTTTTTGAGATATTCTTAACATTCTGGCTCAGAGTTAGTCATATGGAATCTAGCGGTATTAGTTCGAATACCAAAAATGAAGGGAGTCTAAGAGCAAAAGTTTGAAGCTGTGGAAACTTCGTTGCTATTAAAAATGAGAAAAACTTTATTTCTTTTATAAATTTCAACCAAAAGTAAATTATTTGATTATGTCGCAATTTATATTAACAAAATATTTTTGAAGTGATAGATAATACTGTAGCTTCCCACAGCGCGGATTTCTTTTGTCGTAGATTGTGTTGCTAACCTCTGAAAAAAACTGTTAGCAGGGATAACACTGAAGCATTCGATTCTCAAAACATAGTGTATTGTGTACATTTTTATACATCTAAACGATTCGCTTTGTGGTGGACGTTTACATGTGTTGACAAGTGAAAGGTTGTTTCCGCCGAGTAGAGGTTTTCAGAACCGGACAGGCGTTACTCATTTCCCTGGTGCTCTTCAGTGAGGGAGGCTTGAACACGCTTAAAAACTCGTGTAGACGAATTTGGATTGAAAAAGTATTGGACGAAGCAAGTAAACGTATCATAAGCAGCTTCCAAGTTGATGGCCAAGCTTAAGTTTCAGGACAATGAATTTACTACTGGGGCAAATGATTTAGTAGTAGAACTGATATACAAGCTTTGGTGTAGGTTTCTCCTGACATTTCTCTTTACAGACGTTCTAAATACAGGTTCTGCACTTAGCGCTTTCTAGTTCTATAACAGTCAACACAGGCTGAGACTCATGACTAGAAATAAGAATTCCAAAAACTATTCCAACACGCTCTCTTGTTCAGTACTATTATCGTAGCTTCTCTTTCGAGCCTTTTTCTCATTTCTAGCTTTTTTCTCAAGGAAATTCGTCCCTAAGATTCACTAAGCTTAACACAACTGAAAAAAGGGAACAACTGTGGAAGTTAAACTGAAGAAAGTGACGCAGTGGCTAACGCACTGGACACGTATCTGGGGGGTTCAGGGTTCAAATCGCAGTCCGGAATGTAGACTCACGTTTTCCCGACTCATGCTTGACTTGGCTATCAGGACATACCTCAAATTAATTTACTGTCCTTTTCTTCTCACATCAGTGACCAGTTACTGCTAGTGCTCTGTTTCTAATGACGTCACTATGGGGTGTTGAAGTCTGATCTTCCTTTCTTCAGTGTGACTGCAACGTATTTAAATATTACGACGACTGTCGCACAACCCAAACAAATGATGTACAAGACTCCTGTAAATACTCCACTGCCTGTTTCATAAAATGACATTAAGATTTCAAAATTTCGAGTTGGTCTCCTCAATGTCTGTTACTATTTCTGATGTGGTTAAGATGCTGCATCATGACTGGAGCAAACCGAATTGGAGGTTTCACTACTCAGTCTTTCCAGACTACCTCAGTTGACAATTTATCTTTTTATTTATTTCTTAATGGGTATTTCCTTGAAGATGACGTTATTCCTACCTACGCAGCACAGGACCACACTTTGTGTACATTATCGTTGTGCACTTGACAAAATGTGGAAGTGTGGTATGCCTCTACCATAGAATGAATGAGTCGCTAGATTCACTTTCTTTTTGAGTCATCAGTCTTATGACTAGTTTGATGTGGTCCACCACGAATTCCTCTCCTGTGTCAACCACTTCATATCAGAGTAGCACTTGCACCCTATGTCCTCTACAGTTTTTACCCTATACAGTTCCCTCTAGTACAGTAAAAGTTACTCCTTGATGTCTTAACATTTGTTCTGTCATCCTGATCTTTCTTCTTGTCAGCGTTTTCGATATATTCCGTTTCTCGTCTAATCTGTGGCGAACGTTCTCATTCCTTACCTTCCCAGTCCACCTAATTTTTAACATCCTTCTGAAACACTGCAACACAAATTCTTCGAGTCTCTTCTTTTCCCACAGACAGTGACTCACTACCATAAAATGCTCTACCCCAGATGTACCTTCTCAGATATTTCTGCCTCATATTAAGGCCTATGTTTGATACTGGTAGACATCTCTTAGCCAGAAAGATCTGCTTTGTGAGAGCTAGTCTACATTACATGTCCTCCTCCTTTTGTCCGTGATAGGTTATATTGCTGCCAAGGTAGCGGAATTCCTTAGCTTCGTCACTTCTTGAACAACAATTTTGATGTTTAGTTCCCTGCTGTTCTCATCTGCGTTATTTCTAATTACTTTTGCCTTTATCTGGTTTACTCTCTATATTTTGTACTCATTAGGCTGTTCTTTCCATTCAACAGATCCTGTAATGCTTCTTCACTCTCAATGAGGGTAGCAATGCCAGCAGTGAATCTTATCATTGATATCTTTTCCCCTTCGATTTTAATGCCGCTCTTGAGCTGTCTTTTATTTCTGTCACCGCTTTTTCGATGAGTAGATTGAACAGTAGGGGTGAAAGATTTCATCCGTGCCTTACACCCTTTTTAATTCTAACCCTTCTTTCTTGGCCTTCCTTATTGTTCACTCTCGGTTCTTGTACATGTATGTCGCGAGCTACCGGCACCGCACAATAGGATCAGCGGGTGCGTTTCGAAACGGTCGTGAGCAGGGAACTGAGAGCCGCGCGCTGATCGCCGGGCGGGCGACCCGGATCGCGGCCGGCTGACCCGATTAAACAGCCGGCGGCTGCTGCGGGGGCGGAGCGATGTCGGGGGCGGGGGGCCTGGACGAAGGCGGGTCACGGCCCGGTCGCAACTCCCAGGGGCCGTGTCGTGTCTCCGCCGCCACCGAGAGGAGCCGGCGGCTCCCGGGATACTCCTATCGAAGTCCTCCGGCGACACAGACCAACTGACAGTGACCAAATTACTGTGCGTTGCCGCAGCTCTCCATACGCCTCACGATTCGTGTTTCGCTACTCACGGCCGTACGGCATGTCCAAATAGTACGTTCGGCAGCTCCTCCTGTACTGAATACGAGTAGGTACGACGTTTTCAAAGAGATATTCTAATAAGGCATCTTTTGATAAACTGTCTAAGTTTCATAACAAACATCTGTCTGATATATCGATGTTAGTGGTTGTATCATAGAAACAACAAACAGTCGTGTGTGATGTGCCCAAGGTAGAGTTTAGCACTGTTTACGGTTTACGGTAGACTGTTTTACGTGGTGCATTACTCTTTGAGGTACACTGGGAGCCAAAGAGTGAGAAGCACCCAGGAGGGTAGGAGGAACGAAACTTCAAGGATTGAGAGGGTTTGTGATGTAATTTAGTAATAAAAACAAAAGTTAAATTTACAAAAAGCTCGGCAGAATGGCCAACACAGCAGTGTGAAGCTCCACCCACTCTATCCTGGATGGATGCACTGATTCAGACGGGAAGGATGTCATTAAGTCGTTCTGTCCAGTCCTGACGCAGGCTGCAGCACAACTGGTCCTTGCTACACTGGATTTTCTGCCACTAGAACAGAGTTGACTTCCGAGCTGATCGTACACGTTTTCAATCAGGTGCAAGTCGGGGGATCTTGCTTGACGCGCTAGTACATCAGTATCTCTTTGACAGTTGATAGTGGTCTGTGCCATGTGTCGGTGGGTATTGTGCCGTTGAAATCATCAACTACAACGCAGCGTGTCCTCTCTGTATCAAAGGAAATAACTGACCCAAAAGACACACAGCGCAAACTGGAAGGCTCTTCAGTAAAAGGTTCCAGAAACAGCTTAATTTAACAAATTCCAAGTCTCCATTAACCACGTATCTGCGGGAAAAGAAGCATAGTATCACACGTCTTGTTGAAAATCTTATTTTATTATTATTGCCTATGGTCGTATGTGAAAATGGACTCGATAAGCAACCTGAGCTATCAGTAAAAGGAATCTAACCTGCATAACACTGTATGCGTGTTGTATGAGTGTCAGTTTCACTGTCTTTACGCCCTCAACAGATCGTTACATCCGACTGCGTATTTGAATATGAAAAACTACAGGGACATATAAACCTGTAACAATGAATACCTAAGCTGTCTGACTGAGTTTCTGAATAGGAATTTACAAATGATACTAAATCTGACTTGTGCAACGGAATTTACTGGATTAGCACGCCATGTTGTGGTGTGTAAATATCTCTGTTTTGGCCTTAAGTTTTGCACTCACCTCTTTAGATGATTGCCTATATCCATGTGGTGTACAGTAATTCGCAGCAACATGCAGCAGCAGCGGCTAAAGCTTATCGTTACTAAGAATGAATATAATAAAAGGGAGTTTGTTTGCGTCCTGTTAACTATTAAATAACTTGTGAGAAGGTGTTTCATTAGTTAAGTTTAATTAAATTTTCAGAAATAATAGACAATGAGAATGACATAGGTATCAGTCACGGTTGAGTGTGTAGATTAACGAATTATTTCCATTCCAAAGTTACTTTAACATTTAATAAACATCGATTATTTATTAATTAGATGTGGAGAATTTATATGGAGGATAAGGAGGTTTCTTCAGCTGACAAGCACAAAATAGGATTGTGGCAAACTCGGACCAATAATCACGAGCCTAACCCTGCAATTGCTTTTGCGCTATGCTTGCGAATTTTACCTTGAATTCCATCTTCAAGCGTAATTAAGCCACCTAAATCTCTCCTCGCTATATAAATGAAATCAGGCCTTGAGTGTGGTAAGATCTTCCATCACCGACGTGAGGGCACCGTGACACGTCTCCTGTCTCCGAGCTCTCGACCGACACTACTACTTCCACTCTCGCAGACAGACCTCTTCTCACGACAATGCTTAGAATCGCGCTCGCATGTTTCGCCCTCAGATTGTTACTATCGATATCTGAGTGCTTACACAATGCTAAGAATAGCGTTAAGATGGCTATGTTGTTTTCAATGTAACGGAGAGTTCTGGCGAAACTCCTTATAATAGAAAAGAATAAGGCCTCATTTTTAATCTAGTGGAGGAAGTGGGGATTTTACAGATATAAAAGATAGTATGCGGAACACGTTGTATAGTCAGTTGGACTTAAAGCCTCATAATGGTCTGAAAAACTTGTTCGGTGAACTACACTGTAAAGGAGCGACCCAGCGCTCTTAACTTTTATATTGTGACACAGCGCCCACGTGATAGGGACTACTTACCCGGGTAGTCAGTGTTTCCTGAGGGCCGGTGGAGGCAAGACCTACTCTTGCAAGCTGCGCCTTCCATGCCTGGCTTGAGATGGTAAGGAAGCGGCGTGCCTAGTTCATTATACTTTATACCAATTTTTGTATCCCGCCTGGGAGGTGGCGCGTGGGTCTGCTCTTGTGATCTGCAATATGGGCCGAATGAAGGAAGCGAGTAGGAGCAGGTGAGGTAAAGCACTTCGGTACTGTAAGTAAAGTTAAAGCACCTTCACTGGTGTATAAACATATACAAAGATATTACTTAACTTTTGGTACAGATGACCATGTAGGTGCGAAGCCGTTCATGTTTCAAAGCTAACAGTTACTGGAAGTTGCAAAGGCAAAGTCTATAATGGCTAGCCTCCCTACAAGTGAAAGCTAAGTTGCTCGTTGAGCTCCACAGAGTCGGCTAGAGGGCGCTGTGGTCGGCGTAGTTCGTGCGCTCTCGGGCCAACCTACGAATGTGCACCTACGCTGTGGCATTGGAACTATCGATACCTCACCTGTGGTCTTGCACTGTTTTAACTACGCTATGAGCCATGTCTTCGAAATCAGTTTAAACCTTCAACACTGTTTCATTTTCTTATAGATACTTGGACATGCAATAAATGGCCAGTATATCTGTCCGATCTACCCCGAAACCTTCTCAATTACCCTTCGTTCGTCTAGTTTTTTGAATTCTGATATTATTCATAGAAAGTCAATACTTTGACTAAGAACGCTGCTTCGTATATGATGAATTAATGTAATAATTGTTCTTAGTGTAAGTCTTCTAATAAACTATACATAATAGCACAAACTTGCAATATAGTTTATAATTAGATTTCAGTTCTTAAATAAGTTCACTGCATTTGAAGATATGGCTGTCAGAATTAAAACTGTTAGTGTGGTTGATTAAAATAAAGTTTTACCAGCTGTCAGTGGTGTTTTCATTCATAATATTACCTTTGTGATATGAATTAATATAAAAACTAATATTTAAAGTAGCTGTCAGTAATCATGTTTATTTCAGTAGCTATGTCCTCTTAGAGTTAAGCTAAGCAACAGCACAGGCTTTATGCAGTAGGATTAAATTAAGTAATTCCCATTAGAGCTACGCTATTCAAGAATTTAAATAAGCCAGATATAATGTTGCGGAAAGTAAGAAGGAATTTAGACGATGAAACTACTTTTTTTCAAAAACGTCCCGCCAAGAAGGTACCCTATAGCGGTTCTTTCACTTCTGTACTAAAGACAGGAACGTACTGCTGACAAATTTGTCATCAAACATACTTATCTGAGCTAACTAAATATAAACATCAATGATAGTTCAAACACCAGCCGCAGAATAGGGTGTGACAGGTCTTCCGGAAATGGGCGAAGCAGAGGTGGCTGACGTACTTAACCGAAATCTTGATGTTGCAAATACCACTGACAATGGGAATACACGTGAATAAAGTGTGAAACAATAAATATGAAGAATACAACGTCTTCCATACAACTGATATCTAAAAATTCGGTATTGAAATATTCTGTCGCGAATAAGCAAATAAATAGCTCTGCGCACTATGGGACTTAACTTCTGAGGTCATCAGTCCTCTAGAACTTACAACTACTTAAACCTAACTAAACTAAGGACATAACACACATCCATGCCCTAGGCAGGATTTGAACCTGCGACCGTAGCGGTCGCGCGGTTCCAGACGGTAGCGCTTACAACCGCTCGGCCACTCCGGCCGGCAAGCAAATAAATTCATTCCAGTGCAGACTGCTACAAATGTTTCAATCGGTGAGTTCTTCGGGAACACATTTGCTTGCCTGAGGAAACTGAATGTGAATTACACCAGCAGTTATACTGTCGCTGCCATCAAAGGGGATGCAATCAATTGCACTAACCAAACCGGACCGCTGTTGCCCTGCAAGGAGTGAACACACGTTGACTGATGAGGCCACTGGGAGCCAGTGTATAAAGTGCGCAACGCTACCGCAGTCCAGGGTAGGAGCTTGTGGCTCAGATGTAATCTGTTGCATGGCGGAACTCTTTAATAATTGTAGTCGTCTTTGTCAGAACTGCAACATGGGAAAAGTAGATTGCAAATGGTGTGAAACGTTACTACTGGGTATGAAATGTCATTTAGTAGACTACAGAAATGCGACAGCTCATCAAGGGTACACGAAAGAGTCCTCTGCTCTGAAGGCCCATATCGATGATTTTTCGTTGAATGATTCGTACTCTGGCACTTGCTGATGGCCCAGCATTGAAATGTGCTGCAATTTGCGGAAGGGTTGCGCTTCTGTCACGTTGAACGATTCTCTTAACTTGTCAATGAGTCCCGTTCTCGCAGGAACTTTTTCCGGCAGCAGCGATGTCGGAGATTTGATGTTTGACCGGATTCGTGATATTCACGGTACACTCGTGAAATGGTCTTGCGGGAAAATCGCCATTTCATCACTATCTCGGAGGTGCTGTGTCCCATAGCTCGCGCACCGACTGCCACGTTCAAACTCACTTAAACTTGATAACCTGCCATTGTAGCAGTAATAACCGCTCTAACAACTCCGGCAGACACTCGTCTTATACAGGGTGGTCCACTGATCGTGACCGGGCCAAATATCTCACGAAATAAGCGTCAAACGAAAAAACTACAAAGAACGAAACTTGTCTAGCTTGAAACGAGAAACCAAATGGCGCTATGGTTGGCCCGCTAGATGGCGCTGCCACAAGTCAAACGGATAGCAACTGCGTTTTTTAAAAAAAAATAGGAAACCCCATTTTTATTACATATTCGTGTAGTACGTAAAGAAATATGAATGTTTTAGTTGGACCACTGTTTTCGCACGGGTTCCCGGGTTCGATTCCCGGCGGGGTCAGGGATTTTCTCTGCCTCGTGATGACTGGGTGTTGTGTGACGTCCTTAGGTTAGTTAGGTTTAAGTAGTTCTAAGTTCTAGGGGACTGATGACCATAGATGTTAAGTCCCATAGTGCTCAGAGCCATTTGAACCACTGTTTTCGCTTTGTGATAGATGGCACTGTAATAGTCAAGAACATATGGCTCACAATTTTAGACGAACAATTGGTAACTGGTAGGTTTCTTAAACCAAAATAAAGAACGTAGGTACGTTTGAACATTTTATTTCGGTTGTTCCAATGTGATACATGTACCTTTGTGAACTTATCATTTCTGAGAACGCATGCTGTTACAGAGTGATTACCTGTAAATACCACATTAATGCCATAAATGCTCAAAATGATGTCAGTCAACCTCAATGCATTTGGCAATACACGTAACGACATTCCTCTCAACAGCGAGTAGTTCGCCTTCCGTAATGTTCGCACATGCATTAACAATGCCCTGACGCATGTTGTCAGGCGTTGTCGGTGGATCACGACAGCAAATATGCTTCAACTTTCCCCACAGAAAGAAATCCGGGGGGCGTCAGATCCGGTGAACCTGCGGGTGCTTCGACGACCAATCCATCTGTCATGAAATATGCTCTTCAATACAGCTTCAACCGCATGCGAGCTATGAACCGGACATCCATCTTATTGGAAGTACATCGCCATTCTGTCATGTAGTGAAACAGCGGTAGAACATTACGTAGGAAATCAGCATACATTGCACCATTTAGATTGCCATCGATAAACTGGGGGCCAATTATCCTTCGTCCCATAATGCCGCACCATACAGTAACCCGCCAAGGTCGCTGATGTTCCACTTGGCGCAGCCATCGTGAATTTTCCGTTGTCCAATAGTGCATATTATGCCGGTTTATGTTACCGCTGTTGGTGAATGACGCTTCGTTGCTAAATAGAACGCGTGCAAAATATATGTCATCGTCCCGTAATTTCTCTTGTGCCCAGTGGCAGAACTGTACACGACGTTCAAAGTCGTCGCCATGCAATTCCTGGTGCATAGAAATATGGTACGGGTGCAATCGATGTTGATTTAGCATTCTCAACACCGACGTTTTTGAGATTCCCGATTCTCGCGCAATTTCTCTGCTACTGATGTTCAGATTAGCCGCGACAGCAACTAAACACCTACTTGTGCACCATCGTTTGTTGCAGGTCGTGGTTGACGTTTAAAATGTGCCTGAACACTTCCTGTTTCCTTAAATAACGTAACTATCCGGCAAACGGTTCGGACACTTGGTAGATGACGTCCAAGATACCGAGCATCATACATAGCACTCGCCCGTTGGGCATTCTGATCACAAAAGTCATACATCAACACGATATCGACCTTTTCCGCAATTGGTAAACGATCCATTTTAACACGGGTAATGTATCACGTAGCAAATACCGTCCGCACTGGCGGAATGTTACGTGATACCACGTACTTATACGTTTGTGACTATTACAGCGCCATCTATCACTAAGCGAAAAAAGTGGTCCAACTACTTAACGTACTACACGAATATGTAATAAAAAATGGGGTTCCAATTTAAAAAAACGCAATTGACATCCGCTTGACCTATGGCAACGCCATCTAGTGGACCAGCCAAGGCGCAATCTGGTTTCCCCCTTCAAGCTAGACGAGTTTCGTTCTTTGTAGTTTTTTCGTTTGATGCTTATTTCGTGATGTATTTGGCCCGGTCGCTATCAATGGACCACCCTGCATAGGCGCTGCCGAGCGCAGCGCCGTATTTTGCCTGTTTACATATCTCTGTATTTGAATACACATGCCTATACCAATTTCTTTGTCACTTCAGTGAATGTGTAAATTACATTTTCTTAAAACCTGCATGACTAATCCTCCAGGTTTTACATTTATTTTATTTTTTTTTTTTTTTTTACAGGAGAATTGAGTTTACTTTAGTTGGAAATTTAAATTTAAAGTTGTAAGGTCTCTTGCACACAGTAATTTGTTGTTCTGCAAATCACTTCCACAATAAGGACGTATGGTTTAAATCACCTTCTGGTTTTGAGTCGCAAAACCAAGTATAAATCTCCAATACCAATCCCATTATAGGTGCCCTGGGAAGGCTTGTCTCTGAGCACTATGGGACTTAACTTCTAAGGTCATCAGTCCCTTAGAACTTAGAACAACTTAAACCTAACTAACCTAATGACATCACACACATCCATGCCCGAGGCAGGATTCGAACATGCGACCGTAGCGGTTGCGTGGTTCCACAACGTAGCGCCTAGAACCGCTCGGCCACGCCGGCCGGCTCGCCCTGGGAAGTATCCGTGATGGAAGTGCATAATTATCGTTAGCATGCCCTATCGGTAAATCACGTAAGAACTGTACAACCATAAAATAAAAAAAAATGGTTCAAATGGCTCTGAGCACTATGGGACTTAACATCTATGGTCATCAGTCCCCTAGAACTTAGAACTACTTAAACCTAACTAACCTAAGGACAGCACACAGCACCCAGCCATCACGAGGCAGAGAAAATCCCTGACCCCGTCGGGAATCGAACCCGGGAACCCGGGCGTGGGAAGCGAGAACGCTACCGCACGACCACGAGATGCGGGCAACCATAAAATAACTTTGTACCATATACTTATATTTGACTTGCTATGTAACGTTGATAAGGCTCACTGATACGTTGTTGTATCTCTGGTAGTTATTCCCAGTCCTTTGACAATGACTACTTCTCCCTTTTCATATAAACCTAGGTAAGATTTTATTTCTGAATGCAGTCAGTGATACAGTGTTCATGCTATAATATCCTGCTACATGTGCCTTACTGGAACAACTTGTAATTGTTGTTGTTGTTTGTACAGTACATTATAGTACTGGTGGCCTCTCTGTCAGCCATCGCTAAGCGTCGCGTTAATAGATTACCACTCCCACGTATCATCTGGTGCCAGATGAAAACTTACTGGATGACAAGATAAGGTGTAATCACCAGGCTTCTTGAATGCGGTTCGCTGTATTGCAAAAATGCAATTTGAATTGCGTACAAAATGATAACAATAACGCTTGGGTGGAAGACATAGACCGCGGAGAACTAGACTTATCACCAACTCGGCAGTGTATCACAAAATGTTACGTCTAAACTGGATTTCGATCGTTTGACGTATTAACTGTGATGTTCCACTTCTAGTGTTGAAGCAATGATGGATCACTGTTACAAATATGCCGCTGCGTACACTTAACGATGCTGTATGCTGCTTTTGTTGATGTTCATCTTATATCCTCCTTTCAAGACACTGTCCATTTCGTGCAGCTGCTCTTCCAGGTCATTTGCTGTCTCTGACAGAATTAGTGTCGTCGACAGACCTCAAAGTTTTTATTTTTTCTCCATGGATTTTAATTCCTACTCCCAATTTTTCTTTTGTTTCCTTTACTGCCTGCTCAATATACAGACTGAATAACGTCGGGGAAAGGCTACAACCCTGACTCACTCCCTTCTAAACTACTGCTTCCCTTTCATGCCCTTCGACTCTTTTGACTGCCATCTGGTCTCTGTACAAATTGTACTTACCCTTTCGCAACCTGTATTTTACACCTGTTACCTTGAGAATTTGAAAGAGAGTATTCCAGTCAACATCGTAAAAAGCTTTTTCTATGTCTGCTGGAAACGTAGGTTTGCCTTTCCTTAGTCTGTCTTTCTAAGATAAGTCGTAGGGTCAGTATTGCCTCGCGTGTTCCAACATTTCTACGGAATCCAAACTCATCTTCCCCGAGGTCTACCATTTTTTCCATTCGTCTGTAAAAAACTCGTGTCAGTATTTTGCAGCCGTGATTTATTAAACTGATAGGTCGATAATTATCACACCTGTTAACACGTGCTTTCTTTGGGATGGGAATTATTACATTTTTCTTGACGTCTGAGGATGTTTCGCGTGTTTCATACACCTTGTTCGCCAGATGGATGAGTTTTGTCATGGCTGGCTCCCCGAAGGCTATCAGTAGTTCTACTAGAACTTTGTCCCAGGGCCTTGTTTCGGCTTAGGTCTTTTAGTGGTCTGTCAAATTCTTCACGCAGTATCATACTTCCCACTTGATCTTTATCTACGTCTTCTTCCATTTCCATAATACTGCCTTCAAGTACATCGCCCTTGTATAGATCCTCTATATACTGCTTCCACCTTTCTTCTTTCCCTTCTTTGCTTGGGACGGGTTTTATGTCTGCTCTTGATATTTATACAGGTGGTTCTCTTTTCTCCAAAGGTCTCTTTTATTATCCTCTAGACAGTATCTATCTTACCCGTAGTGATATACGCTTCTACATCCTTATATTTGTCCTATAGCAGTCCCTGCTTAGCCATTTTGCACTTCCTGTCGATCACATTTTTGAGACGTTTGTATTCCTTTTCGCCTGCTTCATTTACTACTTTTTTATATTTTCTTGTTTCAGCAATTAAATTCAACATCTCTTCTGTTACCCAAGGATTTGTACCAGCTCACGCCTTTTTACGTACTTCATCCTCTGCTGTCTTCACTATTCCATCTTTCAAATCTACCCATTCTTCTTCTACTGTATTTCTTTCCCCTATTCTTGTCAATCATACCCTAATACTCTCTCTGAAACTCTCTGTAACCTCTGGTTCTTTTAGTTTATTCAGGTCCCGCCTCTTTAAATTCCTACCTTTCTGCAGTTTCTTTACTTTTAATCTCCAGTTCATAACAAGTAAACTGTAGTCAGAGACCACATCTGCCCCTGGATATGTCTTAAAATCTAATATCTGGTTCCTAAATCTCTGTCTTACCATTACATAATCTATCTGAAACCTTCCAGTGTCTCTAGGCCTCTTCCATGTATGCAACCTTCTTTCACAACTCTTAAACCAAGTGTTGGCAATGATTAAGTTATGCTCTGTGCAAAATTCTACCAGGCGGCATCCCGTTTCATTCCTTACCCACAGTCCATATTCACCTGCTACCTTTCCTTCTCTTCCCTTTCCTAGAATCGCGTTCCAATCTCCTACGACTACTAAATTTTCGTCTCCGTTAACTATATGAATAATTTATTTTATAACATCATACATTTCTTCAATCTCTTCATCATCTGCAAAACTAGTTAGCATATAAACTTGTACTATTGTGGTAGGCGCGCGCTTCGTGTCTATCTTGGCTACAATAATGCGTCATTATGCTGTTCGTAGTAGCTTATCCGTGTTCCTACTTTTTATTCATTATTAAACCCACTCCTGCATTACCTTATTTGATTTTGTATTTATAACCCTGTATTCACTTGACCAGAAGTCTTGCTCCTCCTGCCACCGAACTTCACTAACTCCCACTAAATCTAACTTTAACCTATCCATTTCCCTTTTTAAATTTTCTAACCTACCTACACTTTTAAGGGATCCGACATTCCACTCTCCGATCCTTAGAACGCCAGTTTTGTTTCTCCTGATAACGAGTAGTCCCCGCCCGGAGATCCGAATGGAGGACTATTTTAGCTCCGGAATATTTTACCCAAGTGGACGCCATCATCATTTAATCATACAATAAAACCGCATGCCCTCGGGAAAAATTACGGCTGTAGTTTCCCATTGCTTTGACGTTCGCAGTACCAGCAGAGCAAGGGCATTTTGGTTGATGTTATAAGGCCAGATCAGTCAATCATCGAGACTGTTGTCCCTGCAACTACTGAAAAGTGTGCTGCCCTCTTCAGGAACCACGCGTTTGTGTGGCCTCTCAACAGATACCTCTCCGTTGTGGTTGCACCTACAGTACGGCTATCTGTATCGCTGAGGCACGCAAGCCTCCCCAGCAACAGCAAGGTCCGTGGTTCATGGGGCTAAAAACGTACAAAGTGAATAAGTCGAAAACCGTGGTCTCCAGCAAAAACATATCCCAGTACAAAATTTTACATTAAATTTCCTCTAAAAGGTCCTGTTCACTATTTTTTTATAGGGCTGATAGTTTGCATGTAACGAGAGAGAGAATATGTGAACCTCGGTCATGGCTTTAAAGGCGCTGCATGTTACAGAAAACACTGCAGTAGTGGCAGCTTAATCACCCTTTATGTACGGTGGCTTCATGCCATTCCAGTTCGTGTAGAGTGCAGGAAAAAAGACTGCTTAAACGCTTATGCAACGGCTCTGATTGCTTTACTCTACTGGAGAGAGAGTAGTATATTCCTAGACCCCTCACTACTGATTACTGAAACTTAGAAAGTAGGCTTTCATTCGTAGTTGATGTCTATTTTCAAGCATCAGACAATTTATGTTCGTTAGCATTTCCGCGACGCTCTCCGATGAGTGAAACAAATTTGTAACCTTTCGTGCTGCCCTTCTTTGTATACTTTCGGCACACCCTGTTAATCAAACTTCTCTGTAATTACTTTCCTCTAGAATCCTGTCAGTCAACCAGAGGTTGCTATCTCGTGTTACCTACGACTCAGCCTCTATGATCATTCCATTCCATGCAAATGGAAATGAAGTCCCATGCTTCTTGACAGAGCGTAGGGGTACGATGCGGGAGACCCGTACCCCCATACTAGGCAAGGTCCTAACGGAGGAGGTTTGCCGTTGCCTTCCTCCGACCGTAATGGGGATGAATGATGATGATGAAGATGACACAAGAAATCCCAGTCATTTTGGGGCAAGTGAAAATCTCTAACCCCCCCGGGAAACGAAGCGGGGACCCAGTGCTCGGGAAGAGAGAACGCTACCACGAGACCACCATTCGATACCCACACTGTAGTATTTCTATGAGTTGACTAATTCCAATTGTGACGCACTGGTATTGTTGTACTTTTTGTGAAATGCACTGATTTACGCTTCTGAACACTTAAAGCAAGTTGCCACCTTTGCCACCAGTTTGAAATCTTGTCAATATTTCACAGTATTTGTGCAGATTGCGACCAGTTTGAAATCTTGTCAATATTTCACAGTATTTGTGCAGATTTCTTCAGATTTTATTTCATTATAAACAGCTGCGTCAAGTCCTATGTTGCTATTAATGCTGTCTGCCGTATCATTAATATGCAACATGAACAGCAAAAGTCCCTTTACAGTTCCCTGCGGTACCCTTGAGATTACTTCTGCTACGTATAAAGTAACGTGCTTTGTCCTCCCTACGAAGAAACTGTCCAAATAAATTTCATTTGATATTCCATATGACGTAGTTTCTTTACAAATTGTTGGTGTGGTGCTGAGTAAAACGAAGAAATACTGCACCCACCTGGTTGGCTTGATCCATGGGTTTCCGGATGTCACATGAAAAACGTTGGCTCTAGCGTGACTGATGTTTGCGAAATGCTTGCAGACTGACACGGTTGGACGTTGTGTTCATGTTTATTGTAACTCTAAATCTGACTTTATTACTTTAATTTTTGAAGTAAATTCTGTGAATAGCAACATAGTCGACGTATTTGTTGGCACCAGAAAATACAAAATTGTTGAGGCTTTCGTGGCCACTTGTTGACAAACTGCCTATTGGCTTCTGTCTCGGGTTCTTCGGCCGACGTTCATCTAATGATTTTTCTGACGTTTCGCCAGCACGAGTGGCTGGCATTGTCAAAGCTTCACCCTCCATTGCCGGTGGTGAACTGGAGGCGAGCTCGCGGCCGCAGACTATATGTACCTGGCGCGCCAACGTCCGAGGGCTTCTCCACGGTCATTTCCGGTGCGGTTCTCCTCTTGCTACCTGCGACGGTCGTTCGCTGCAGTACGGGAAGCCAGGATCCGTTTACCTTAAGGCTTTCCTCCTTCTTGTTGAAACTGTTCGCGTGTTTTTGGATTTCTACAGCTTCTCTGAACAAGCGCGTGTGATAGTGCTTCTCTACAGCCAGAACTTCCGTGTCGGAGAATTTTATTACGTGGTCGGTCTCATTCAGTGCGTGCTCTGCCACGGCCGATTTCTCCACCTGCCCCAACCTGCAATGTCGCTTATGCTCTTTGATCCTGGTGTTAATGGATCGTCCAGTCATTCCGACATAAACTTTTCCGCATGTGCAAGGAATACGGTATATTCCCGACATTGCAAGTGGGTCTCTTTTCTCCTTCGCCGATCTAAGACACTCTTTGATCTTCCTTGTCGGTTTGAAAATCGTCTTTACGCCGTGTTTGCGCAATATACGGCCGATTCTGTCCGTCACTCTGGGAATGTATGGCAGAAAGGCCGTACCCGACAGTTCTTTTTCTGGTTCCTTACTTCGCCGAGTGTTTGGCTCTGTTACACTTCTAATGTAATTTGTGGAGTACCCATTGCTCCTCAGAACAGTTTCCAGGTGTTGCATTTCTCGTTTGAGGTGTTGAGGCTCACATATTCGTCCTGCTCTCTTTACGAGCGTACTAATCATGCCTCTTTTTTGGCTCGGGTGGTGGTTTGACAGTTTGTGCAGGTATCGGTCCGTGTGTGTCGGTTTTCGATACACGCTGTGTCCCAGGTTTTCGCCGTCCCTTGTGACCAGCACATCTAGAAATGGCAGTTTCTTGTCTTTTTCTACTTCCATGGTAAATGTTATGTTGGCATGGAGGCTGTTCAAGTGTCTCAGGAATTCACCGAGCTGTTCTTCACCATGGCTCCACACCACGAAAGTATCATCGACGTACCTGTACCACACCTTAGGTTTGAAGGTCGCCGAGTCCAGTGCCTGTGCTTCGAATTGTTCCATGAAGAAGTTGGCCACCACTGGACTGAGAGGACTACCCATGGCGACGCCTTCCAGCTGTTCGTAGAAATCGCCATTCCACGTGAAATAGCTCGTGGTGAGACATGCATGGAAGAGCTTTTTGATGTCTTGCGGGAACATGGAACCGATGTGCTCCAGAGCGTCGCTGAGTGGCACTTTTGTAAATAACGAAACAACATCAAAACTGACCAGGATGTCGTTTGGCGCAAGTTTCAGTTTCTTCAGCTTCTCAATGAAGTGTCCTGAGTCCTTAATGTATGTGTCGGTCTTTCCCACGTGTGGCTGGAGCAGAGAGGCCAAGTGTTTCGCCAGTTTATACGTTGCTGAGCCAGGAGCGCTAACGATCGGTCTCAGTGGAACGTTGTTCTTATGGATCTTGGGTAATCCATACAGCCGAGGTGGTAGGGCTTCTGTGTTGCGCAGGTTTCTCTGTATGTCCGCCGGCAGAGAAGACGCCTTGATTAATCGATTCGTATTCCGAGTGATACGCTGCGTCGGATCTGCGCTTAGTTTTCGGTACGTCGTCGGATCTAATAGGTCTCGGATCTTTTGCTCATAATCTTCGGTCTTCATTACGACGGTCGCATTCCCCTTATCGGCAGGTAGTACCAATATACTCTTGTCGGCGTTGAGCTTCTTAATGGCTTGTACCTCTTCATTCTTCAGATTGCAAGCTGGTGGTTTTGCTCGGCTCAGTATCCTGGCTGTTTCAGTGCGTATTTCCTCTGCCCAAGATCCATAAGAACAACGTTCCACTGAGACCGATCGTTAGCGCTCCTGGCTCAGCAACGTATAAACTGGCGAAACACTTGGCCTCTCTGCTCCAGCCACACGTGGGAAAGACCGACACATACATTAAGGACTCAGGACACTTCATTGAGAAGCTGAAGAAACTGAAACTTGCGCCAAACGACATCCTGGTCAGTTTTGATGTTGTTTCGTTATTTACAAAAGTGCCACTCAGCGACGCTCTGGAGCACATCGGTTCCATGTTCCCGCAAGACATCAAAAAGCTCTTCCATGCATGTCTCACCACGAGCTATTTCACGTGGAATGGCGATTTCTACGAACAGCTGGAAGGCGTCGCCATGGGTAGTCCTCTCAGTCCAGTGGTGGCCAACTTCTTCATGGAACAATTCGAAGCACAGGCACTGGACTCGGCGACCTTCAAACCTAAGGTGGGGTACAGGTACGTCGATGATACTTTCGTGGTGTGGAGCCATGGTGAAGAACAGCTCGGTGAATTCCTGAGACACTTGAACAGCCTCCATGCCAACATAACATTTACCATGGAAGTAGAAAAAGACAAGAAACTGCCATTTCTAGATGTGCTGGTCACAAGGGACGGCGAAAACCTGGGACACAGCGTGTATCGAAAACCGACACACACGGACCGATACCTGCACAAACTGTCAAACCACCACCCGAGCCAAAAAAGAGGCATGATTAGTACGCTCGTAAAGAGAGCAGGACGAATATGTGAGCCTCAACACCTCAAACGAGAAATGCAACACCTGGAAACTGTTCTGAGGAGCAATGGGTACTCCACAAATTACATTAGAAGTGTAACAGAGCCAAACACTCGGCGAAGTAAGGAACCAGAAAAAGAACTGTCGGGTACGGCCTTTCTGCCATACATTCCCAGAGTGACGGACAGAATCGGCCGTATATTGCGCAAACACGGCGTAAAGACGATTTTCAAACCGACAAGGAAGATCAAAGAGTGTCTTAGATCGGCGAAGGAGAAAAGAGACCCACTTGCAATGTCGGGAATATACCGTATTCCTTGCACATGCGGAAAAGTTTATGTCGGAATGACTGGACGATCCATTAACACCAGGATCAAAGAGCATAAGCGACATTGCAGGTTGGGGCAGGTGGAGAAATCGGCCGTGGCAGAGCACGCACTGAATGAGACCGACCACGTAATAAAATTCTCCGACACGGAAGTTCTGGCTGTAGAGAAGCACTATCACACGCGCTTGTTCAGAGAAGCTGTAGAAATCCAAAAACACGCGAACAGTTTCAACAAGAAGGAGGAAAGCCTTAAGGTAAACGGATCCTGGCTTCCCGTACTGCAGCGAACGACCGTCGCAGGTAGCAAGAGGAGAACCGCACCGGAAATGACCGTGGAGAAGCCCTCGGACGTTGGCGCGCCAGGTACATATAGTCTGCGGCCGCGAGCTCGCCTCCAGTTCACCACCGGCAATGGAGGGTGAAGCTTTGACAATGCCAGCCACTCGTGCTGGCGAAACGTCAGAAAAATCATTAGATGAACGTCGGCCGAAGAACCCGAGACAGAAGCCAATAGGCAGTTTGTCACCAGAAAATATATTTATAGAGGAAGCACACAAATCAAGTGAAAAGACAATTTAATGATTTTGATGGAAATTATTTCCTTCGCTGTTGTCAGGATCTGCAATGACATGTTTTAATGAATTTACTAAAAATCAAATCAGTATTTCCGTTTTATACTGAGAAAAGGCAAGAACAGTTTGAAAAGGACACAAAGAAATAATGAGTACAAAAGCTAAAATTCAAACTTCATATTACGCTTCAAATATTGTAAAACACTTTTAGTTGTTGTCTAATTAAAAGAAGTCAGTACGTACTAGAGACAAACATGCATGAGAGCGCCCACAGTTCAGTAACATATTTGCAACGTGAAATCAGCATTTAGCGTATTTCTCACAAAGTTATTTCCTATAGTTTGTAAATATCCCTGAGAGGGACAGCGAAATACGTACGAATTATCTGTTTTCGTTGTGTAATCATTAAAGTTCCGCAATATAACTGCCATGATTCTACTATTCGTACCAGTGCATCATACACTGTATCCGATCTAGGCTGCGTGCGCTATTCTTCATACAGCATACTTCGTATTGCCAGTAATCTTAGTCTCGGCTACGACCTCGGTCATCAGCGAGCTATTGCGGTGATTAGTTACGTAGCTATCATAGCCGTAGAGAAACAGCGTGAACGGAGAAAGTCACTGCGGCTGAAATATCCAGTTCTAACAGGACAAGGTGATGCATCAGCTGAAATGTATCGAAGAATAAAAGCAATTTGTGGTAATGGCTGTGGAGATGTTAGCATGATGTTACCACTATGCAGCACTTGGTAAGCACGTACAAAGCTTCTGGGCCTGGACTAGTGTAACTGTGTGACAAAGAGTCGGAAGATGTTTCCCAGCCACCGACGAGTGTAAAGGCGAAGGGTCAGTTTCATTGACCAAAGCACAGGAATGACCTCAAGACCACACATCACCTCTGAGTCGTAAAAGTGCGCTTCAGGAAAATTAGTGACGAGCAGGAAAACGTTCTCTTGTAACAACGCCAGCCTGGCCATGACTTCTAATTCATAACAGCTCCACATCCACCATATAATCCAGCCCGAGATTTTCACATGTTCCATAAACTGAAGGAAAGGCTCGGTGGACATCGTTGTGGCTCAGATGCCGTAATCTGGATGGTGACTGAAGATATGGTTCTGGAAAATGATGCTGGAATTCGTCTCACGGAACTCGTTTATCATCGATAAAATGTACCCAATTAGGCCAATGTGGAAGTGACGTAGAAAAATGACAGTACGTACTTCCAGAAAAAAACTATTAAACAAATTGTTCTACGAGCACATTGCTGATACTAAGTAATAGTTTTTTCTCCTTTTGTATTACTGCATTAATGTCACACGGTATATATCTTTGACTGTTTATGTGTTGTTTATTAGTAAGACGTGTTATTATGCAACAGCTTTGTACACTGAGGAGACAAAGAAACTGGGACACGTGCCTAATGTCGTGTAGAGCCACCACGAACACGCAGAAGTGCCGCAAGACAACGTGGCATGGACTCCACTAATGTCTGAAGCAGTGCTTGAGGGAACTGACACAATGAATCCTGCATGGCTGTCCATAAATCCGTAAGAGTACAAGGGAGTGGAGATCCCTTCTGAGCAGCACGTTGCAAGGTATCCCAGATATACTCAATAATGTTCGTGTCTGGAGTGTCTGGTGCCCGGCGGAAGTGATTAAATTCAGGAGTGTGTTCCTAGAGCTACCCTGCAGCAATTATGGACGTGTGGAGTGTCGCATTGTCTTGCTGGAATTCCCCAAGTCCGTCGGAATTCGCAGTGGACATGAATGGATGCTTGTGACCAGGCAGGATGCTTACGTACGTGTCATCTGTCAGAGTCGTATTTAGACGCTTCAAGGTCCCCATATCACTCCAACTGCACATGCCCCACACCGTTACATAGCTCCGCCAACTTTACGGGCCCCTGCTGACACGCAGGGCCTATGTATTCGTAAGGTTGGATCCATAACTGTACAATTCCATTTACTCGATACAATTTGAAACGATACTCGTCCGACCACGCAAGAAGTTTCCAGACATCAACACCTCAATGTCAATGTTGATGGGCCCAGGCGAGGCGTAAAGCATTGTGTCGTGCAGTGATTAAGGGTACACGAGTGGGCCTTAGGCTCCTAAAGCCCGTATCGATGATATTTCGTTGAATGGTTCGCACACTGAGACTTGTTGATGGCCCAGCACTGAAATCTGCAGCCGCGCGGTATTAGCCGAGCAGTCTTAGGCGCTGCAGTCATGGACTGTGCGGCTGGTCCTGGTGGAGGTTCGAGTCCTCCCTCGGGCACGGGTGTGTGTGTTTGTCCTTAGGATAATTTAGGTTAAGTAGTGTCTAAGCTTACGGAAGGATGACCTTAGCAGTTAAGTCCCATAAGATTTCACACAAAATTGAATTGAAATCTGCAGCAATTTGCGGAAGGTTTCCACTTCCTCACTTTGACGATTCTCTTCGGCCGTCGGTGATCCCGTCCTTGCAGGATATTTTCCCGGCCGCAGCGATGTCGGAAATTTTGATGTTTCGCCAGATTGCTGATACTCATGGTGTCGTACGGGAAAATAGCCGCTTCATCGTTATCTCAAAGATGCTGTGTCCCATAGCTCTTGATAACTGACCATTGTAGCAGCAGTAACCGAATTAACAACTGCTCCAGACACTTGTTGCTTATATAGGCGTTGCCAACCGCAGTGCCGTGAAATCCCTGTTTACATATCCCTGCATTTGAATACGCGTGCCTATACCAGTTTCTTAGGGATTTCAGTGTACGTGCTACGCAACATACCCTTTATTATTAGCATGTTCATTCTCTCATTTACAGTGTTTCCCTATCATTTAAACCTTCATGGCACTTACAATAAAAGCAGGTGAAAATCCTATGCTAGGAGTAGAGCGACGTAAAACATCGACGGTCAACTGTTCGGACAGAAGGAACAGTGACGTTGGCTATGGGCAGAGACGTAATGGTTGTTGCAAGACTTAGCTCGTTGGTGTGGCACGCACCAAAAAAAAAAAAAAAAAACTGATGAATTCTGTACAGTATTCTGCAGCGTGATGAGACTCTGCATACACTGAAAGTGTCAGAGTGAGTAAAGCAACAATTTCCTGTGGAGGCAACGTATCATTTAGTATGTGTGGACGTTAACGTGCGATTATTTCAAATGGTTCAAATGGCTCTGAGCACTATGGGACTTAACTTCTGCGGTCATCAGTCCCCTAGAACTTAGAACTGCTTAAACCTAACTAACCAATGGACATCACACACATCCATGCCCGAGGCAGGATTCGAACCTGCGACCGTAGTGGTCTTGCGATTCCAGACTGTAGCGCCTAGAACCGCTCGGCCACCTCGGCCGGCCGATAGGATTGGTTTCCAGTTGAAACGTTCCCTTAGAACAATTATACACGACTGTGCTTAAACTGACACAATATCTTTAGCGCAACGCAATATGACTTTCAAAAATCCCTACAAAAGAATGGCCCTGACTAACATTAACCTATACGTTTCACAAATCACTTACCTCACCAAAAATCTTCCTTACTCAAACTACTGCAATACAGCGAGCGCCACTACTGCCAGCTAAATAAAAGATTCAAACTACGGAAGGCGATAACTACTGATAGGGATAGTTAGCAAATGAAAGATTTTAATAGAGAACAAACACTGTATTTACCTTAATATCATCAAAAGTCATAATATATGTAATTTCAAAACTCCGCCATTTCCTTCCACACATCCACCACTGCTGGCGGCTCACCTCTAACTGCGCAACGCTACGCGCTGTTCACATCCAGCTGTCCAACACTACAATGGCAGACAACAATGCTAACTAGCCACAGACTGCACACAGCACAGCCATTGATTTTCATACAGAGCGCTACGTAACGTTGCCAATAAGAAAATATAAACAGCCTACTCACATAGCCCCCACGCTTCCCACAAAAAATTTTACAAATTGTTTTGGGCAGTGGCCAATAATGATTTGATAAAAATTTTCATAATTACAATAACAAAGATATCCAATGCACACACTTATTAATACAATGTTGGTCAAAAGCTAAAATTTTCTCACAGTCAATAAAGACAGTCCTGATCATTCATCTGAGCAGTAAAAGAAAATGCACACGGAAGTAGTGGATTTCCATGCAGTCTTGAAGAAGTAGTGTTGTCCTTCCAACAGAAAGACAGTGCTGACTCTTGACATGCTGACAGGTAATGGGTCACAACAGAGCAAACCCACTGCAGAGTCATTCGACGTTTTGAAGAATATAGGTAGGTAGGTCATCACAGAGTAGACCCGATTGTGGTATTGGTGGGCCACCAGAGGAGCAGACCCACTGCAGTCCTTGTAGAAATAATGGTATTGGTGGGCCATCAAAGATGCAGACTCACTGTAGTCCTGGTAGAGATTGTGGTATTGGTGGGCCACCAGAGGTGCAGACCCACTGTAGTTCTTGTAGAGATGGCCAGCAGCCATCTGCTGCGACTGTGCAGGTGCACAATCACCATCGAAGAGTCTTGCAGAGGAGATAGCAAGTCCATAACCACCACTTGTGCACGCACAAAGTTTTTGGAATTGTCCTTAGAAGTCTTGCAGACAATATAGCAAGTCCATAAACCACCACTTGTACACTCACGAAGTTTTTGGAATTGTCCTTAGAACCAGCAATGCTGGTATCCAGTCCCTTGCTGAATTATCAACACACATGCAAACACTAACAGTCCCTACTTCTCACATATTGTCCATATACTATGACCAACAGAAACGTGTGCAGTGAAATGGAACTTACAAGTTACTAATATGATGAACTGGCGTCAATTACAATTTTATAACATAAGAATACAATAACAAAGGTATAAAATACATCATTAAAGAACATAACGATACAGATAACATTTGAAGTACAGGCTTTACAAAAGAATCGAACTAACATATACATCAGTGTTACAGGAATTATGACATAATTAAATACATAAAAGATCAGAATAACTTTTGAAACATCAATTTTACACATGAGCATTAAAACAAAACAGAATAAATAATGTCTAAGCATATTTACAAGGTAAATAACATATTATTAATGCCAATTATATTTGAGGATAACAGTATTCCTCATCACAGTGAATGTAGCTTAATATTAAAAGAAGACAAAATTCTATGAAACTACACAGAGACAGGAAGAAAACAAATACACAAGGGTACACAAACACATAGTGGGATAACACAAAAGGAAAGGACAGGGTTCGTTTTCAGAGTAACATTTGGTACTGCAGTCCAACCCAAAACTTCATTCCATAGATCGTTTGTCTTATTTCAACCTTTGCTTCCATAAAAAAAAATCCTATTCAAGCATGCTTTCTGTATTTTTTTCGTATAACCTCTCAGTGCCTTTCTTCAAATTCATCGCAACTCATTCTCTTATAGGCTACCCCCTCCTAAGCTAACTTAAATCTACTGAGCTCAGATGCTAAACTAAGGGATGAGGCAATGCAGCAGCACAAAACAATTAATACAAACAGCAATGACAAAAAAATGGAAATTGCTGAAGCAACAATATTTCAACTAAGATAAGGCACTGTGCAGCAAACAAGAAAAATAAATCAGTAGTAAACTGGCTTAGCAGAGTAACACAAAGTCAAATTCAGTAACACTATGCCTGTCAAACAGCCGCAGCAAATATAATAACTTATATCTAAACATGAGAAAGCTCAAGCAGAAAAAATATTACAGTAAAAATGGCCTTGTTTAATACCTATGTCACATCTTAACACTAGAGTGATGCATCACAAAAACTTACTCTACCAAAAAAAATTACCAAGTACTTGAAAAGAAAATTCTGTATGCAATTCCTGTGAAGGGAAATGTGTTTTTGTGCTCATTCGTTTTTTTTAAGTACATCAAAGTTATTCTTTACTGGGTCTGGAGGCATAAAATATTTATATTAGTACATCTATAAAATTTTATTTTAACCAATGCTGCAGGGCAGCTAGAAACTAGATGTTAAAGAAAATGAGCAATCTCTCTACTAGAAAGACAATAGATATAAAATGTTTCTCATCATTTCATTAGGCATTTCAGTAAATATCATAAATTAAGAGCTCCACAGTGTAATCATATGTTTTCAAGTTTGAGTGTGTCGTATTTGCGATGCTTTCTACAAAGAAATGTCAATAGCGAGGATAATGGCCTCCCTTTTTTTTTTCTACCTGAAATGGCACACACTAATGGCTTTTTCTCCAGGTGTCTGACACAGCTGGGTGCCCATGACGCATTACGTGCAGGTGGTCACTTAACTTTCTTACGGAAATATTTACAATAGCAGTTTCCGCTACAGTGACAGTCTCATATACAAAATTTCACAGGTCGAGAATTTGTGTTGCAAATGTGTAGAAACAAAATCTTATGAATATAACAGTGTCCAAAAAATTTTCGCCAGCATTGTGATACAGTCACGCATTTACACACATTTCATAATCCTTAAAGTACGATTCTTGGTTTCCAACATCCTTTTCACAAGTCAGAGTCCCTAACCACTATTCATTACTCCTTACCTTATTACACATATACATATTCGTTGACAGTTCTTCAATATTTCATCTTAATAAATACGTGGCATAATCAAATTCCTCATATAACATCGGCTTATTGATCATAGACATACCTCAACAGCATAATACACATCGTCGTCGTAAAAATAACATCAAAGCACCTCAGTCAAATCTCAAAAACGTTGTAGCTTTCTGCAATAATGTCAAAACCTAAAAAAAATTCTCTGCTCATTTCAAGAGTGTCATCTACCTCAAACGTACTTTAAAATCATGCTCCCTTACCAAATACATCATTCAAAGCTCTTATAGTATCACAATGGTTCCGAAAAAATATGAAGAGTTCACACAGTACAGACAAAATACAATTTCGTAAGTGTGAAGTCATACAACGGTGTAATTACGTAAACATCTGTCACTGATGTAGTAAAAAAAAATTTGTTTCTCTGTTAAATGATCAGATAGCTATGTAATTTATGTGTTAGAGAAATATGGTACCGATGTGTAAAGTTGTATAAGCAAATACCATATTATCTAGGGCTCCTTCTGCTTGCCAAACACATGATACACAAAGTAGGCATGTACCCCCCTGAGAATTAATGTAATTATACCCTCAGGTGTTATAGATTATAGCAATGGAATGAAATGTATCAGGGAAAAGCTTTGAATCATTGTAATTCAAAAATCTTTAAAAATAAATGATTTAAGTACAAAATTAATCACTCAAATACGTGTCCTGTAGCGCTAAATGTGTGTCTTGCTGTAAGATAATCTCTGTGGAAGTGTCGTAGTTATTGTCCTCCGAAAGCTAAGTTCTGCAGAAGTCAATGTACTTACCTCATGATAAACAAAAGTGGAATGCTTTGCGTATAGATATCTTAGTAATTACGCTTATTGTTGTGATGAAGAAATTACTGTGCTGTAACGTATTGTTGTGCTATGGAAAAGGCTGTCTCATTGTAGCTATATTGTAGCATTATTGTAGCATTGTAGCAACATTGTAAATTGTCACTCATTAGTAGCGTCGTGATAAAATCGTGTAGCTGTCACATAAACTAACCACTGCCTCATCTGGTATCTCACAGAAAGTACCTTAAATCCAGAATGTATTTTCAAGCAAACCAAAATGTTGCATTAGAATCTCATTAGCAGTACTGGTAAATGTTCTAAGTATGTGAGTCTTATAGTCGTTGCGTAATCGTGCAACTAACAAGCAAGAATGTACAAATAACAACATTGTGTTGTCTGTTCACTATAACAATGCATTCATAATTTCTGTTGAAATAAGTTCTCTTGGTTCTTGACTGGATATTTAACTTCAAACATTGTTGCATGGTAACAGTTTCTAAGTCTGACAATGCATACTAGAAATGTGAAGTGAAACGTTTTATGGCAAAGACAAAGTTAAAAAGCAGATTATCTTCCAATAAACGGTTTTACATGTGAAATGTGGTGTAAACCTTTACTCTTCCAAGTACGCAGAGTTTCAACATTAACGCAGTTATCATGTGGTATACGTCGGTAAAGGATACTGGTCAAGGTTAGCGTCTATGTTATTTTTCCCTGAGCCAGCGGGCGCACGTGGCTGCCTGCGGTGCGAGTCATTGTCTGTTTCTTTGTTGGCGCACGACGTTATTGGGATTAGGAGACCTAACTTCTACAAATTCACCGTGACGAGAATACCCTGCTCTGTTTGAATCTCGCCAGTTCTGATGCACTTCAAGTCTGTCGTTACCATTATATCGTCTGTCGTCATGTCGGTAGTTCCTGTAGCTTCTTTCTTGTCGGTTAAATGGTGGAGAATTTCTCCCTGAATTATCACTGCATGGTGGACCGTTGCGTCTGAAGTTATTCTGTCTCCCGTGATAATAATAGTTCTGGTTGCCATATTGTCTGTTTCTATGATTGTCTCTGTCATATTCATTACTACGGAAATGCGATCTTTCTCTGTAACTATTACTCTGCCAGTGGTTGTCATACGTGCGGTGTCTGTTTTGGTCACGATTTACGTTGTAAGAATAGCCTTGCCGTGTCCAGTTATTGTTTCTGTCGTCACGGAATTGTGACGGATGTGACCTGTAGTGATTGTTTTCCTGTTTTTGCATCCCGCGACTGTCTGTGTCAATTTCTAATTCTTGTAAGAGTCCCTGAAAAGCTTCAATGTCGTCTTTGCAACGTCCTGCCAAAGTAATATTTCTTAAATGTTCAGGCAATTTCATTAAGCAAATGCGGATGAGTTCTAAAGGGCTGTATGGGTTTGAAAGATATTGATTCTTATGCAACATGTCTTCAAAATATTTGACAAGACTGGAAAATTCAGATTGCTCGAAATGTTTCATCATTATGATGCTATGTTTTACTCGGTCTTGTGTAGTTTGAGACCAATATGCTGAGAGGAAGGCATGGTAAAATTCTCCTTCACTGTGGCAATCGTGAATGACCGATCGCATTCTTACAGCTGGTTCATTCTCTAAGTAGCCACACATAAATTCTAATCTGTGTTCTAATGACCAGTTGGGAGGAAAACAATGAGAGAATTGATGGAGCCACGCTTGTGGATTAATGTCGTTGGCAGAATTCTTAAACGTTTTGAATTTACGTGTAGTAATGAACAGCTTATAGTCAAAATCATTGTGTCCGCGAGTAGCATATCGGTCATTGTTACGTCGTGTCGGCGGCTCCATCTCAAAATTCGGTGCACCTTGCCAATTTCTTTCATAATTTCCGAAATGCCCTGTGTTATTATTTTGTGGTTGTTCCGTATTTCTATGTCCCTCTTCCCATGTTGGAGCGCGAGTGTCTTCTGAAAAATGAAATTTTTGTATTACTTGTGCCAAGTGATCTTGTAATTCCCGGATTTCTCTTTTGTATTGCGTATTAATTTGATTCTGATTTTGTTTGAATTTCTTAATTTGTTCATACTCTTCTGTGTCAGTGATGGCTACAGGTTTTGTGTCATTCAGATCATCATCTACCTTTGCAGATAAGTTAGTGACCTGATCCGAAAGTTCGGCTACTTTCTCCGATAGTGAACACATTTCCTCAGTGTGTTTTTATGAACCAAGTTTCAGAGTGTCCATTTGTGTTGAAATCGAATCTACTGTGTCCTTTAAGTTTTCCTGAGTTTTTGCAAGTTGCGTAACCGAATCGGTAGATGCAACTGAGTCAATTTTAGCCCACAAGGTCTCATGATTTTCATGAACAATGGTTTGCAGTTCTTTTATGGCTGCTTCGTGATTCTGTAATGCATTTTCATGCCGCGAAAAAATAGGTTGAAAATGCTCACAAATTTGTGTTTTTACGTTTACAGACTTTTTGACATTTCGATTCAATGTTATGTAACTCAGTAGTTAAATCTTCACGTGTTTGTTCAGGTGTGGTGTCTAACTTCCGAAGATTTTGTTCCATTGTGTCTAACTTTTGAAGCTTTTGCTGTGTTTGTCTCTGATTTTGTTCCATTGTGTCTAACTTTTGAAGCTTTTGTTCCATTGTGTCTAACTATTGCTGTGTTTGTCTCTGATTTTGTTTCATTTGCTGCATTAATTGCAGTAATAATGTATTAGTGTCTGGAATCTGTTCCTCTATGCATTTCGGCAGTGCATTTGCACCGGCAGCATTCACATTTTGACAAACAGAAAATTTTTTTTGACTTGTTTGAGAAAACGGTGAGGTCCCAAAACCTGAATCTACAGTATTTGCATTATTGTGTTCTGTCATTTCGGATTCCTGAGGCGAGCTGTTGCCGACCGATCGATCAATAATGCTTGCCTGTTCACTAATTGTTTCACTGCCTACACCATTATTTGCAGCCCGCTCCATTTCCCTACGCACAATTACAAAATTACTACTTTGAACATTAGTTAATTCATTACACGGTGGCGCTAACACACTGCTTTCGTCTTCACTGTCATGTCAGTTTACTTTGGAGCCTAGTATTACGTTTTTCACACGCCATTATTGTCACACTATTTCACACAACAACACAGAAAAACACAATTTGAAGAGCAAGGGGAATACATTAACATAGCACTGAAAATAATATCTAGTTAATTGCAAGCGCAGCTGCGAAATACTTGGTGCAAATCTACATGCATGCCACAACTGTTTTACTGTACAACAATGAAAGACTGCAACTACAAAGGAGATACTCTCTACAATTACGTGCTAGCAATAAACAAAAGCTACACTAATTACACAAACTACAAGAAAAAATCAGAAGATTCCAGTGAGGTATCCTCGGCTAGGGGTCGACATATGAAACGTCCCCTTAGAACAATTATACACGACTGTGCTTAAACTGACACAATATTTTTAGCGCAACGCAATATGACTTTCAAAAATCCCTACAAAAGAATGGCCCTGACTAACATTAACCTATACGTTTCAAAAATCACTTACCTCACCAGAAATCTTCCTTACTCGAACTACTGCAATACAGCGAGCGCCACTACTGCCAGCTAAATAAAAGATTCAAACTACGGAAGGCACTAACTACTGATAGGGATAGTTAGCAAATGAAAGATTTTAATAGAGAACAAACAATGTATTTACCTTAATATCATCAAAAGTCATAATATATGTAATTTCAAAACTCCGCCATTTCCTTCCACACATCCACCACTGCTGGCGGCTCACCTCTAACTGCTACGCGCTGTTCACATCCAGCTGCCCAACACTACAATGGCAGACAACAATGCTAACTAGCCACAGACTGCACACAGCACAGCCATTGATTTTCATACAGAGCGCTACGTAACGTTGCCAATAAGAAAATATAAACAGCCTACTCACACAGTCTTCAATGTACCCAGCGGAAGCGGAGCTAGAAGTATTACAATCGCCGCATCGGTTTTACTCACATCACTAAGAATGTAAGTGTTCTCGTTTTCGTTGTATTTGGGGCATACTACGCCGTCGCCACAACTACCAAGTGAAAATAACACTGGTAGACATCGTTCAACACACAAGGAAAAGTTCTATTATTAAAATTCGAACAGCCGTAAAGCTACCTCTCAGCGAAATTTGTGAACAATTTCATTAATTTTTTTAAATTTAGTTTTTTAAAGCTTCACAAAATCAGCTTTTTGTAATGAATGTGTATTACAACAATTGAATCGAAAATTCATGTATTCATTTTTGATCCCTGTATTCACGTATCACAGAAGTACGGGATTCCTGTTCCAGGCCTTTGGATAATTTCATTTCAGAATATATTTAAATAATGTTATTCTTTCGTATCTACAGCGGAATGTGTTTCTTCTCGAATTTTTGGTTTAAAGTGAACGAATAAACATCACACATTTCCCTGTTACGAAGTATGAGTAACATTTCCCTGTTACGAAGTATGAGTAACTATGCGACGGGTTATTAGGTAGCTGAGGTGGAAGAGCATTTTGCCTGGGAACGGTAAAGTTCCCGAGTTCGACTCTCCGCCCGACACACAGCTTTAATCTGCCAGCAAGTTTCATATCAGCGCACACTCTGCTGCAGAGTAAAAATCTCAATCTGGAATTATACATTCAGACCCTTTAGCACTATCTTGTGGAATATATGGCAACATCATTTATGGATGTATCTCCTCATTAGTCACCAGACGATGGTCCGAAAAGAAATTGACGTGCTGTCGGACAATCGAAAGTAAGTCGTGTGTGTCTTTTTTTACTGAAATAGAAGAAATTGTGTACAATAATTGTCATTAATGTAACAGAAAACGTTTTCTTGAGACTGACACAGATGGTTACTTTACATGATACTTTCAAATGCATAAAACCGCTTCAGAGCTTGCACTGAGTTGTAAGTCTCGGTGCTACAGTAGGAATGCTACAGTGGGACAACGAGGAGCGATACAAAAGCGCGGCTCGCTTCTTCTACCTACTCTGTATTACAAGACACTGTAAGTGCCACCTTCTCGAAGGAAGTTGCAGAGCTCGCTAAACAGGTGGCAGAGTCAGTGCGCCCCCATTAACGGCCCGCCGTGTCTGCTTTCATGTGCTCACGTACTGAGTCTCGACTGCCGAGGCCCTTTGTGTGAGGCTTCCGAGGCGGTTCATTGAACCGCTCTCCGTGACACCCCAACAACAGAGAGCAGTCGGCGGAAACTGGCGTGAAACGGCAATATTTTTATCCATCATGTTTGTCCGTTACTTCAGGCGGCCGCTGCAGTCCATTGCAAGCGCAAAAACAGTCAGTGAAAGCAAGTGGGTCACGGAATCCGATCGCTCGTGCCACATCGAGACGACGTGACTGTCCAGCATCCAAGTCATGGGTTTCGATGTTAGGAGATTAATGTCTTAGCCCATTACAAATGTGGGAACGATCAAAAGCTCCCATTTCCCTTTACTAGTATAGTTCAACACCAACGACGGAACTTATTTGTAGTTGTATTGACGTAGACTAATTCCAAATAATTTTCCCATTCCACAACTGTGCCGTGTGCGGCTCATATCGCAGTTTAGTAAGCGTGGCCCTAGCTTGAACTTCCATGGCGGAGCCGGCTGATGTGCTCAAGGTCCACTTCATGGTTTGGATGTACGTGACGAACGGATTATATATCCGGTTATCTTGGTGGCTTTTACATTATATGTGGCTTTATGATTAAAAGGTCACGTATTCAGCTACTTTTACACAATCTGATGATGCCCCAAAAGGGTTAAACGCGTCATTGACATTAAACAATTTCTCTACAGAGACTATTTTCCTTCTGAAAGATTCATTTCTCATGATTCTCTGGGAGACGCTGTTACTTTCGTCCCTATCTGCGTAACAGTTCAATCTCCTCTTCATAAAAACCCAATGTCATGAAAGACGTCGCGGAAGCAAACCCACGAGCCGTGATTCTCAGCGAGGCACACTACACCCGCTACACCCCTGAGCTGCGCCAGTCAGAGAAGGAATTTACTGTCAATCGGCGGACCCAAACAAGTCGTGGCACTTCTCCTATCATTTAAATACATTTTGATAAGGGCTGTTAGGGTCGCATCGATCAGCGAGACGTTTAAAAGTCGTAACACCGGCATCAGTGACAATTTTCCTGAAGCAACTGTGACTTGTAAGGCTAAATATTTTACAAATAAACGTTTTTAGGCTCTGTCTCTGTTTTGTCTCAGGAGGTGCTGCCTATCGTATCTGTGCGCTTTTCTTAAATAAAATAGTAAATGTTTCCTGCTGTATGAATCAGATTAAACAACGTTTGGTTGCATGTAGGTGCAGCAATCTAAATAACGTACCACAACTACAATTTTTAAAGTTCAATAATAACAGTTTATTCTGCTTTGTCACACACTGACTGCAGACTGGTGATAAATCTCGTCAATGAAGTTAAGAGACTTAAATAGCACGAGCCTCCAGCATTGTAGTAATAGTAAGCTCACTATATATTTAAAATAAACTGTACCACAGCACGTGATCCCAGCTCAAAATCCTTCAAAGTTCGGTTCTACACTAAATACAGAAAATATAAATCCGACAGTCACACGATAGAGTAGTCCGACGAGACGAGCAGTGCTGGCATAACGGTCCCCACTTAACAGACTAAATAAGATTTCGAAAGCGTAAGATCACTCTTAAGTCAGAACATGTGCAAAATGCAAGTTCCACGGAACAAGTGGCAGAATAAATCTGAGTGCTGACCACTGCGGGTTTTCCTAAGCCCCCACTCAGCAACAGCACGGAATATTTCTAAGTAATGCGACTGGTATCAATAAAAATTGTGTCCTAAAAGTATGCGGCTCGATCACCGCCCAAACCACCACGAAACCTGCCTTCTCAGTTCCGTCCAAGCGACCGCGAACGAGCAAGGTGGCCGCCACAGTTTTATAAATTCGGTCCACCCTATCGCGAAGATCCCAAGCATCTACGTCACTCAAACACTGAGCAATCACCAGCGTTATTTACAACTCTTTATACAATACCACACTCTTAAAACTAAAAGCATCATCAGAAGCTCGCTAGAAGTCTGAATAAAATGCCATATTACGCTGAATTTTACCTTAAATAGTTTCCCCCAAATCAGAATTGAACAAAAACAGTATTTCCAGTACAGTGCTTAATTTCAGTCATTGCTCTCTGTACCTTGAATAATTATTATACGAAAATTATGGCACCTCTTTCTTACAGGAAATGATGTGCTCCTTTCACCGCTACAGTCATAATTTACAAAAAAAAATGGCTCTGAGCACTATGGGACTTAACACCTATGTCATCAGTACCCTAGAACTTACAACTACTTAAACCTAACTAACCTAAGGACATCACACAACACCCAGTCATCACGAGGCAGAGAAAATCCCTGACCCCGCCGGGAATCGAACCCGGGAACCCGGGAACCCGGGCGTGGGAAGCGAGAACGCTACCGCACGACCACGAGCTGAGGACCATAATTTACATATCTCTAACCAAATTTTATTTGTGGGCAAAACTAAGTAAAATATTGAATAATGAATTGAAACTGACAGTCAGCCATCCAGTTATTACAATCTAAACATTATAGATGAAGCGTGTATAAATTGGCAAACACATGAAGCCATGAGGATTGTGTAACTGTTTTCATTTATTAAATAAGATGCCCTTTAATTAATTGTCCAATTACGCTTACTGCTTCGTTACGTATGCAGTCAAACATGTATATACACCCCCCAACCAAAAACATATGTATTTCATATCAGGTGCATTGTGATGCCACGAGGTACTACGTATCAGTGACCTCAGTAGTTGGGAAGGAAGTTATTCGCGACGCCACTAATATGTAAAACATTCTCGGTATTCTTGCCGCATCAGTTCTGGATAAAATCTCGAGCTTTCGACGATATCCTCCATCGTCATCGTCAGGAGCAACTGACTGTCTTCACTGCTGCTGTGGTAGCCTTCTTATAGCCCTAGCTTCTAATTGGTCGGCTTGTGATTGGTCGGCGGTTACGTACTGCTATGGCAGACGGTGTCACTGTGTACGCCGGTGGCGCCACCGCTTCCCTTGGAACGTAAACCTTGGGAGGAACGTCTCGGCGGCTTCTCTGCATCAAGCGCTCGTTTCCACGCACAGCTCAGATGGTATCCGGTGTCACGGTTAAGGTTCTTTTGGCTCATTCTTATTTCAACAGCCTCCTTAATAACAGTATCCCAGTACGTGGAGGCATGGGACAGAATTTTTGTATCATCGAACAATATTTTATGTTTGTTCGTGAGGCTGTGCTCCGCAATTGCCGATTTCTCCTGTTCTCTATCTTTAATATGGCGTTGGTGTTCTGCACAGCGGTCAGAAACGGTAGGAATCTTCTGACCTATATAACTGCTTCCTCACTCACAGGGGATTTTATAGACTCCAGGGACCCTGAGGCCGAGATTGTCCTTAACAAGGGGCATCATCTCTTTAATTTTCTTAGGAGGACGAAAAATCGGTCTTATACCTCGAGATTTTATCCATAACTGACGCGGCAAGAATACTGAGAATGTTTTACAGACCTCAGTAGTTATTAAACATCGTGAGAGAGCAGAATGGGGCGCTCCGTGGAACTCACGGACTTCGCTCGTGGTCAGGTGATTGGGTGTCAGTTGTGTCATCCGTATGTACGCGAGATTTGCACATTCATAAACATCCCTAGGTCCATTGTTTCCGATGGGATAGTGAATGGAAACGTGAAGGGACGAGTACAGCACAAAATGGTATAGGCCGACGTCGTCTGTTGACTGACACAGACCGCCAACAGTTGAAGAGGGTCGTAATGTGTAATAGGCAGATATCTATCCACTCCATCACACAGGAATTCCGAACTGCATCAGGATCCACTGCAAGTACTATAACAGTTAGAAACAGAGGTGAGAAAACTTGGATTTCATGGCCGAGCGGCTGCTCAGAAGCCACACATTAGGCCGGTAAATACCAAACGACGCCTCGCTTGGTGTAAGGAGCGTAAACATCGGACGACTGAACAGTGGAAAAACGTTGTGTGAAGCGACGAATCACGGTACACAGTGTGGCGATCCGATGGCAGGGTGTGGGTATGGCGAATTCCCGGTGAACGACATCTGCCACCGTATGTGGTGCCAGGAGTAAAATTCGGACGCGGTGGTGTTATGGTGTGGTCGTGTTTTTCATGGAAGGGGCTTGCACCCCTTGTTGTTGTGTGTGGCACTATCACAACACAGGCCTACATTGATGTTTCAAGCACCTTCTTGCTTCCCACTGTTGAAGAGCAATTTGCGGATGGTGATTGCATCTTTCAACACGATCCAACAACTGTTCATAATGCACGTCCTGTGGCGGAGTGGCTACACGACAATAACATCACTGTAATGGACTGACCTGCACAGGGTTCTTACCTGAATCCTATAAGAACATCTTTGCGATGTTTTGGAACGCCAACTTCGTGCCAGGTTTCACCGACCGAAATCGACACATCTCCTCAGTGCTGCACTCCGTGAAGAATGGGCTGCCATTCCCCGAGAAACCTTCCACCACCTGATTGAAGGCAAGCCTGCGAGAGTGGAAGTTGTCATCAAGGCTAAGGGTGGGCCAACACCGTATTGAATTCCAGCATTACCGATGGAGGGTGCCACAAGCTAGTAATTTTCAACCAGGTGTCCGGATACTTTTGGTCTCATAGTGTATCTCAATTTCACCTTCCACTACTTCCATGCAATGACCCCGACCATTTCAGTAAAGAAGACGACCTCAGAATAACAAGTCAAATAAAATGCTCTAAAAGCATTTTGCTCCACTCTCATGATTTGCACAAGATTTCTTCGTAAACCGGTTTCTCAATACTCTTTTGATCACAGAAAATACGTGCAGCCACCTGGGCAGTAAAAGTAAAAGTAAACTTGTTTTCTCACTGTAATTAAGTAAATCGTGCTGTACTAACCAGTCGTGAACATGACAATGTGCCTTATACATACTGTTTACTGTGTGAACGAAGTGTCATTTTCAGCTAAGACAATGAGTCCATTGGCATTTCATGGCAAGTCGAACGGTTGGCATAAATAGGTGTCTGCCAAAGTGGCGTACACCACAATAATGTCAAACAGCTATCATGAGACACAAGACCTTGATATTCTACCTCATAGAGATCGCAGGCGGAAATTACCATAACAAGCTAAAAAACTATGGTTCATAGATATCCAAGGGATATTGCAACAGAAGTGCAAGATTCATTTTTAAAAGCAATTGATTGGGCTGTGGCGATCCACATAGTAGCCCTATGCAGTCGTCTCCACTCGATCATTTAGGCCTCTAGATGTCCATCACCAACAAATATTTACATCAAAAACAGTCTTGATCACAAATTATTTATTCCGGTGCCCGGTTTCGACCACAGCTGTGGTCATCTTCAGACCAGTGAGTAAGAACCTCCTTCTGGTGGTAAATCAGGAGGTTCTTATTTGTTGGTCTGAAGATGACCACAGTTGTGGTCTAAACCGGTCACCGGAATAAATAATTTATGATCAACATTGTTTTTGATAGTAAATATTTGTAATAACATTGATCACTGTTTACTCCCACAATTTATTCAAAAGTAATCCATCCCTAACAACTTTAAATCCCATCCACCACTACCACCACAACCACCACTACCAGCACTACGTTGCATCGAAATAGTGGCAGGACTGCGGACGCAATTGTATGCCAGGATGGTTCCCTCATAATGGCGCTTAAGATGATAGGCAGTTATAGATTCAGAATTGCTCTGTTGACATCATATATTATCTAAAGGCGATGACAAGACAGCGGGCATTGACCCCCAGCCAGTGATGGATTGCTCGGCAATGCATCCAGACACACGCTGGCTCGCACCAAATGAAGACTATAAGGGCGGCACAGTACTGTCTCGGGAAAGCAGCAACAGCTAGGACTTCATTAGAGACTTCAGACGTGCAGACATCAAATTGGCAGAAGCAGTAGGCACACATGTAGAATATCCATGCCATAATAGTGTTGGGCGACGCGTACGGCTAGCGCATAGGCCACAAACCTTTTATCTTTTGAAGTTTCCCAGAAAGTGGTCGAAGACACCCTGAAGGTGGGACCTTTCTTGTCGTTTGCCACGCGAGCCCTGGAAGCAAACTATCAGCTAGTGGGCGATGCAGCTTGATGTAGACAAATACGAGTGGGCCACGTGGTATTTTCGCCCAGCGTGGAGTAAATTTCAGTACAGGCAACAGTCAAGGTACTGTTAGGCCTGAGCAACCAGTACTTATCGTCACTGGGCTAGGTTTATTATGATAGGGCACTGCTTTTGGTCTTGTAATAGACCAAGATGGTGTAGTGCTGTGCCCTACCATAGAGTAACCCAGGTCATCAATGCATTGGCCTGGCCCTTGCACTATGCTACGTCAACAATATTCCAGCCTTGGCAGCATAATTGTGTTCGCAGTTACTGTCTTGCCACTGGTTGTGAAGCGTGAATAGAGAGGTGATGGCGCAACATCGTGAATAAGATGGGCAAGTTTTGCATTAAGGTCTAGGGGGAGTTAGTCGAACAGAACTGATAGAGTCTTGATTAAAGGTATCAAAGTAGACATCAACTAACGTAAAAGAAGACTAATGGAATGTACTCGAATAAAATAACATATTGATTAGGGAACTAGATTAGGAAATAAGGCACTAAAGGCAGTAGATGAGTTTTGCTATTTTAGCATCAAAGTAACTGACGATGGCCGAAGTGGAATGGGTATAAAATGCAAAGTGATAACAGTAGAAAAAGCGTTTCTGAAAATGAAAATATGTAAATGAAAGTGTGATTTAATCTTCTATGGAAGTATTTATCTCGTGTACAGCCTTGTACAGAAGTGAGATATGGATGATATCGGCATAGATAGCAATAAAAGAAGTTTTTGAAAAAACAAAACAAAAAATGGTTCAAATGGCTCTGAGCACTATGGGACTTAAACCTCTGAGGTCATCAGTCCCGTAGAACTTTTTTTTTTTTTGTCATTAGTCTACTGACTGGTTTGATGCGGCCGGCCACGAATTCCTTTCCTGTGCTAACCTCTTCATCTCAGAGTAGCACTTGCAACCTACGTCCTCAATTATTTGCTTGACGTATTCCAGTCTCTGTCTTCCTCTACAGTTTTTGCCCTCTACAGCTCCCTCTAGTACCATGGAAGTCATTCCCTCATGTCTTAGCAGATGTCCTATCATCCTGTCCCTTCTCCTTATCGGTGTTTTCCACATATTCCTTTCCTCTCCGAATCTGCGTAGAGCATCCTCATTCCTTACCTTATCAGTCTACCTAATTTTCAACATTCGTCTATAGCACCACATCTCAAATGCTTCGATTCTCTTCTGTTCCGGTTTTCCCAAGGTCCATGTTTCACTACCATACAATGCTATACTCCAGACGTACATCCTCAGAAATTTCTTCCTCAAATTAAGGCCGTTATTTGATAGTAGTAGACTTCTTTTGGCCAGAAATGCCTTTTTTGCCATAGCGAGACTGCTTTTGATGTCCTCCTTGCTCCGTCCGTCATTGGTTATTTTACTGCCTAGGTAGCAGAATTCCTTAACTTCATTGACTTCGTGACCATCAATCCTGATAAGTTTCTCGCTGTTCTCATTTCTACTACTTCTCATTACCTTCGTCTTTCTCCGATTTACTCTCAAACCATACTGTGTACTCATTAGACTGTTCATTCCGTTCAGCAGATCATTTAATTCTTCTTCACTTTCACTCAGGATAGCAATGTCATCAGCGAATCGGATCATTGATATCCTTTCACCTTGTATTTTAATTCCACTCCTGAACCTTTCTTTTATTTCCATCATTGCTTCCTCGATGTACAGATTGAAGAGTAGGGGCGAAAGGCTACAGCCTTGTCTTACACCCTTCTTAATACGAGCACTTCGTTCTTGATCGTCCACTCTTATTATTCCCTCTTGGTTGTTGTACATATTGTATATGACCCGTCTCTCCCTATAGCTTACCCCTACTTTTTTCAGAATCTCGAACAGCTTGCACCATTTTATATTGTCGAACGCTTTTTCCAGGTCGACAAATCCTATGAAAGTGTCTTGATTTTTCTTTAGCCTTGCTTCCATTATTAGCCGTAACGTCAGAATTGCCTCTCTCGTCCCTTTACTTTTCCTAAAGCCAAACTGATCGTCACCTAGCGCATTCTCAATTTTCTTTACCATTCTTCTGTATATTATTCTTGTAAGTAGCTTCGATGCATGAGCTGTTAAGCTGATTGTGCGATAATTCTCGCACTTGTCAGCTCTTGCTGTCTTCGGAATTGTGTGGATGATGCTTTTCCGAAAGTCAGATGGTATATCGCCAGACTCATATATATATACCAACGTGAATAGTCGTTTTGTTGCCACTTCCCCCAAGGATTTTAGAAATTCTGATGGAATGTTATCTATTCTTTCTGCCTTATTTGACCGTAAGTCCTCCAAAGCTCTTTTAAATTCCGATTCTAATACTGGATCCGCTTTCTCTTCTAAATCGACTCCTGTTTCTTCTTCTATCACATCAGACAAATCTTCACCCTCATAGAGGCTTTCAATGTATTCTTTCCACGTATCTGCTCTCTCCTCTACATTTAGCAGTGGAATTCCCGCTGCACTCTTAATGTTACCACCGTTGCTTTTAATGTCACCAAAGGTTGTTTTGACTTTTCTGTATGCTGAGTCTGCCCTCCGACAATCATATCTTTTTCGATGTCTTCACATTTTTCCTGGAGCCATTTCGTCTTAGCTTCCCTGCACTTCCTATTTATTTCATTCCTCAGCGACTTGTATTTCTGTATTCTTGATTTTCCCGGAACATGTTTGTACTTCCTCCTTTCATCAATCAACTGAAGTATTTCTTCTGTTACCCATGGTTTCTTCGCAGCTACCTTCTTTGTACCTATGTTTTCCTTCCCAACTTCTGTGATGGCCCTTTTTAAAAATGTCCATTCCTCTTCAGCTGTACTGCCTACTGCGCTATTCCTTATTGCTGTATCTATAGCGTTAGAGAACTTCAAACGTATCTCGTCATTCCTTAGTACTTCCGAATCCCACTTCTTTGCGTATTGATTCTTCCTGACTAATATCTTGAACTTCAGCCTACTCTTCATCACTACTATATTGTGATCTGAGTCTATATCTGCTCCTGGGTACGCCTTACAATTCAGTATCTGATTTCGGAATCTCTGTCTGACCAAGATGTAATCTAATTGAAATCTTCCGGTATCTCCCGGCTTTTTCCAAGTATACCTCCTCCTCTTGTGATTCTTGAACAGGGTATTCGCTATTGCTAGCTGAAACTTGCTGCAGAACTCAATTAGTCTTTCTCCTCTTTCACTCCTTGTCCCAAGCCCATATTCTCCTGTAACCTTTTCTTTTACTCCTTCCCCTACAACTGCATTCCAGTCGCCCATGACTATTAGATTTTCCTCCCCCTTTACATACTGCATTACCCTTTCAATATTCTCATACACTTTCTGTATCTGTTCATCTTCAGCTTGCGACGTCGGCATGTATACCTGAACTGTCGTTGTCGGTGTTGGTCTGCTGTCGATTCTGATTAGAACAACCCGGTCACTGAACTGTTCACAGTAACACACCCTCTGCCCTACCTTCCTATTCATAACGAATCCTACACCTGTTATACCATTTTCTGCTGCTGTTGATATTACCCGATAATCATCTCACCAGAAATCCTTGTCTTCCTTCCACTTTACTTCACTGACCCCTACTATATCTAGATTGAGCCTTTGCATTTCCCTTTGAAGATTTTCTAGTTTCCCTACCACGTTCAAGCTTCTGACATTCCACGCCCCGACTCGTAGAACGTTATCCTTTCGTTGATTATTCAATCTTTTTCTCATGGTAACCTCCCCCTTGGCAGTCCCCTCCCGGAGATCCGAATGGGGGACTATTCCGGAATCTTTTGCCAATGGAGAGATCATCATGACACTTCTTCAATTACAGGCCACATGTCCTGTGGATACACGTTACGTGTCTTTAATGCAGTGGTTTCCGTAGCCTTCTGCATCCTCATGTCGTTGATCATTGCTGATTCTTCCGCCTTTAGGGACAGTTTCCCACCCCTAGGACAAGAGAGTGCCCTGAACCTCTATCCGCTCCTCCGCTCTCTTTGACAAGGCCGTTGGCAGAATGAGGGTAACTTCTTATGCCGGAAGTCTTCGGCCGCCAATTATCAAAATTTAGGCAGTGGCGGGGATCGAACCCGGGACCGAAGACGTTTTGATTATAAATCAAAGACGCTACCCCTAGACCGAACTAACCTAAGGACATCACAGACATCCATGCCCGAGGCAGGATTCGAACCTGCGACCGTAGCGGTCGCGCGGTTCCAGACTGAAGCGCCTAAAAACCGCTCGGCCACACCGGCCGGCCTTTGTAATATCGTGAATACTGAAGATCAGACGGGTAGATAGGATAACTAATGAACAGGCAATTAAGAACTAAATAAATTAATAGCACCATTTCACTAAGACCATGTTTTGGTTAGTAAAATACATTCCAAGCCAGCGAATTCGGTAATAGAGTTAAATGTGAGGAGTAAAAATTATAGAGGATGACTAATGACCGACTATGCCGAGGTGAGGATTGCACACGAGTGGCCACAGTGGAGAGCTACATCAAACTAGTCTTTGTACTGAAACCGATAGCAACAACTTAAGAAAATTATTATTTCACAGCCCAAAAAAGCGTTATCAGTAAGGTGTTAAACTTATGTTCTTATTTATTTTCAGTCAATTACTTAGCAACTGATACACTTTAATTTGATTTTTATTTTTAAGCTGTTGCTACACATTTTGAATTCCATTACATTGAAAAAGACATGGAAAACGTATCTCGTTGTGTGATGAATCATAACCTACTGCCCATAACATTACAAACGAAAGAGGGTATTAGGATCTGACTGACATTGCAAGTTTGCAACTTTCTTTTGTAATCAAGACTTTAATCAATGTGGCAGAGGTAATGTTAATCAGAACACAGGGAGGAGTTGTGATCTGAATAACATTAGCTTTACTCATTCTTAATATCACAAGACAAAAAATTGGCCAAAGAAACGTCACACAAACATTTTCATTTGAAAAACGCTTTCACTAATATGGGGTCTATGGTGGAGAAAGAGATCAGCTGGGGATCGACACACAATACTAACCGCTTTATCTAACTTCTTATATGTGAATCTGGGGTATCACACAAAGACTACGCCACCATCAAACATCTATACTCTACCACTCCAAAAAGAAAAATATTGTTTGAAAGAACAAGGTGCTCAGAAACATAAATTGGAGCCCTATGCCGTAGCAGCGAATACTTTACCCTTCTGCTGGTCAGGACGACACACCACGATGCGTTCGGAGACTGAAATCATGGACGGCAGCAATCTGTGATTAATGGCGCGCGCCCATAAAATGCAAGTATGTGGTATCGCGTTCGGCTAATTCGGAATGCGGGTACTTCCTTATGAGTCTCTGAAACCTCGGTGGATTCCGGTGTGCAGGTGGACTTGTTTGCTGATCCGCTCTCTGTCCCTCGACTATGCGTGATGGAATATGTCGAATGTTTAGACGGCCGACTCAAGACAAATAAGTATACCTACGTTTCACTCGTTGTGTGCATGATACTAGAAGCAGTACCTCTGACAGTCCAGAGGGTGACTGGCACAGGCTGTAAGTGACACACTAGAGAAGGACACAAGTCTCATCGTTTAGGTAGAGACATGCAGTTCTTTACTAGCAAAGTGCCAGTACAAGAGTGTCCACTAATTTTTCTCTCCACTTTCCTCGTCAGCTCGGTAGCAAAATACATTTACATCTTAGACTACTCCCACTTTAGCGCAAGCCAATCGCGAGCTGGAGCACGGCATTCATACCTGGGAGACTGTCCCTTGCTCTGCATACACAGATTTGGCCAACCAGAGACTTTAAAGCAAATTGGGAGAAAAGGAAAAAGATTCAGCTTTGCGGCCTCTTTCCCACGCGATTACGCTTTGTCTTTTGCTAACGACATGACCAGGATGGAACCACAGCCCTCCATAAAAAGATTGTTATCTCCCCTGTTCCGTCTGTTTCAAATATTCCAAAGAAAGGCCATAAACTCGCTAAAAACCTCGTGCCTTCACAAATATGTTTTGTCACACAGTCTGGATGTCTGGGCGCCAGTGACCTGTCCCACGGAAATTTGCAGAAAGCTCACAGTTGTCTCGTCAACTTCCTGCCTAACAAGGGCCTATCCTCTGCTTTATTACCACTCTTCAATACGCTGCCCATTGCAGTGGCGACATCTCGGCGCTAGTCAGCCTATCTGGATGCAGCCGCCAATCGACCAGCGCCATCCAACGTGTTTGCACAACGAGACAACGGATCTCTGCAGCCTGGCACTGTTGTGACTTGGCAAGACAGCCAAGCCACTATGATTGGTAGCCGAAAGGCACGCGTTTAAGCTCACGCAGGCTGGCGTGAGGTCTGGAACAGGTAAAGTAATTATACTAGCAAAAATAGTTCGTAGCTTCTGGAATACTTAACTTTAATCCATAATAGGTGATCATCGATCTGACGGTGCATGCATCACAAGATAAATAGCAAATGATAGTGGCGCCTTGCTAGGTTGTAGCAAACGACGTAGCTGAAGGCTATGCAAAACTATCGTCTCGGCAAATGAGAGCGTAATTTGTAAGTGAACCATCGCTAGCAAAGTCGGCTGTACAACTGGGGCGAGTGCTACGAAGTCTCTCTAGACCTGCCGTGTGGCGGCGCTCGATCTGCAATCACTGATAGTGGCGACACGCGGGTCCGACGTATACTAGCGGACCGCGGCCGGTTTAAAGGGTACCACCTAGCAAGTGTGGTGTCTGGCGGTGACACCACAGGCACATCCTCTGCTTTATTGCTGGTCTTCAATGAGCTGCCCATTGCAGCGGCATCTCCTCTTCACTAGTCATCCTACCTAGATGCAGCCCCCAACCGACCAGCGCCATCCAACGTGTCTGCACAATGAGACTGCGGAACTCGGTAGTCTGGTCTATCCTCTGCTTTATTGCTGGTCTTCAATGCTTTGCCCATTGCAGTGGTATCTCCTCGGCACTAGTCAGCCTACCTGGACATGGCCCCTGTCCGACTGGCGCCATCCAATATGTCTGCACAACGAGACCGCGGAACTCGGTAGTCCTCCAAGGTTTTCACCCAAGTTCTGCAGAAAAAAAAAAACGCTCTCCTCAGCCCTCAGTCGCCGTATGCTTTTACTGTAGTCGTTTAAATCGGCACCCTATTCCTTTGAACGCAGGTAAAGCTTACCGCTATTCCATCACTAGAGCACACAAGCAAGAGCGTTAACTACTGCCCACAATTTCACCATGATGTATGAGGTCAGATCGTAATAAAGATCATCTTCTCTACGAACATTAAGTGGCATGACATCGAATAAGAAGTGAGAGTGCCCTGCAATCTCTCAACATAGTTGAAACACTGATTTCCTCAAACAAGGAATTTATTGTAGTGAGACAGTGCCTGAGCAAGGCAAAGAAATTCCATGCCCTTTATGTTAGAAGCGCTGTTTTGCATGAAAATGTAATACAGTCATTGGAATAATGGAACTGAAGAGATTAGAAATGCTGTGCTATAGAAAAGTAGAAATTTAGTTGACAGTAAAATATGGACAAAATAAGCAGTCTTGCATATGCGGATGACTTAGTTGTGATGGCAGATTCGATTGAATGTTTGCAAAGTAATATTTCAGAGCTAGACCAGAAATGTAAGGACTATGGTATGAAGATTAGCATCTCCAAAACGAAAGTAATGTCAGTGGGAAAGAAATATAAACGGATTGAGTGCCAAATAGGAGGAACAAAGTTAGAACAGGTGAACAGTTTCAAGTACTTAGGATGCATATTCTCACAGAATCGCAACATAGTGAAAGAACTGGAAGCGAGGTGTAGCAAAGCTAATGCAGTGAGCGCTCAGCTACGATCTACTCTCTTCTGCAAGAAGGAAGTCAGTACCAAGACTAAGTTATCTGTGCACCGTTCAACCTTTCGACCAACTTTGTTGTATGGGAGCGAAAGCTGGGTGGATTCAGGTTACCTTATCAACTAGGTTGAGGTTACGGATATGAAAGTAGCTAGGATGATTGCAGGTACTAGTAGATGGGAACAATGGCAGGAGGGTGTCCACAATGAGGAAATCAAAAACTGGGAATGAACTCTATAGATGTAGCAGTCAGGGTGAACAGGCTTAGATGGTGGGGTCATGTTACACGCATGGGAGAAGCAAGGTTACCCAAGAGACTCATGGATTCAGCAGTAGAGGGTAGGAGGAGTCGGGGCAGACCGAGGAGAAGGTACCTGGATTCGGTTAAGAATGATTTTGAAGTAATAGGTTTAACATCAGAAGAGGCACCAATGTTAGCACTGAATAGGGGATCATGGAGGAACTGTATAAGGGGGGCTATGCTCCAGACTGAACGCTGAAAGGCATAATCAGTCTTAAATGATGATGATGATGATGATGATGATGATGATGATGATGATGATAAAATATGGACTAGATAAAACACGAGAAAAGATATTCTCTGTAAGCTTTGTTAGACAGCATATTCTACTTCACAATCCTACAGTCGTTGAAATACTTTTCGAAACATATTTGCTGAGTTGCGAAATCTTTTAGCATCAGCAGTATTGGGCATAGCTTCATATGATCCTTCTGTGTCATATGAAAGTTTGTGCTTGACCAAGACTCGAACCCGGATTTCAAGTTTATCGCGAGGAGTCGCTTTAGCACTTAGGCTATCCGACGTCACGAGAGCCAGCATCGTTGGCACAAGGGACGATCTGGTTAACGTGATATCCGCCCTCAGTGCTCTCCAGCTGATGATGATGATGATGATGATGATGATGATGATGATAAAATATGGACTAGATAAAACACGAGAAAAGATATTCTCTGTAAGCTTTGTTAGACAGCATATTCTACTTCACAATCCTACAGTCGTTGAAATACTTTTCGAAACATATTTGCTGAGTTGCGAAATCTTTTAGCATCAGCAGTATTGGGCATAGCTTCATATGATCCTTCTGTGTCATATGAAAGTTTGTGCTTGACCAAGACTCGAACCCGGATTTCAAGTTTATCGCGAGGAGTCGCTTTAGCACTTAGGCTATCCGACGTCACGAGAGCCAGCATCGTTGGCACAAGGGACGATCTGGTTAACGTGATTTCCGCCCTCAGTGCTCTCCAGCTGATGATGATGATGATGATGATGATGATGATGATGATGATGATAAAATATGGACTAGATAAAACACGAGAAAAGATATTCTCTGTAAGCTTTGTTAGACAGCATATTCTACTTCACAATCCTACAGTCGTTGAAATACTTTTCGAAACATATTTGCTGAGTTGCGAAATCTTTTAGCATCAGCAGTATTGGGCATAGCTTCATATGATCCTTCTGTGTCATATGAAAGTTTGTGCTTGACCAAGACTCGAACCCGGATTTCAAGTTTATCGCGAGGAGTCGCTTTAGCACTTAGGCTATCCGACGTCACGAGAGCCAGCATCGTTGGCACAAGGGACGATCTGGTTAACGTGATTTCCGCCCTCAGCGCTCTCCAGCTGCCGATGTCGGCTTTATTTGGCTCGAAGACAACTCAATTGCTTCACGAAAATGGGTGCGTGTAAGACAACTGCATTAACTATGGTAATGACTGTCGAACAAAATCACGAAGAAGATTATTGACTCGTCGACAGCTTGAACAGCGAATTGCTGATAGAGAAACCCTACATGCTGTACAACGATCTGAGATACATACTAGTAGAAGTTGCTCGTTAACTAAACTGAATTTTCATTCCATTTTCGGTTTTAAACTGAGTGTGTTTAAGGTATAGTGTCTGACGTCAGTTTGCACTTGCAGGATATCCGTATTCTCGATGTTGCATTTGCTATTATTTTCGGGCTTATCCTGGCAGTCAAGGCAATATTTCTGGCCACTGGGGAAACATTCCATTCGTTGGCCTTTGCAACAAGAATTGGAGATAATATTGCTACTAAATGTATAAGAAAGACAAGGTGAAAAAAATTGGAAGAAGGCAGACGTGAACCTGCAACCTTACTCTTCACAATTCAATACCCACAACGCTACCAGTTGTGCGAGAACATTGACACAGCAATCGATTCTCCAGGCATTGTCTAAATCTGTAAAGATTGTTTCTATTATTTGATATTTAATACGCAAGCTGTACCACAAAGATACGCTTTCGATAGATCATCTTTGTGCCGTAGCACTGAAACGGTATACTTTCGTGACACACAAGTTGTTACACTAAAAAAATCAACTATAGGAAATCTTTACCTACCGATATGCAGTTTTCTGTCATTTTTACAAAAAAATCGTAGGTAATACGACGAGTTTTCAAGAGATCCTTCATTTCCTGGTGCTTTTAAACAGCTTTTATACATATCACGCATTCATTGAGAAAAAAGCCCACCAAATACGATGTTCAACGCCATATAATATGATGGGTCCTGTCTTATGCTTGTAACGTAAAACGGTGGCGCATTTCACTGGTTATGTTCCTCTCCACGAGGCAAAAATCTGACATGCCGGTTTCCTTATTTCATGGTCCGCTAGTGGTGGAACTTGGTATTCCACCGAATTCCATGTTGCTATGTCACGTGCTTCCCGTCCACGTGCGTTTTCATGTCCGGTAGGAGGACGTCGTAAGGCTTGTAGTACATGTTTTACTTGACGATCCTAAAGCAGTAAAAATATCTTAAGAAATGCCAGCGATGTGTAGTATATCTGTGCCCAATCCGGATGATGGTAAAAAATTCCCCGAGCCAGCGAATATATTTGTTAGGCAGGAAAGGGCAGAATATAAGTGATAAGGAATTGTGACCTTACACTGGAGCGTGTAATGTAACGGGCAGAGTTAGAGAGAAAAATTAGAAGCTAGGTTATTTAATGTATTCACCTCTGCTCATTACTGCACTCGTTCGGTGCTTTGAAACTCGTAAGTAAACACTCTATCGTAGAGAGAAAGATACATTCTGAAAATATCTTACATGTTACCCCTAAACCACTCTCGCCTATATGCCTTCCTGCAGAGTCCAGGAAGATCTACAGAAAATCTTCAGCGAAGTTTGTGCAACAAGAGAAAGGCACCAACAGATAGAAGCTGTGAGAATGGCTCGAGAGATGTGACCGGCTAGTTCAACTGACAAGATCGTTGCTCGCAAGAGGTTAATCACGTTTGCAATACTTTGAATTACGTGGACTATTGAGGATGATGCTAGATTACACATACAGTGATGAAAAGTTTAGGACATAGCACAAAGAAATGCGAACCAACAACAACCAATGAATTCCATAAATGAAATAACGATCAGCAACAAAAATGTTTAGGAAAAATAGCGCTGTCTCAGTTTTATCAAGAGAGGATAGCGGCAAAGACTTCTTTAGAGCGTCTGCAAAGAATGAACGACTCGTGAAAAATATCGGTTGCGCTCTGATGACGACTCCATAAATCAATGGAAAAGAACGAGCTCTGTGTGATAATCTACTTACGTTTATTGAACTGACTCGTAAGTAGAGCTTTATTCTGTGAAAATTTTTTAACTCATAAGCAATTTATTTCAGAATACTTAAATCCCATTCTCAGAAATCTTCTAGAGGCTACCAATAATCGATCTAGCAACTCAGTGCCAATGAAGGCAATAAGCCTGCAGGGGCCAGAAGACCACAACAAATATGAACAATCAAACCGACGAGCGACTCCTAGGATGAGATTTAAGTATCCCGAAATCAAGTGCCTGTGAGAAAAAAGATTTTTTATTAATACAGCTGTAAGATAAATCAAACTGAATAAAGAAAGCTGGGTTGCTCCGATCGGCATTATGTGACAAATTATTTCCTTACTACACTCATGTCCTCATCCACTAGCTCTTGGGTAAGTGGAAATCCAGGAAACAAGCTTTTGCCCTTTCTGGAGAGGATAGACCGATTTTCCCTTTAATTCTGCTAAATCGGTGGCAGTCTGTGAGTTAGTGTGATTTCCTCAGGACGATAAGTGTTTTGTGACACCTTTGGAAAGTATGAAGTATCTAACAGGAAGCGGCTCGATGCTGAGATCTGTTAATGGCGCACGAAATGCTGAGTGGGAAATATGAATTCTGCTCCTGAGCCTAATTAGCCAAAAGGCCTCATTATTAAAATAATTTCTTGGAGTGGTTTTTGGAAATCGCGAAACCGTAAGACAGCCAGCGGCCTTCGTCGGTTGCAGGACGAATGTACTGTTGAAAGGTCTCTGTTGGATTCCTTTCATGTTTAATTTCTTAAATCTGTTGCCATTTATGGAATAAATTCCTCTTCTAAATGTACTGTGGCGTTTCTGACTATCTGGGAGAAGACTGAGCAGTGGAACGTGTTACTTTTACACATAAACAAGAACGATCTGTCACACTACTACACTTTAAAGCACAGTTTATATGTAATTCTTATATGTAATTCATGTCACACAGTCTCATACGGAACCTACATCCGCTTTCTTTTATATACTGTATATGATAAGATACTGTCATCCCCCTTCCCTTTTGTGTGAGAGGATGAATGAGCAGATGTATTTCTAGTTGCATGCTTGAGGGTAGCAGACAAGGCTGTCTGCTAGAGAACAGTAGGACCAACGTCGGAACAGGTAGCTACGCTTCCTAAAAGCAAAGAGGTTTCTATCTTTAGTATGGTCCTGTCCGTCCGTTGTCATGTTGGTATAGGAAGCTGCCCCTCTGGCCACTTCCGTTGGTCTTTGTGAGCCACCCCTCAGGAAGCACGCTCGGAAGTAGGCAGTGGCAGTGTGGCCGTGGCGAGCGTCTGAAGTGGTAAGATCTCCGGCTAAGCGCGTGTCTGTTAAGTCCGTAGGACAATGGATTTCTTAAGTTCAGCCTAACTGAAAATTTAATCACCTTGATTTCAGGTTTAGCTCTAAAATATCTAATGCTATCTTAAAGTGCAGCGGAGTGTAATTCTCGTGTTAAATTCAGATTATTTTGCGGTAGTTGCTTTGTTACTACTTTGTGAGTAAAGTGGAACCACGTGTTGATCAGTAACTCTAACTAAGTTCATCAATCTTAAATGCGAATGTTTATGTGATTATAACGTCTCGTCTTGACTATATTTTCAATATAGCAACTTTTCTTTATGTTCAGCTCACGTGGGGTGTACTTTGCGAGACCACTACCACGTGCTTATATAACTGTTTGACCCATCAGGTTAATAGTAAGACGTTAGTAACCAGTTCAAGGTTTTTCTTTTGTCAATTGCTTTTCGATCTAATGTATTTTAATTATCAAAGTTATTGTGGAGTTGTACGCTTTGTGTAAACCAAGTTGACCACGTGAAGCATGTGGTGTAATCATCAAAGTAGCCCTCAGCTATTCTTTTTGCGAAGACTTCACAAAGAGTTAATATGAATTTAGTATACCAGTGTGTGGTAATTACATGACGGACAGGATTGTGGTATGAACGTAATTTCTTTGGGTAAAAACTGAATCTGTTGGTTGTGGTTAATTTCTTCTTGCTTATGTTTCAATGTTCTTCGTGTGTTATTTTATGAATGCAGTGTTGTATCCAGTCTCCCAATCTTGGCTCCATAGTTTATGTGTTCCGTAAGATTACAATCTCACATTCTTTTCAATCGTAAATAAGGCACCAGCTCAGTTATAACTCACGTATAATATGCTGAAATTCCAATGAACAATCTTAAAATAAATTTCCAAGTATAAACTGATTTCTTTCTTTTTATTTAAATTCTCCTTTTTATATATATATATTACCGGTTTTGTATGACTATTAAAAGATTATCATTAATGTTAGTCTGCTAAATATCTGATGAAACAGTTGCCCAGTAATCCACGGTTAACGTCCCCAGACAGATCACGGCTTTTAACCCACTTTCATTGTCAATTAGCCCCGATATCAGCATACCAAATTAAAGGAACAATATTACACTTGGCGACCCTGTTCTGTGATTCCGCTAGACTCTGGAATCTCTGAAATGTTAGATTGCGAGCGTGTTATAATCTTAATTTTTTTTCCCTACAGCGCTCAAACAACTTCTGCGTTGTTTCCGAGCAGACTTTCAAAAGATTCACGGCGTTGTTGATCGGCGTTGCGTTGTTCGTCTTGTTTTGTTTTTTATATTTGTGTGTTTTATACGTCTGTGTTTTTTTTTTCTCGCTTGTAAATTCCACTGTTTCGATCAAAGATAAAAATTTGTTTTGCGTGTGAAAAAGTGTGTACTAGGTTGGGTATCTTTCGTGTGACTGTCGTAATTTTTGTGGGACACATATATTGTGATTAGTGTGTTGCGTACTGAGTATAAATTGCACTAATGCAAACACGTAACCAAGCTAAAAGTAAGCGGTCCAACAACTTAAGCAACATGGACCAAGGGGATAATTTGATTTCCAATATTAACGCGTCGGGCGGTTCCGAATATGCAATGGGGAATACTTCAGACGAAATGCAAAACAGCACGAATGGGCTCACATCAGAGCCAGAAATTAATTTGCCTCTAACTAACCAAATTGATGTAGCAGAACTCATGAAAGCCTTATTGCAACAAAATAAAGAAAATGCAGAGAAATCAGAAAAATCGTTCCGAGAACAAAAAGAATCATCCGAAAAATCGATCCGCGAGCTAGGCGAACAAATAGACGAAAAACTAATCCAGCAGACAAATAAAGTCGACAAGTCGATGCAGAGAGTGTCCGATGACATCTCACAAAGAATAAACAATCTGGCAAGTGAGATAAAAAGTGATATTATGAAAGAATTAGGCCGTACATTTGAACAAATCGATGATCGTCTCCAAGCTTTAGAACAGAGCAAGCGAAGGGGCGATACCGAATCTAAAGAAAGCGAAGAACGGCTACTTAGGAATTTCCAAGATCTGAGGGAAGAATGCCAAAGGGAACACCAGCAGGTAATCTCGAGGGTTCAAGAGGCGGAAACGCGTTGTCCCACGTCCGTTAGCAACACAATAGCGGACAACAGTTTAGCGATCCACGCGTTGGAACAGCAAGTAGAACAATTGAAGCAGACTGGGGCGGAGGACAAGAGACAAATTGATGATAAGATTGCGGCATTAGCGGACATTGTAGGCAAGATGAAGCTGACTGAAAGCGAGAACAATACTACACCGGTAGCGGCCGCAGAGACCGAAGAAGTGCGTTCTCTTCTGAGATTTCAGAAGGGACAGTTCGAAGTGAACAGGCAAAACAGAGCTGTAACAGGCGAATTGCAAGAACGCGTGGCGCATCTGGAAAACCGCATGGCGTGTGATTCCGAAATCGCCAATAGCACTAAAAATAGCTGTACGAACAGTGCAGAGAGGGACTCCGGCCACGAGGGAGATTTTGACGACAGGGAAGAATTTAATTTAAGGGGCAGACATGAGAGAAACAGAAACATTCAAGGGCCTCGCCAGGAGGAAATGCGGGGATTTGATTTCAAACATTTCCTTACGGTAAGAAAGTTTGAGATATTCCGAAATTCGCAAAAAGGAATACATCCACGTGCATGGCTCGAGCAATTTGAGTTTTGTCTTCCCCCCGACTGGGCAAGTTCACATAAGATAGAATATATGTGTGGCTATTTGGAAGGCGAACCGGCGATTCGCATGAGGTCGGCAGCGCGTCACTGCAACTCCACTCGGGAGTTTCGACAAGCCTTTCTGTCCGCCTATTGGTCGGAAGCGGCACAAGATAGGGTCAAACATGGCATAATTATGCTGCCAAATTTGAACCTGTCTGGTTTCGGCAGCCCTGCACGTCTATTTGACCACATGCTGCAGGCAAATCAATTCCTATACGACCCATACGGGCCTGCGGAACTAATTAGGATATGCATCACCAAATTGCCGATGCACTTGCGGCACGTCATTCTTGCGGGACGATGCAAAGAGGACGTGGAAACGTTTAAGACGCTTCTCCAAGAGTTGGAATACAATACAGGAGAATGCCCGCCTAATCAGGCACAAAGTTATTACAGGGCACAGCAGCGCGACCGCAGTCGTGGCCGTATTACTAATCAACGGCGTGACTGGTCGTCGCGACGCGAACGGAACAATAATCGGGACCGGCCGTATAGAAACTGGGGTGACAGTCGCGAACACAGGTGGAACAACGGAAATGATCGAGGACGTAGACAAGATCGTGAACGCTACAGGTACGGCAACCAGAATCGATACTACGATGAATACGGTGGGAATAGGACTGTAGGCGGAGCATCTCATGATGTTGAAATTCGGCCGGCTAACCCAAGACATAATCCAGCAAATAGAAATGGACAAAACCGGCAATGACAAACGATCAGCGCAGAAGGCGCCCAATAGGAACAAATGAGCGACATGGCAAATGAGTACATAGGGTTTATAGACAGGACGGTGAAGAGAAACAATTGATTAGTTCACATTTGTGATAAATGCATTTTGAATAATATGTTGATAAAAATTAATGATAAAGATGTTTCTATGTGATGGATTGAAGTTATGTTTTAATTTTTTTCTCTCCTTGTGCAATTAGGATTTAGTTTGATTCAAACGTGAAGATAAAAGGTTTCTTTGTGAACGAGTAAAATGCTGTTTATGTTTTTTTTTTGTGTGTAAATTGAAAAGAGTCACTGCTGAGGAAAGCAAGATCGTTGCTGAATTTGTGCAAAAACTCAGGGGAATATCCGATCTGTGGGTATTATGGGTCTGGCAAACCCAGGTCCCCAGCTGTTAGTAGCCTTGTTTCCGATTTTCTGCTTTCAGTGCTACTATCTATCTATTACTATTCTATATCTGTCTGTATAAATGAGGATCTCTTACTATAGTATGCGTGCTGTATGAATATTTTAAAATAGGAGAACTCTGAGAAAGGAATGAGTAAGTTTGGAATCTTGAAAACAGGATGCGATAATACGATTGTTGAACCATTGGCTTCCAATATGCGATGATATGTTAATATTGATGATATATGTCTTTTTTGTTCTTTATAGCTGAGTACGTAAAGTGCTGTCTGTGGATTTCGTAAGTATATTGATTCCCTTCAAGGTGAAAGAAGAATTGTGGTTTGTGTAATTTACGTGGCTCTGAAATATTATTGTGGTAGTCAAATACGAGCAGCTTTTCAGCAAATGGAGAATGGAACGGAAATATGGATCCTTTTTGTAGTCTTGATTGATGTTGAGCCAAAGCCAAAAAAAAAAAAATTATTCTGCGTTAATACTTGTCCTAGAAAAGCGACGTTTATGTGTTTTGCTGATGCTGTGAGCATTACAGCTTACTGTTTTCGCTGGTGCGGGATGCGCTGCAGCCTATATGATTTGTACTGAGGAAATTTCCCTCTTGAAGGTAGAGGATGATTAAATAATTTTGATTATGGGAACGAAGGAAAGCTTGGTTTAAGGTAATAAGGATAAAGCAAAACATTTGTCATTTAAACTACAGGAGGATTCGGATCTTTTGTGTCTGTTGTAAGTTCAATATGTTAAGATGATACTGTTTTACAGAATAGAGGTGACCACAATTTTGCCATTCATGAGAAATGAATCCAGAATAACCACCACAGGCGAAATAACTGATTTGGAAGCGAAAGGTAACGTAAAGAAGGAACGAAATCGCAGCAAAATGGGTAAGAAAATGTAATATAACCTGTATAATGCAAATATTTTTAACCTTTTCAGAGTCATCTGCGTGATTAATTGTTGTGATAACGTAATTTTAGGTGAAATTTTCTTACTGTTTTATGTGTGAATATATGAGTATGATAAATGTATAATTGCGAGTCTCTTTTCAGGTGTGCGAACTGGTATAAATGTTTTGGCGTGTAAATAACCATTGTTCTTTTTAATGTGTATGTTTAAGGAAAGTTCTCCATATTTATCATGTGACAAGACGTATGGCGCGAGCGTCAAGAAGAGGACGAAATAGAACAATGTTGTAGTGGTATATACACGGTGTTGAAATAGCATTGAAGTAGCTTATTGGGTTAACTAGTAGTGGATAGAAGTAGAATATTGAGTAATGCATGTTTATGGGTAGTTAGTTTGTAGAATAGACAACAGGTGTGGATGTATGTGTGTGTAAATAACATGTGAACCCTATGCTGTCCTGACCTATACTTGCACAAGGCATAATCCTATTCATTTTAGTGAATTAATAAATAGCATTTGATTTATTAAAACGTAAGTGAACCACATTAGTGATGTGGATTTAAATATTATATTGTCAGTTTATTTAAATTTTTATTTTTATACTGTCAAGTCATTTCACTTTTATTTTTTTTTACATTGTCAAGTCATTTAAATTTTATTTTATATTGTCGATTCATATAACTTTTTTTATTTAAAAAAAAATATTAAGTCTCACTTTGTTCTTAAAAATTGTGAAAGACAATACTAAGTGGTATTATGTATGACATTGTGTAATCACATAAGGATGATGAAAAATTTCTGTGAATGCAGTTGAGAACGTGAAAGCGAACCGGCAAAACTCTTAAGAGACAGCGGGAGCAGACGGACTAGTTGTAAACTGGCGGGTTTCCCAGCGGGACACGCTGTCATCCGGGCCACTTTGGGAGCGCGGCCGACAACAAAAGGAGAGTAAGCGGCAAACACTTTCCCTTGTACCTGGAGCTAATGGGCGGCCGCCCCGGGTGACCATTCCTCGAGGCGATGACCTGAGATGGGCGAGCGGTCCACCGCACGGAAATCCATCTGCTGGCAACGCACCACACGCACGCGACCGTGACGAGACGGCCGCGGTGAAACAACACAAGGGGCGTGGAGCCTTTTGACAGGTACTGCCCAGAGAAACTTGCAGACGTCAACGACGCCTATCGACATTTCGTGATGGATGCCTACTGTCAAGCGACAGTAAATCTTGGTTCGATGTTCTCTGGTCGCTAAGGGTGGCACAAAAGAAGAGCCATTAAGTGTCATCCTTGCCCAAGAATATCAACCTGGCGTGTCAAACGAGGATACCGCACGAATTTGACAATACAAACATGGAACCAAATCGAGATGTACGTTACACGAGAGAAACTTCATGAGAGGGCAGAGACGGCGGGATCGCACGCAACAGATGGACAAAAAAATCCCTACTGACAGCTGCGGCGACGAACCCCCCCTCTTTCCCCTATATTGTGCCTCGGAACAGTGGAAGTACTGAGTGTGTCAGTGAACAGTGATTATACGGTTCTTAGTCCAGTGCATATACGTGTGTTTCTGTCAGAGAAACTCTGACTCGTGTGTTTTGCAGGAGTTCGATTTATTGGTGTTTATTAGACTGACTCTTGTATTTTGCAGGTGTTCTATTTATCTTTTTTTAGACTTTGACTCTTGTATTTTGCAGGTGTTTTATTTATAGGTGTTTTTTTGTTTTAGATGTTGACTATTGTACTGTTTTATTTATCAATGTTTGTTTTTGTGTGATGTATTAGATTTGTGATATTTTGTTTCGTAAATTCATTGCTGTGGCATTGCTTCGTTTATCAGTCAGATAGCTTTTTATTCTCATTGAACTGTGATCGATTAGCCTTTGCATGGGGCATATTTACTGTGAGGAACCCCTTAAGGGTAACAATCACATAATTATTGTAGTTTCAGTATAATGACACAGTGCTCATTGTTTGCTAGCTAATTGAAATATAGTAGAGTGATTAAATGAGTGCCACATAGTTATTTTAATTCTACAAATTATTAGTTTTATACGATATAGAATTTTTTTTGCGATAACCACTTTGTAAAACATGTTTTTTCTCTTATCATTTTGTTGCTTTTGCAGATTGTGCATTGTTATGTTCTGCTTTTTAATACCGATGTTATTTGATGTTCTTTTTTTAATTGCTGTGGCACCTTTGCTATTTTCATAAATTTTGCTTGTAAATAAACAGTCATAAATTTTCCTGTGATCAGTTGGCTCTTGCAATGAGCAAATACTGGTGAACTCCATAAGGGTAACAACCAGAAATTGTTTTCATATTAATGACACAGGAACCATTGTTTTTACTTGCTGACCGAATTAGGTCTACACTACCTTTTAAATAGGTGTCACAGATTGTGTTCTTTTTTTTCTGTTTGAAATTGGTAGATTCTAAAGATGTGTTGAAATTATTGTGGTTTAGCAAGTAGCTGGTGTCCTTTTGCCTTTTCTTTTACATTTTTGGTTTAAGTAGGGTGTGAGAAGCCTGCTTGGGAATGTCCTAGCATGGCTAGAAAATTCCCTGCACAGTCTTTTCCCGGAGCGTTGGGGTTATGAAAGGTCTCTGTTGGATTCCTTTCATGTTTAATTTCTTAAATCTGTTGCCATTTATGGAATAAATTCCTCTTCTAAATGTACTGTGGCGTTTCTGACTATCTGGGAGAAGACTGAGCAGTGGAACGTGTTACTTTTACACATAAACAAGAACGATCTGTCACACTACTACACTGTAAAGCACAGTTTATATGTAATTCTTATATGTAATTTATGTCACACAGTCTCATACGGAACCTACATCCGCTTTCTTTTATATACTGTATATGATAAGATACTGTCATCCCCCTTCCCTTTTGTGTGAGAGGATGAATGAGCAGATGTATTTCTAGTTGCATGCTTGAGGGTAGCAGACAAGGCTGTCTGCTAAAGAACAGTAGGACCAACGTCGGAACAGGTAGCTACGCTTCCTAAAAGCAAAGAGGTTTCTATCTTTAGTATGGTCCTGTCCGTCCGTTGTCATGTTGGTATAGGAAGCTGCCCCTCTGGCCACTTCCGTTGGTCTTTGTGAGCCACCCCTCAGGAAGCACGCTCGGAAGTAGGCAGTGGCAGTGTGGCCGTGGCGAGCGTCTGAAGTGGTAAGATCTCCGGCTAAGCGCGTGTCTGTTAAGTCCGTAGGACAATGGATTTCTTAAGTTCAGCCTAACTGAAAATTTAATCACCTTGATTTCAGGTTTAGCTCTAAAATATCTAATGCTATCTTAAAGTGCAGCGGAGTGTAATTCTCGTGTTAAATTCAGATTATTTTGCGGTAGTTGCTTTGTTACTACTTTGTGAGTAAAGTGGAACCACGTGTTGATCAGTAACTCTAACTAAGTTCATCAATCTTAAATGCGAATGTTTATGTGATTATAACGTCTCGTCTTGACTATATTTTCAATATAGCAACTTTTCTTTATGTTCAGCTCACGTGGGGTGTACTTTGCGAGACCACTACCACGTGCTTATATAACTGTTTGACCCATCAGGTTAATAGTAAGACGTTAGTAACCAGTTCAAGGTTTTTCTTTTGTCAATTGCTTTTCGATCTAATGTATTTTAATTATCAAAATTATTGTGGAGTTGTACGCTTTGTGTAAACCAAGTTGACCACGTGAAGCATGTGGTGTAATCATCAAAGTAGCCCTCAGCTATTCTTTTTGCGAAAACTTCACAAAGAGTTAATATGAATTTAGTATACCAGTGTGTGGTAATTACATGACGGACAGGATTGTGGTATGAACGTAATTTCTTTGGGTAAAAACTGAATCTGTTGGTTGTGGTTAATTTCTTCTTGCTTATGTTTCAATGTTCTTCGTGTGTTATTTTATGAATGCAGTGTTGTATCCAGTCTCCCAATCTTGGCTCCATAGTTTATGTGTTCCGTAAGATTACAATCTCACATTCTTTTCAATCGTAAATAAGGCACCAGCTCAGTTATAACTCACGTATAATATGCTGAAATTCCAATGAACAATCTTAAAATAAATTTCCAAGTATAAACTGATTTCTTTCTTTTTATTTAAATTCTCCTTTTTATATATATATTTTACCGGTTTTGTATGACTATTAAAAGATTATCATTAATGTTAGTCTGCTAAATATCTGATGAAACAGTTGCCCAGTAATCCACGGTTAACGTCCCCAGACAGATCACGGCTTTTAACCCACTTTCATTGTCAATTAGCCCCGATATCAGCATACCAAATTAAAGGAACAATATTACACTGTGCCATCTGCTGTGGAGATGGTGTCACGGAGTGTATTTCGGAAGTCAGCAGTACGAGTTCATCAGTTTTGTAAGAAGTTATTCTCTCCCTGCTGCAAGTTTCGAAAGAATTCTCAAATAGTTTCCCACCTTAGCCGTTTATCTGGTTCAAGACTGGTGCTGTTTAGAGGGCGGCCACGTACTCTGTAGGAAGAGGCCACGTGGCAGAGTATAGAGCTATTGGCCAGTTGTACGTGTTAATAGAACGAGGCGGACTTTCCGAGGTTTATTAGAATATGGTAAACTCCATTTTGTGTCAGTGGGAATTTGAAATGTGGAATTCTAGTGGTTGTCCTACTTTCTACACTATAATGGTTCGTTAATGGAGGAGATTATCACCGGGAGCGACCAAAAACCAGTTTGACACAGTGTGTGAGTGTACACTTTTCCATTCGATTGTTTCGATCTGAGAGTTCCTGAAAGTAAATAGACTGCAATAGGGCACTGATTAGTGGCATATCATTAGCGTCAATTTCACCAGTTACAAGAAAACGTCACCAACTTGACCTCTTACTTAAAGGAGAAAAAACACGCCTTCAAGATAACAGCCCCAGAAAGAAATCCGGTGTGAAAATTTGGGCCATAAGTCTGACAGTACGATTTTAAACATTCGCGAGTACAGATTGCACAGTCTTTTAATACCCTGTAAGGTGTCAGGCAAATCCAACACCTTCCATGAAAAACCTGACATGATGAGCAAATCCGGCAGTATGTCACATAGCTCCGAATAAATCCTGACATTAAATTAACCAAAGTAATACGATCAACGAGTGAGCAAATGGAATACCACAGACTAACACAAGAACGCCTAAATGCATGTCATACCTTCCCACCGTGAAACAGACACAGTTCCGAGGGAAGAAACGAGAACAGAAGCCGAGAGCAGAACTGTGTTAAGCTAGAAGGCCCTACGATAAGGGACGGACAATCACGTCGCCAGCCAACCACCAGGACCATCCCCCCCCCCCCTCCAGCCCATGTTAAAAGATAGAGCTCTCCAGAAGAACAGTATAGATCTTACGATAACACTAAAAGGGCCACACCAGCTGCAAGTTTTAGCGTGAGACTTTTTCGCGTCTCTGTTACGTTGCAAACGTTAAAAACATTGCCCCACCACGAAAAGTATAACGTTTCTCATTGGATAGACAGAATTTTTGTAGGCGGAGCTTAAGGTTAACATTGAGACCCTGATTGGTCAGATGAAAACACAGCCAGATAGTTTTTTTTTTAACCAACTTCGGTAAATTGTAGAAAGGAGAAGTTAGGAGAGAGTTGCTTCCGAGACAGCGAGGTGTGTGGAGCTGTGCCATCCGCCGCCCCCTGACGAACACCGACAAGGTAATGAACGCACGTGATGCCGCATTTTTGAGCGCATAAGGCTTCACTCAGAACTGCAGAAGTCTCATCTGTTACATCCCCTTTTTACGTAATACTAGTGTCGATCGTCAATTGAAGCTCATGGTATTCACATTTGCTACGTAAGTTAAAATCTGAAACGCGATGATTTTTCTGTTGTATAATTATTGAGAAGCCACATCAGCCACTGTAATTTACGACAAGTTAGATAAGTAATTAAAGATAATTGAGGGTCACTGTAGACCATTTTTGATAGTTTTCTCTTTTGTGAAACTTAATTTAAACCTAGATTATAGATGTGATATGGCATAGGCCATCCTTCGATCCATTGTAGAACTTGGAAACCCACTCAGGGAATATTCGTTCACATTTTTGTTGAACGCAGTTGGTTTTTATCATCTTGTATTAAAATATTTCCTTTTATCAATAGTGCAATTTATAAAGAATGTTTTGTGAGTAGAATAAAATTTCCAACAGTAAACTTAACTGCTTTTTCGACGTTATTTTACCAGCTAACTAAAAATAGGAAAGCCTTGAACCCCTTCCACTAAATTTAGTTAGTATTAAGATTCTTTTACAGGGAGTGCAGTGGAGCTGACGCTGAAATCATTAAGTATTTGGTTATATCATCGCTAGTCTCACTGAACTCTTCTGAACTCTACATGTCATGTGTGGTCTGGCGTCTCCTTACCAGCAACAGGTCCCAGGTTCAAACTAGTCAATTCCCTAAAAAAACACGCTCAGAGCGTCGTTGCGCGAAAGTGGTAGGGAGACACGACTTAAAATAAACAGACACCACGCAGAATGTTAGAACCCAAACGAAAAAGCGATAGTACTTTGGACATTATGTCCAAGTGCGTGATTTCTAACTTGTAGCAGATGTCAGAGATCTCTTCTGTTTGAACATTTTTTGTTGCGATGCATAGATGGAGAGTAAATTAATAAAACGAATAAATATGACACTAAAAATTATTCCATTCCATCTTGGCGTGGTGGTACAGCAACTTTCTATTGCAGCTATGTAAAAAGCTGTCGTAGGTGGCAGAATGTTCTTTATTAACTTAAGATCGACTTCGCCCGGAGAGGGCAACATCAGGGTATGTGAAAATATAATAGGACGACGGTATTCCAATAAAACTGGAGGTATAACATTCTGGACTACTACCAAAAAAATAAGCTTCAAAAACCGACCGAATGAAATTATGTAGAGAAACGTAATGCAACTCACGTTAAAAGGTCAGAAATTGCCTACCAAAAAGCATCCGTCAATAAGGCATGACACCGCATGAAAGCTATTGAAAGGCAACCTACATGGAAAAATATTAAAAATTAATGAAATAAAATCACCGGGATCAAGCTTTAGTAAAGAGCGAAGGAGAAACCGAAAGCAGGTATTACCTCACAGAGGCGACGGAAGGCATAGCAGCGCAGAACAGGATCTCGCGCGCAAACCGTAAAAAGCAGTACACTACAATGGCTTAGAGGCCCGTACCTATTCATGCAGAGTATACATGTGGAAGATACGAGCTCATGTAAAACATTGGGCTCTTAGAGATTACAATCGCCATACGGTCCTGCCGTCAGGTTTACAGTGTGATAATGGCGTAAAATTCAAATAGTAATGGATACATTAAGAAATAAACAAAACATAGTAGATCTTTAGGGAATATATAGAATGCAGGACGTGCCAGATGGAAAGTGTTGCACAGATTCATAGAAAACCATTACGCGCAAAAGCGGTTAAGAGAATAATAAAATAGAATACTCAAAGCAATAAAATAAGAAATTACAAATCTACGGCAAAAAGGTAACACTGCCGAATAGATAAAATACAACTGCACACGCGTGAAAAGCGACCGAGGCCCTGGTAATAAAAAGCGAAGAACTAATAAATTCTTTAAAAAAGGCAAGCATGCAATCGTAGAAAACCTAATTCTTGCTTGATAACTGATCACTGAGAAACGTATCCTTGTCAACGTGTAAATGTTTAACAATTGCGATCTCTTCAAGCAGATTGAGGCTCTTATCTTTGGGAGCGTAGTGCAAAACCCTTAAATTTCCTAGCATAGCTGGCTAGTGACCATTGGATTTAAGGTGAGCAACGAGGGAGTAATTATGCTAAATCTGTCCCTTATCAGTGAGTAAATGCTCCTGAAACCTAATTTTAAAAAACCTTCCCGTCTGAGCAATATAAGCTGCTTGATATTCACAGCACTCGAGCATATATACGCTAGGGGCAGTATATTTATCTTTCTGGGGACGCTCGTTGTGAATATATACTGGATTTTATTGGAGGTTGTATGCACTACTCTTATATTTTGATATCGAAAGAGTTTAGCTATGGCGAAGGACACAGTACCTAAAAATGGAAACTTAACAAACCTGTAATTTTGAGGTGCAGTATCGAAGACGGTTTCTCGGTCATGCGGTGATGTTTTTTGCATGTATATTTTGTCTGTTACGGAGGGGGTGTAGCTATTACATAAAGCGACATATTTCAAGTTTTTCAGTTCATCTGTCTTAGATTCAGCGCTAAACGGAATTTCACTGATAGCTCATCTTGTGCGTACACTGATGACACTACGTAGCGTGTGTAACTGAGCCGCTTGTAGAAGTCTCGCGATAAATGTCAAACTTGATGCCATTATTAGTGAGACAAAGCTAGGAAGTGGAGAATATCAGTTCTATTATGACTTCATGGGTAAAGATCATTTTACTATAAAGATTGGTAAACACTTCGGCCAGAATTATAATATCCGATCCTTCAGCGTCATAACCAATTATTATGTCATCAGCATATCGCTGTAAAAGCAATTTTTTTGGATGGTGGAGGCCCGAGCGAAATAGTCACACTCCAAGTAGTTCACGAATGTATCAGCAAGAAAGCCCGCATGACAGTTATCCACGGCCAAGCCATCCGACTCCTTATAGAATTCGTAATTAAAAGTGAAGTAATTTACGAAGTCAAGAGCCTAAGAAGAATTATAACCTCAAGAATTTCATCAGTACACAGACATCGGTGCCTAGGAAGGTTATCCTGAACAACTGAAATAGTCTGTCCTTGAGGAACGTTTGTACAATTTTTTTTATATCAATTGCAGACTGAAGGGAAAGATCTAACATGTAAGAGCTGTAGAAGTCCTTTCTATTAATGATGGCAAAATTTTCTCTAAATGTGAACTAACTGCGAATCGCTTGAAGCAAATATTTAGAGACCAGCTTGCCTGTTTATGCAGTCAAATTAATAACAGGACTTATAGGAAAATCCAACTTACGAATCTTTATTTCTGCCTGCATGTTAGGGGCCTTTGGATTCTTCACTCTAGATTTGGGTAAGAATTCAGTGTAGATGCTATATAGGCATCCACCTAACCAGGCCTTATCTCTTTAGCGTTGTTGTTGAAGTGGTCTTCACTTCAGAGACTGGTTTGATACAGCTCTCCATGCTACTCTATCCTGTGCAAGCTTCTTCATCTCCCATTACCTACTCCAACCTACATCCTTCTGAATCTGCTTAGTGTATTCATCTCTTGGTCTCCCTCTACGATTTTTACCCCCCACGCTGCCCTCCAATACTAAATTGGCGATCCCTTGATGCCTCAGAACATGTCCTACCAACCGATCCCTTCTTCTAGTCTAGGTGTGCCACAAATTTCTCTTCTCCCTAATTCTATTCCATATCTCCTCATTAGTTACGTGATCTACCCATCTAATCTTCAGCATTTTCTGTAGCACCACATTTCGAAAGCTTCTATTCTCTTCTTGTCCAAACATTTTAACGTCCACGTTTCACTTCCATACATGGCCACACTCCATACAAATACTTTCAGAAACGACTTCCTGACACTTAAATCTATATTCGCTGTTAACAAATTTCTCTTTTTCAGAAACGCTTTCCTTGCCATTGCCAGTCTACATTTTATATCCTCTCTACTTCGACCATCATCAGTTATTTTGCTCCCCAAATAGCAAAACTCATTTACTACTTTAAGCGTCTCATTTTCTAATCTAATACCCTCAGTATCACCCGATTTAATTCGATTTTGTCAATGTAGTCGCTGTTATATACTACGACAGCGGTTATAAATTGTAAATCGAGCGTCTTATCTCCATTTCATTAGAGTTTTTTTTAATTTCTGCTTATTCGGTTAGATTTTGAAGTTATTATATAGTGAAAACAATATTGAACACTTATGCGCGTGAGGCTGGCAAACGTACTCTTTTTGCGTAAACAACGTGTTCTCGAATAAGATTTCAAAATATATCTGACGGTAGTATCTGTTCCGGAAAGAACAGTTACCGTGGATGACCATGCAGCTTTGCTAGAAATGAAATGATAATTAAATGGAGACCCTAGCTGCAAACAGGCGTTGATGTACTTCTTTGGGGACATGTTGAAAATGTGTGCCCCAACCAGACCTCGAACCCGGGATCTCCTGCTTACATGGCAGACGCTCTATCCATCTGAGCCACCGCGGGCACGGAGGAAAGTGCGTCTGCAGGGAGTTATCCCTTGCACGCTCCCCGCGAGATCCACATTCCCAACATGTCCACACCACTACATATGATGGGCAAACATCTATTAGGCGCACTACGAATGTAGTGGTGTGGACATGTTGGGAATGTGGATCTCACGGGAAGTGTGCAAGGGATAAGTCCCTGCAGAAGCACTATCCTCTGTGCCCACGGTAGCTCAGGTGGATAGAGCGTCTGTCATGTAAGCAGGAGATCCCGGGTTCGAGTCCCAGTCGGGGCACACGTTTTCAAGATGTCCCCAATGAAGTACATCAACGCCTGTTTGCAGCTAGGGTGTCCATTTAATTATAGATTTCAAAATACATTGGCAGAGATGACCACTCTACCGCCCCCCCTTCCTTTGCCTACAACATCCTGCGAATAGGGGAGCTCTGGTTATCATTACACTGCGCAGATCTTGGCGCTCCGGTAATAGATGGCTGCAGAGGGGCGAAGCTCGTGGCAAACAATCTGAGCGCCGAAAGTTTAAAAACCACGTCTTCCGAAGGTCACAATTGCCTATTAACATAATTATGGTCCAAATTTTCGCGCTTTGGTAACTTGCTAGCGTCTTTTATTTCTCCTTATGAGATCGAGTTCGTCATGTCTCCTTGTTCGACTTATTGAAATATTTCGTGCTGTTATACCTAATCGGCGAATTTCTCATTTACTCTAAACGTTTCTTCCCCGCCTGTAGAGAGGTTGTTGTTTTTTCAAAGATCCGATACACTCCCTACCTCGCTACTGAATCAGGTAACATCACATGGTCAGAAGACTCGAACACAATTGCCTGTGGTAAATCTTCATTGTGTGATATTCTATCATCCCATTATGGAAGACACACACTCCCACTTTTAATTTAAAATTATTAGACTGTTGAGTAATCTCTATTGCCTTCGAGCTAGACGTTTGTGGCTGCCATTACTTGAGTCCTATCAAATCGAATCCGGTGGTCTCCTGGCTTCAAAGTGTTTCCCAACATCTCATCCGTCTACATCTCCCCTTCTACAGTTGCCCTTTTGTTCTCCTAGTCGTTTTTCAACCGTTGTTTTAGTAGTAGGCCTACTCAAGTACCTGCAAATACACTTCGGTCAGTAGCGAGCCAGGATGAGCATTGGAACTTCGAAAAAGCTAGAACCATCCTGAAGGTGTCAGCAGACGGAAACAAATTCATCCGACCACGACATAATATTACTTTAATGAGACATTTACGGTGGTGAAGTTTCACATTTTACTATTTTAACCCCTTTTACGAGATTAGCTACGCTTATTCACATTTATAGTGTATCTGTAGAAGAGCATATAATTGATCCGGATCCGCCAATAAAAATTTCCGATCGATACAGCGCAGCAAAGCGCCGCGTGATTTGATTCGGCCGCTGGGTAGCCGTGCGGTCAAAAGCGCCTTGCCACGGTTCGCACGGTTCCCCCAGTCGGAGGTTCAAGTCCTCCCTTGAGGATTGGTATGTGTGTTGTCCTTAGTTTAAGTTAGATTAAGTAGTCTGTAAGCTTAGGGACCGATGACCTCAGCAGTTTGGTCCCATAGAACTTATCACAAATTTCCAAATTTTTGGATTTGTCTCGCACGAGACACGACGCTAGGTATGGATAGATTCTGTGTGCGGCCTAGAGTGGTCTTCGCCTCACGCTACAGAAACTTCGTGGACAGAAGGGAAGTAACGTTACAGTTTGAACTCGGGTCCTGTCGGATAAAAGTCGGTCATTGTTGTGAGAAGTTTCCCAACCACATCCTCAATGTTGTGAAATAGTCATAATAGCACAAAGCAGACAAGTTGCAGAAGAAATAAAAGAATAAGAAGTAAAAAAAAAAAAAAAACTTGTGGTCTGTTGTCACGCTAACATCATCCGTGGCAATTTCATATCAGTGTATCTAGGACGAGCTTAGGCAAAGCCACGAAATCTTAACTATACCATCTTCACGATGCGGGATCTCCAGGAGAACGTATCATCATATTAGGCCGCCGAAATGAGATCAGATGCGGCCGCGCGATTGCCCGGACCGGTGGAAACTTTATTCGCATTACAGTTCACGCTGAGAGCCTCGTGACAGTAATACCGGCAGAGGCAACCGGTTGCAGTGGACTCCCGCCGCCCACGGATTTCAGCCGCCGCGCCGCGCAGTATGAGCGACCGAGGCGCTCCTAGCGGCAGAGTGCTGATCGCTATCGCACTGAAGGCGGACGGACTTGCCTCGAAGCCGGTCGGCAGCCGCGTTTAGAATCCCATCCGTGACGCCAGAGCAGCCATAACAGAGAGAGACCGTGCTGCGCAGGACGGTTTTATTCAGCAGTAAAAAAAGGGCTAGTGAGTGGAACGGCGGCTCAAATTGAATTTGTTGCTCCATTCAGAATTGGAGGGCCATAAAGTAGTCGGCGGTATTAGTAGCAATTCTCGACGGGTGTTCGGAATGCCGGAAACAAACAGCGGAGGATGGCTACTGGTTTTCTCGTCTCGTCTGAGATGCTGTTTCGCAACTACTTACGGCTACGCCATTTCTAAACGGAATTGGTTTGTTTTGTCGCACAGAGAAGTGTTCTGTATTCTGCATGCGATCTATTTTTGTCTGTCTGTTCTCTGAAATCAAATTCCGAAATTTAATTCGAAGAAGATGGAAGTATAGAACTTCACATCTAGTTGATATCACAGTAAAGACTAAGAAACAGCTCGAGAAAAGAATGATCCCGATCTCACAATTGACATTTCTCCTTTTCTTTCCAGAAACATTGATTATAAAATAAGTTACATACAAATTAGAGAAAAAATTATCTTCTAAAAATGTCATATTTGTTGTCAATTCATTGATATCTGTTGCCATTTCATTGATATCTGTTGCTATCACCTTATCAGAATGGCTCTGAACACTATGGAGTCCCATAGATATCTGTTGCCATCACCTTATCAGAATGGCTCTGAACACTATGGAGTCCCATAGTGTTCAGAGCCATTCTGATAAGGTGATGGCAACAGATATCAATGAAATGGCAACAGATATCAATGAATTGATTACGTCGTCAGTCCCCTAGAACTTAGAACTACTTCAACCTAACTAACCTAAGGACATCACACACATCCATGCCCGAGGTAGGATTCGAACCTGCGACCGTAGCAGTCACGCGGTTCCGGACTGAAGCGCCTAGAACCGCTTGGCCACCGCAGCCGGCATCACCTTATCCAACGGTCCACTTTTTCATGATATTGACAATCTCAGCTAACTATCCTCTGCGTTTCGATCAATTATCTGTATCACTCTACCCAAGTCTACAGATGCCAAGAGTCACATGAGTCTAGTAACTGATTCAAGATCGATAAATTGGACGCTTCTACCAGTCGCTTACTCTGGATACTTATTACATCAATTTCGATGCGAAAAGATTCGTATCGTGAACGATAGTTACCACGATAGGAACTGCGTGAAGAAGGAAAGTGTTAGGTACTGGATTTCGCTATAGTAAGGTTTTAATACAGTAACTGCTTTTTATTTCACAGGGTCTCCACAAGTAAATCTAGTGCCATCTTTTAAAAGACGTATACTAATCAGCTTAACACAGCACTCGCAATCAATTATCAACTGAAGTTAAATAAAACATTATTTAAAAACACTGACAATGTTATATCTTGAACCAAGCAATTTAAATCAACAAAGCAATTTTAAAATCAATAACACACTTTAATTACATCTTAAAATATTTGATCGGTTACAAGACTGGCAGACAAACAGGTTTCAAAAGCAATAACAATTCATAATTAGCTCCTCTGTAGCAATCAACGCACCAAAGAACCTAGGCTCCGTAGGAGTGATTTGTGTGTGTGTGTGTGTGTGTGTGTGTGTGTGTGTGTGTGTGCGTGCGTGTGCGTTTTTGCATGTTACGAATAGCACTAGTGCCTTTGACTTGACTACAACATGCAAAAACGGAAGTTACACACATGCCGTAAACTTGAATACTTAAGAAATATAACCAGTCAATGGACATTAAAACACGAATTGCACGCCAAGACGAATTACTAGTTAAGCTTGAGCTTGGCATACACTGGACTTCACAATCTCAAGGCTCAAATACGACGAGTTTATTTAACATCACTGGCTAGTGGGCTCGTACTTTCCCTTAATAGGCTTCGGGGAACTAACCAGAATACAAATTTGTCTCAGCACAAGTAAATCCAATTAAAACCATGTTCAAAAGAAATACTTCTAAAATCGCCAAATCGGGGCCAGCGACAGTACAATCAAATCAATCTCCCACAGAACAAGACGTACTGGCTCATATTGACAAATAAATGAATGCTGACCAGACCCAACACATCGTGATGTGCAGATGAGATGGGCGGATATTACTAGCGAATAGGCCTCAGCAACCTGCAGCCAAGTTTTAAACCTTGCGTGGCAGAAGTCTTCAATGCAAAAGACGCAATGCGCTACAGAAGACACCATTCAATAGCTCCATTCCTCACTGTACACCTCATCCGGAGAAAACGCGGGTGCAACCCTTCAAGTGCAATGTGTGGCGCCTCTGCAATCTTTCACAGCAGGTGACGTACCAAACAAGAGCTCTAGTGCATTACCGGCGAGCCAGACTTACCTCTCTCCCTCCGCTGTGTAGTGTTAAATCCTCCCTTTTCCCCTTCGCGCCACTTCTATCGGGCCCCGGTCAAAACCATCTTCGTCCGTTCTCCTCGGGTATCGACAGTAGTCGGCTCACGGCTCAAGAGGCATCAATTTCAATATGTAATATTATACAAGATGAAGCAACTGATTCCTCTGAAGCGTGACAGGGAACGATGGGTGAGAAATGGAAGCAGCATGGATTGGTTATTTTAGGCAGGTCTCTCGAAAGACGGTCAATTTGTCGCTAGTACTTTCACACAGTGGACACCCACGCTATGCGTAAGTTCCTTGTCAACTCACAGACGGTCACTTATTATAGGTGCCTGTATGACCTCGTTACCGAATAGCAAAGAGCAGGAATCTCTTATAGCAACGCCAGAGCTTTGGCCGATGACGGTCAATCAGAGCGGTGGGCGCGCATAGTTCGGTTGGTCGCCTCATGGAGTTCGAAGCACAAAAGCTCTTTCATCTCGTTCTTTCGTCCAGCACAGCACACCGGAGGAGAAATAATGCACATTCTTGAGTTACATATCTAACATGGGCGCTTCTGACCAGCAACTTTCAACAGAATGATGGGATTGCTGCAAGCCACGAGCATTCTGCTTGCATTCACATGATTGGAAGTGTCGAAGTTAGGTAAAATTGTGTCCCTTTCACATTGGATTTCGCATGAGGATTTATCGTACATAATGTAGTGTCTTTATTCTCGTTTTTCAACTGTTTCAGAACAAGTGGTGATCCGTATCTGTCTCTTGAGCTAATCTTCCGTAAATTCAAGTGACTAACAGGTTCTTTCACTCGTAAACCTTTTGTAAACAGCTAATAAAATTATTTCCCGTATTTTGTGTCATTGTGTTGATTCGATGTTTGTCCTTAAATGTAACGGCTGACTTTGTATATCAGATGTGTTCACGTATTATACTGTACTTTTCATACATTTAGGCTCCGCGAATTCGTTATCTGATGCCTTTACTTATATAGGGTATTTCACCACGTGTGCCTTGCCTGGACATCCGAATAATTGAGATTTTCCGCATGCAAAACGCACCGTATTCATTTATTCTGAAATTCGATCAGCAGTTGCGCTACACATACTTGCAGTGCTTGCATTTATCTTTCGTAGTAAATTTTCAGTAATCGCCGTAAACACTGGTAACGGAACTGTTACAGTTATACTGTGGCGAGGAAGACCTAATTATAAATTATAGCTTTCCCCATTTTCAGGTAATGAGGTAGCGTCGACAACGTATGGCACATTTGCCCTACACAAATCCAGTCTATAGGGCACGAATTTATTATACTTTGAAACCCTATGAAGTAAGGTTTACTGTTAATATTCGACTACCAAGTTCTTACTACCGAGGAAACCCTTCCCCCTTTCGTTGTGTTTTGCGTAGACTTTGTCATCTCCAAACACAATTTCCGAAGTCAGATTGCTTTACTAATAAGAGCATTTTTCAGGCTGCAGATCGGGTTCATGATTCAGGTATAGTTTCAAAAGGACTGGCAGGCCTATAACCTCCTGGTGCTAGAGTGTCCCCAGGAACTCGGAGATAGAGTAGGTGGGTTTGCTGTGGTTGCAGCTACATCAGTACAGTGGCTCAAGGTGCCCTGAGAGCTATAATGCGGTAACTGGAAGGGAAGTATGTTAGTGTGTAACTTCCAACGACGACAAGGTCATTAGAGACGGAGTAGAAGTTCAGACTGGGGAAGGATGGGAACGGAAACCGAACGTGCCCTTTTCGGAGAGCCCGTCGCGGCATCTACCCCCAAATGATTTCGGGAAGCCATGGAAAACATTAACTGCGTAGCCGGTCAGGGATTTAAACCACAGTCCTCCTCAATACGAGTCCAGTGTCCGTCCCGTTCAGTAGCACGGTAACAAATAGCTTGGATAGTACGCCTGCAGTCTGCCCACTGGTGGTCTTGTGAGTGAAATTTATGGAGTCTAGTTGATATTGGTTCCGCCGACTCGATTTTGTTGGTTGCACGTACTGGCGTAACATGCTTAATAAAATGTACTGCATCCATCTGAAGATTCTGTTGATCTTTGTTACTGTGGTTCGTACGTCGATGGCATAATACGCTTGGGGCCTGAAGTTGACATTTTTTCGCGTCGAAACTGGTTGCCTGTTTTGAATAAACGACGTTTGAATTACAGTACAGTTGTTGATTTCAGTTTTCAGTATTCAAGACTTCAAGCCCAGCTGCTGTCCCACTGTCCTCGATGGATCACCATTGAATTTAGACGATGTTTGAACGGTAAAAAATTTTAGTGACTAGGGGAAAAAATTATAGAGTGAGTTCCACAGGGTTTCGTTTTGGGCTCTTTGTAGTTGTGGATGACCCTACCCTTAACATTCAGCGAACAAAATTGGTACTTTTTGGAGATGATAGTAGACATATAATGAACCCTTGTAGAGAGAGAGCAGCAGAAGAGTTGGCAAATGATATTTTCTAAACAATTATTAAGCGGTTCTTTGAAAATGGACTCTCTCAATTCGGAAAAAACACATTCTGTGCAACAAATAGAGTCATATCAACAATTGTAGGGCATGAGCAACGCCAGAGGAAGAAGCGTATTACTGAGCTTCTCGAACAATTAAGTTTAGCTACTTCCGCTCTTTGTATAATTGCTAATCTTGGAACTAATGTATCAACCTCCTGACATATTTTGCATATTCCATTCAATAATTTCTTACTGAAGAATTTTCTGGGGTAACTCAACACTTAGGAAGAAAGTACTGATCGCACAAAAGCGAGCAATGAGAATAGTATGTGGCCTTCGCCCTTGGGTGTCATGCATGTACCTCTTCAAAGAACTAGGCATTTTAACTGCGGCGTCACAATAAGTATATTCGCTAAAGAAATTCAGCATAAATAATCCAGCACAAGTGATGTCTATACCTACAATACTACAGGGAAAATGACCTTTATTACCCAGTGTTAAGGCTGTCAGTGGCTCAGAAAGGAGTTTAATAAGCAGACAAAAAATTTTTATCCTTTTCCCAATAACATAAAATGTCTGACAACTAGCGAAGTAAGTTTTAAATCTAATTTAAAATCAGTTCTCCTGGACAACACCTTCTACTCCATTGAGGAATTTTTACTTAAAAAATGGTAGCCAGTAAACAATAAAATAAAAAAGACTGAGGACAGTTGCGTGAGTAGTACTAACAATAATATGTTCATCAACGTTAACAATAATTCCGTATACATTTCTTGTAAACTGACTCGTTCCACATCATTTCGATAAAGGATGATTTAGGGAATTTGTAACTAACTAACTAAATAACCAACTACACTGCTGAAAAAAAAATCGCAACGTGATAAAATAGTTAAAATACAGAAACGAAATTTCGAGAATACATTTGTCTCGGTAAAATACTTCAGAGATTATCATTGCAAGATCATAGGTTAATGTATGCGTGAGGTAAGCCATTGTAAATGTGAAATGCCGGATAAAGCAACATGTCGACACTGTACAGCACGTTGGGTTACAACAGCAGCATGTGTCCGATCATTATTCTTTTGGAAAACACTCCCTGGAGTGCACAATACATAACTACTGTTACGCGACAGGTGCGAAATCTGACTATACATCTTTCATATGTAGAAACACGCCTACCAATTTTCGTTTATGTCGCACAACTTCTTCTTGGTGCTGCGATTTTTTTTTACCGTCAGCGTATTTGTGTTGCGGAGAAGATAGTGTTATGCCTCCGTCTGCCAACATTGCCGTTTATCGTCCTGCGATATTACTGCTTGGGTTGGTCAGGACCCAACGACTGTCAAACGAGTACGGAACTGATATGTCTAAGAGAGCTGTAGTCACTGTCATGAAGGATCTCAACCACCCTCCAAAATTAGCGCCCGAGAGGACAGACACATTGTTCGATGCGTCCTGCAGGATCATCATGTACCTTAAGACAGGGCTCGCTTGCAACAAGTATCCGAAAAAGTACCGCCTCACCGTAAAAAGACTGTATGTGCGTGGCAAGCATACGTAGCATGGAGACGCAAACACAATTTTGTTTATTACGTTCACTTTTCTTCCGCACCCTGCATGTCTTCGGATCCGGAAAGACACACGCCCATCTAGTCTTAGAACAAATGTCTACCGGCAGTTGAAAAGTGAGCAGCTGTGTTACTCATCCTCATCCGAGAATTAGTTCAACCAGTCTCAACAATTTCTGAGCCGGTATAATCTCTCATGCCTGGACCAGAACATTGCGATTCTGAACAATGGTAGATTGCAAATATTATTTGTTCACAAACGGACTTTCTACTTCTTAAGACATCCACTTCTGGCGAAGATAACGGGGGAGTGGCCCTTCGAAACATAGCGCTTTTCGACGAACTCACCCAGCTGGGAACACGAGAATATATTAGATCAGACTGTTGATGGCGTCTCTCCACGCATTCTACACTAAGCCCCCAAGAAACTGCCATAAGCATTCGAATTCAAGTACAGAGGTATGTAAACAGGCAGAATACGGCGCTGCGGTAGGCAACGCCTATATAAGACAAGTGTGTGGCGCAGTTGTTAGATCGGTGCTGCTGCTACAGTGGCAGGTTATCAAGATTTAAGTGAATTTCAACGTGGTGCACGAGCGATGGGGCAGAGCAACTTTGAGGTAGCGATGAAATGGGGATTTTCCCGTACGACCATTTCACGAGTATAGCGTTAATATCAGGAATAAAGTAAAACATCACATCTCTGACATCGCTGTGACAGAAGCGCAATCCTTCTGCGAGTTGTCGCAGGTTTCAGTGCTGGGCCATCAAAAAGTGTCAGCGTGCGAACAATTCAACGAAACATCATCGATATGGGCTTTCGGAGCTAACAAGCAACTCATGTCCCTTGATGACCGCGCGACACAAAGACTTACGCCTCGGCTGGTTCCGTCAACACCGACATTGGACTGTTGATGACTGTTTCAAATTGTATCTAGCGGATGGTTTGCACGGGTTTGAAGACAACCTTATGAATCCATGGACCCTGCGTGTCAGCAGGGGACTGTTGAAGCTGGTGGAGGCTATGTACTGCTGTGGGGCGTGTGCAGTTGTAATGATATGCGACCCCTGATATGTCTAGTTACGAGTCTGACTGGTGACACGTACGTAAGCATCCTGTCCCATCAGCTGCACCCATTCATGTCCATTGGCCAGTTCCAGCAGGACAATGCGACACCCCACACGTCCAGAACTGCTACAGAGTGGCTCCAGGAAGACTCTTCTGAGTTTAAGCACTTCCGCTCGCCACAAAACTCATCAGACATGAACATTATAGACCATATCTGGGATGCCTTGCAACGTGAGATCTTCAGAAGAGATCTCCACCCCCCCCCCCCCCTCTCCTCGTACTCTTACAGATTTATGGAGACCCCTGCAGGATTCATGCTGTCATTTCCTTCCAACACTACTTCAGACATTAGTCTAGTCCATGCCACGTCATGTGCGGCACTTTGGTGTGCTCACTGGGGCCCCACATGATATTAGGCAGGTTTACCGGTTTCTTTTGCTCTTCGGCGTATGTAGCGCGGGATTAGCCGAGCGGTCTTAGGCGCTGCAGTAATGGACTGTGCGGCTGGTCCCGACGGAGTTTCGAGTCCTCCCTCGGGCATAAGTGTGTGTGTTTGTCCTTAGGATAATTTAGGTCAAGTAGTGTGTAAGCTTAGGGACTGATGACCTTAGCAGTTAAGTCCCATAAAATTTCTCACACATTTGAACATTTCATCAGTGTACATTAGTCGGCAGCCTATTTTTACATTCGAAACCCCCTAAGACGAGGATTGTCGAACTCCAAGAACTTTTTAGGCATGCGGACTACTTCACTGTAGAATGTCTGCAGTTCTTTCCTTGTATCACTAGAACGCAAAGACATTCCAAAATATTTGACCAGCGACAAGAAAAACATATGCAAACACAGAAAGCAGGAACTTGGGTAAAGTAACCACTGAAAAGGAACGTCATGATTAGAAATATATCTGTGAAATGCCTTTTATTCGTTTCCAGTCAGAAAAACATTGTTAATTAGGAACGCTGCTGCGCAAACAACTCTTGTAACCGGAACAATTAATGGAAATATACGAGCAGTTACGGGGTAACTTGTCCTTTACCGGTGTGTTACCTAAAATTCAGCAGGCTACCTTCCCTTAACTCTATTCGCTTCTCTTTTACTACATTCACCTCTGTGTTAGAATGGCTCAGAATTTTCCACCCACTCGCTCTCGTCAAAGACAGATGAAATAGTTAAGTGACTTTCCGTTATATGAGTCTGATGGATGCTCGTAGCTCAAGCCGGTTCTCCTTTAAGTTCCCATACCACCTCCGTTTTCTCAGCACTCGTGGATACATCGGATTACTGCAATAATATCTCTCGTCTAAATCTCTCTTCTGTCTGCTGATCTTCTCTCCTCCTTTTTACAGAATCAAGTGACTCCTACTACATATGAATATGGGACTGCCTGCTTCGAAATTGTTAATAATAGTGCATTGGTGATTGATGCCTCTTCTCCTGGTCTGAAAACCTTTGAAACACAAGCCTTCGGTCACGACCTGGCAATTCCCTTGCTTAGGCCCTGTCGACCGTGAGTTTTTGGCTACGGTGAGCTCATTCCCCTGCACCAGAAGTCGTTGCCGGCCTGGAGCTCCCAGTCCTCATTAACTCGTTACACTAAATCGTCTGGAGCATGAGCATTCCTCTGGCCCAGGTTATCTGAGACATTTTGGAGGCACTCTCGTAACAGGAGCTACCTCCAGCAGATACATACGATACGTCATACTTATCGCCGTACGTTCTTTTCAGAATTCCAGAGGCATGAACTACTTCATCTCCCGTACAAATTATTTTCTTGGAAAATGCTGGACCGAAAATTTTTTTAAGCGCTTGTTCTAATGTATGGGCATATCTAAATTCAAATTTCGAGGCTCTCATCCCAGTTAGTGCAGTAAGAGCGTTTCCATTACAACGAGATTTTTCCAGTATTTTTGATCGTGAGTTCGATATTTTGTCTGACACCTCCCATGTGTACCTTGTGTCAGCCAAGTGCAACATTGGACTAAAGAAGAAAAGGAGGGTTGAAAGAAGAACCAACGAAAATGGTTTTTGAACGAACCTATAAAATAGTTCATAGAAGTGATCAGCCAGTGAAGAGGGATAATACTGTGCCGACACAAACGTAGCTGTATTTGAACTAGGAATGGCAAAAACCGGTCGGTTAAAAACGGTACGGTTGTTTTAGTTCTTAATAACCGGTATTTTTCGGTATGTGATTCTTATTGATTATAACACTTTTTTTTATTTTTTTGCTAATAATCGAGTAAAAAACTGGAATATCAACTAGCCACAATAACAGTGCTAAAACTTTTCGTTGTTAAATAAACAATAAACATTTCGTAAACGAAGCTGTAATTTATATTCGTAATATTAACAACGCCGACAGAAAAGGAGCAACAAACATGTGACATAAGAACTGGTACTGCATTGCTGAAACAATTATTCTCCCAGTTTCCGTCAGCCCGGATCTACGGGGGGGGGGGGGGGGGGGGGGCAAAGCAGGGTACAATTTCAAGGGGCGTCAAATTCATACGCTTGAAGAAGAAAAAAACCTTGTTTCACATAGCGCCTAGCAACCAGCACGCGTTAGTCTATGGATTAATCATATGATTTCGAAACGCATCAGTGTTGGTTTCTGAGCATTTTTGAACGAATCATATGTTAATTTTTGAATGCGAGCACAGCGTACGTGATGTCTCTGCTAGGGGAATTACCGTCGCATCTACAAATAAAAAACTTTCCCTCAGACAAAAGGGGACGGGGCTGTACGAGCTGAGCAAAATAAACCCGAATGCGTGAATGCCAATCGCTGGCTGACTGGGTGTTCAAATGATCAGCGTTGTTATAATTATTAGTTCAAATGGTTCAAATGGCTCTGAGCACTATGGGACTTAACTTCTGAGGTCATCAGTCCCCTAGAACTTAGAACTACTTAAACCTAACTAACCTAAGGACATCACACAGATCCATGCCCGAGGCAGGATCCAAACCTGCGACCGTAGCGGTTGCGCGGTTCCAGACTGTAGCGCCTAGAACCGCTCGGCCACGACGACCGGCTAATTATTAGTTAAATCCGTAGATTCAGACTACCAGAGTGGAAATAAACGACTAAAAGGAATAACAGGTAAGGAAGATTACATACTAGTCTTCTCTGTGTATCCAAGAAAATAAAATTTTGACAGAAAATTTTTGGCTGTTAGCTACAGTACTAAGGACCAGTTGTACAATGCCTGGTTAGGAGCCTCTTAAGTTCTATTCTCGGAATAGCGCGGAAAACGTGTTGTACCAACACGTATAACGCCTATCCGGAGAATAAAAGCGGGATAACTAAACTGGCGGTTCTGGTAGGGTTAGCAAAGTTAACAGGAGAATAAATTTTGACAACGACAGGAACAGTTACAGAATTAATGATGACAAAACGGTTTGTTAGAAAGAGGAAGGAGACGAAACGGGGAGATCACACAAATTAGTGACGATTCCAAATTTGTATAAAAACTTCGTACTTCAACTTTTCGATTTTGTATTTGAGGAACTGGAGCGTATGAATGAAATGTGAAACTATTTCCTAACACAAAACTTTCTGCTTATATTAGGCCTAATAGGCATTTGATACTGGCACTTTTTAAATTATATTCGGTCGTGTTATTTATGTCAATGAGGTAGGTAAAACGAACATTTGTGCCAAAACAGTCTCGCTTATTCGGCGTGTGTTAAAATGTTGCAATATTAGAAAGGTTTGTTTCGTTTAATCTACAGACAGTGGCAAAAGAGAGTTAAATAAAAAAGTCAAGAAACGACACCAGTCTTGGGTACTATTCGCATTAGCAACTTTTTTCAGTATTAGCCACCTACGATTTGATGTTTCATGAAGCGAAACGTTTGACGAACTTTTATGACGTAGTAAATTCTTTCGCAGAAACGAAAGCACGCCGTGTAAAGCTGTAGCAAGAGTAGAGAGAAAAAAAATGCCAGGGACTAAGGACTGAAGAAATATGTACTGTCTTGCTTGTCTCTTGTCTTTACTGGTTTTATGGTTCAAATGGCTCTGAGCACTATGGTACTTAACATCTGAGGTCATCAGTCCTCTAGAACTTAGAACTACTTAAAACTAACTAACCTAAGGATATCACACACATCCATGCCCGAGGCAAGATTCGAACCTGCGACCGTAGCAGTAGCGCGGTTCCAGACTGAAGCGCCTAGAACCGCTCGTATTGGTTTTATGTTTCCTGTTCTTAATTTTATGTCACACAAAAGAGAAGTTGTCAGCTAATAGGCAATAAAGGGTGCAAATTTTCTGAAGAGCTTTTATCCTCCAGTTACAAATAATCCTTCCCAGTATAAATCATGAGTTGTTTTTAAAGGGGGTTAGGATGTCAATTGGCCGACTAGGAGCAGGAAAGGCACGCAGGACATTTTAATTTCCACTGCCCTCAATATAAGTTTGATGGCTTCCATTACAAAATACACACGTTTGAATACCACAGAGCGAAATGCAGTGACGTGCGATAGAAGAATGCTGTGTGAAGAGGCGTGGCACTGCACTTTGGCACACTTTAGACCAAATAACATGTCTTACACTTCCTCGAACATATATGTTTTATGTATCAAACTCTTCAAAACGATGTACCCTACAAAATGAATATGTTTTTGAAAAGTCCATTTTTTAAATTTTTGACGTCCTATCCCAAACGCTCGAAAGGGGGGGGGGGGGCAGGGGGGTTAGAAATATCGTAGATCTATGGCTGGTTGTCGTGTATCGTGAACGAGCAATGTGCAAAACTTGACCTTGCCTGTTCTGTAAGGTAATTTGTTGCTGTCCTCACGAGACATCAATTGTGTTCCAGAATGGCGCCAACCCTACTCCAGAAATATTTCTACGAAGTGACAGGGCAATGAAATATAAGGCTTCATTTACTTCAAAAGATTAATGATTTGTCTGACATTTCTATGAAATATAAAACAGGAAGGAAACTATCGTACCAGTAATAAAGTAAAAATTTAACAACGATTACATTATAGTACACAATAAAAATAGAAATTAGCTGATCTCTGTCTACATAATACACCTTTATTTGCATGTAGCCACCGAAAGTGGACAAACTAACACGAAAAACAGAGCTGTTCAGCCTCAGTTTTCTCCCTTTAGCACCGACTATTCTTAATGCCAAAATAATGGTATCATCCCGGATTACACCATGATTTTGAGCAGTGTTTCATAAAATTAGGACCAGTAGTGGAATACTAGTAAATTTTTTGTAGTATTCAACCACTTATCAATTTTAGAGAAAAGCTGTTGCCGGTGAATGGACAAAGTTTTCTTTTATTTGCCTATTTAATTTAGTATTTTGCTTCTATGTATCTTAAAAGTGAGAGAGTCAAAAATTTTCAATCCTTGTTCGATTTGTTCGTTTTTTGTAGGAAATGATAGGCATGAAATCCGGAAGAAAAGGTTATTCACGGAACCGGTTATTTTGAGCGGTTTCAACACTAAGGTTAAACTGGCGTGAAAAAAAAACGATATAACCGAAAACCGACTGTTTCAGCGATAGCCGCCACCCCTAACTTGAACTCGTGCCGCTGGCGCTCTTGGACGGCGGTGGCGGCTGTGCAACTGTGGCGTCTACTAAAGAAAGCTGCCTGCGATCTGCCGCGCAGTGACATCACGAGTTCTCAACCACCACCAGTTGGAAACCTGCGGCGACCATCGTTGAAGTCCTCCACGCTGGAGCAGAAGTTTGGTTTTGCGGGCTCAGTATCTTCAGGGGCGCCACATACCGTAGGGTGATCCGGTGTGCTAACGGTTCCCTGCTCGGGGCTGTCAGCCCTGGTGTGCCTCGCTGCATGCGTAGAAGTGCTGGGTGAGCCTCTTTGCTGTCCAGAAACGCCTTTGTTGTGACTGAGGACACCGCTGGTGTGGCTGGCCGAAGGCGAGTTGCCTGTCTTAGGTTTATGACGTGGTGGCTTCAATCTTATCGGTTGCTGTCTTTCATCACAATTCAGTTTGAGGATAAGTTATTATAAATTTTATTGAATGTGTTCATAAATGTGGATGGTTGTTCTTGTAAAGGGAAATATTTTAAATTTTGTCTAATTGAGGCTTATTGTCGTATATGAATAATCGGAGATTTATAAATTAAGGTTTTCAACATGGCTGTCAATCAGTGACTGTTGTATAATACAAAATTTTGAAAAGCACAGCCCTCAGTCGAGAACACAATTAATTTGTAACCTAGGTTTCGGTGGCACAAGGGACACCTTCTTCGGACAAAATTGAAACTAAATGTTACAGCATAACGTACCAAAAAATACGAAAGCTGCGGTCGTACCTGACAGCGTCAGATAGTCAGAATTAAAATAAAATGCAACAGAGGTGCAAGCCACTAGGGCCTGCCATGTGTCCTCTGCTACAGTCGACACAAACTGGAACATCAAGTGAATTGTGCGCTACGGCAACTTCAAGACAATACCGCCATCTGGTGGGTAATTGGTAAAACAAGCTATTTTGTAAACATCTATCGTAACTGCACAGAGGGAAATAAACAAACACCTGAACGGTGTTCATGAAGTAATCCATGAAATGACATTACTGCTTGCTATAATAGATACGTTGTAAAAACCAAAAAAGTTTTTTTTTTAATTTACGTATCTGAGCCGTAAAAAATAGAAAGAAAAGGTATCTCTGAATTTGCAAGAAGTAGTTGCTACATCAAAGTGTTAGATTTCGTCAAGCAGCGGCTTGATACAACTGAAATAACTTCTTCCGCGCAACTGCACCTGCTCGTTGAGAAAAAGTCCGTCATTCTAAAGTAAATGCTTGAAAATTTCCAGTTCCTCCAAAATATCAAGTTTACGCCCTTTTTTTCAATATGCAAAATTTACAACTTCTCAACCCCTTTAGGAGAGTGCCTTGTGATTAACAGGTGATCTGCAAAAGAAAAATTAGGGCACACGAACCGTTTTTCCTCAGAAAATGTTCTTTACAGCGAATTGAAAAGGCACGTCCTGTTTGACCAATATAATAGGCACCGCAAGTGTCACATGAAATCCTTTAGACACCAGAATTCTGCAGATTTGGTTTATAAATTTCTTTACTGAAGATGTTGTACCGTGGTGTCTTTTACAAATTATGTCTTGTTCCATGATTTTGGCTTATCAAAGGCTGAGGAAGTTAACCCTGAAAGAAAATCCTCAATTACGTAGCAAGCCAGTAAAAGAGCTTATTTGTAGTTACTTTCAAGATACATAAGAGCCTCGGAACGCGATCAACTCGATTAACACACCAGAATGTCGGGGATGATGGTTTCCGGCCTGATGATAGACAGGATCTTGCAAAAACGCAAAAATCCTGGAGAAGACATAAACGGATTGGGACCATCAAATTACTCCCTAAGTCCCCAAACCAACCATCCAACCAATTTCTGTGATAATAATAGTGTTCTGCGGATTAACATAGTAAGCACCTTTCTAAACTGGTGTTACATAAATACCGCTTATTTACATCTGCGTTGCGTTCTCATGAATGTCCAGCACTTGAATTTTCCAACAACTAACTGTTTATAAGCTGAAGGCTGACAAACAGATTAGAGAAACTGTACATCTTCTGATTTACAGAGCTTTAGAGGTTTGCGCGTCTTATTCTTGCAGAGATTGTTACAAATCTGTGCGTAGGGAAATATTTGATTCTTTTTTGCAAAACGGCTATATCTCTGTGTCAGTAAAATAGTATGTAAACGCTTTTAACTAACGTACAGGTCATCAGCCTATTCCAGCAATCTGTCCAGTATTGCATGTGTAGTGCAGAGGTTAAAATATGAAATATGCACGCACTCCGTCAGATATGCACTGTCATGTAGGTCTATACATTGACGGAAACAAACTACGGAATTTGATTGGTAGATAAATTTCATTTTAATTATGTCAGATTGACCGTTGTGATAATTGTATGTGCTGGGCTCGAAATGGCCACTTGTCATTATTACCCTGCTGGCAGTAAAATATTTTACGCCTTTAACAACCACGAGGCAGTAGTAAAATCACTGCCGTATCCTTTACCTCCGTATTTCCTACTCCTTCAAGGCTAGCAAGATAACCTCTGCGCAGTTTGGAATGTAAGGAGTCAGACTTTGCATCTGTATCTGTAGAGACCTATATACTCTATAATACACTGTACAGTGTATAGCGAAGTGCACTTTGAATCTATATAAGCTGCTGTCTGTCCTAATCGGATTGATATAAATGCCTCAGTTCGTGTCCTAATCTGCCTTACCTCTCAATTCCTCAGTTTCTCCCGCCGTATTTATCGATCGAACGGTCCACCTTACCTTGTTTTCATGACCCTACACAAAATGTACAATAGAGGTGGATAGTTGTCTAAAGTTTGCAAAATTAATGCAACAGCGTTTCAGGAGGGCATCATTCCCTTCCTCCAGAGATTCCTATTAACGTAACCTGAACAGTTCCCTGAAATAGGCTGTACCAACCCGCTACGATCTCGTCAGTGCGCTTCTGAATTTGTTTGATGTATGTTGTCTGCCTATTTTGTACAACAATCCAAACAGCGGAGTAGTATTCGAAAATTGGTACCGCTAGCGCCTTGTATTCGGTTTCCTCTTCAAATTGACGTCAATTTTGCAATGTTCCAAAGAAATTCAAGTCTTTCTTTCACCTTTCTGATTGCTTATTTCAAGGGAACTTCGTTTTGACAAACTCAAGTAATTTTCTTCTAATTCTCTACATACAATCGGATCCTAGCTCTCTACGACGAGGATTATTTACAGAGAGTTGCTCCATTTCACAAAGTAGGAAAGCTAAATCTTTCCGAATTATAGTAATCGAGTGATCATCCTTCCCAGTGAACAATTCGAAGTCTTGTTACGAAAATGGTTCAAATGGCTCTGAGCGCTATGGGACTCAACATCTTAGGTCATAAGTCCCCTAGAACTTAGAACTACTTAAACCTAACTAACCTAAGGACATCACACACACCCATGCCCGAGGCAGGATTCGAACCTGCGACCGTAGCAGTCCCGTGGTTCCGGACTGCAGCGCCAGAACCGCACGGCCACCACGGCCGGGAAGTCTTGTTACGTTTCCTTAAGGTACACTCGATGTCATTTTCGCTGCTGTTGGATATCCACAATACAGCATGACATACTGGATTCTACATGTAAAAAAATCTTCGTTCCAGTTACTTGTTTGTGAAGACATTCCTCATACTTCCATCTTGATTATTAAGTCAACAGTGTGAGATAGTCTGTTTAGAAAGTGCTATGAAAATACAGCCTTCAGGTTGCATGTACTATTAGTTTGGTGTTTAATTTCGTATCGTGTTTGTTTTGCACATTGGTATTTCTGTTGCTGAGGGCTTATTTAATGTCATTTTTTTGTTTTTAGTTCACCGTTGATATTTTAGTTTACAAACTGTCACGTTGTCGTTTGATGATAGTGAGTTGGGCTGTGGACGCTAGAAAATGGAGTGTCAAGTGGAGAAATCGGAACATTTCCGACATATTCTTATGTTATGCGTATCTGCGTTGTTTGTTAAGCTTCGTGGAAAAACGCTACGAACTTGCGCACAAACTCAATTTATGCAGCACTTCCTTTATGATGAGTGTGCACTATGTTTCACATACATTAGTGCACTTTTAAGTGGGTTTTATGATTCTGAGGCTATAAGCAGCTCAAGAAATAATCAGTAAATATGACATAGACAAAGGAGTAGTTTAGAAGATTCTTCAGACTATTTGGCCTGGTGAACTTGTGCATCAGCTCACGAAACAGGCTCGGACGAGTCGAGTGGTCGAGCGCAGAGGCATTCAAATTCATGAATGCATGTCTTCCCTCAGCAATAGCAACATGTTTAAGTTAATTGGAATAAACAATGGACCGAGAGGCTCTAAGGAGACATGCATATTTTTAACAGAATATTATTTCTGTTGCATTGAGATCTTCGCTTACGAGTTGCAGATGAAGATTTTCATGGCGTTTCTCACTTGCCACAGCTGCGAGAGAGAATTTGGTCGTGGACTAATTTTATATTTTCGAAAAACGACATTCTGTCTATGAAAAATGTAACTGACGGCACAATGAATGTACTTTAGATCACTTGCATTGTCGTAGTAGTTTCTCTAACATATTATAGCCACCATTTTCATAAATTTTTGTTACCCGTTGGCAACTCTATTAACTCGTCATTCGCGAAGACTGTCCTAGAATCACACGCTCAGCATTTTACGGGATTCAGCGCAAATTTTTGACGTCTGACAACGATATCCGAAGCCCGAGGATTATGACAAAGAAGGCGTTAAACATTATTGTTGCTGCGGTGTGTCACCAGGATTCCATCCTGAAGATGGGCAGTGTATGGCTGAGAACGGAAGATAATCAGTTCATGTTCTAATAACGTGTGTAAAATAAATCAAAATAAGTGTGTAACCTACAAATCTGTTTAATTAGTATCACAGTGATGACAGAAACGAGTGTATTTTAGGGTTTAGTGTTTCGTTTGTGTTTTTGTTGCTGATGAGAGCTTGGGGAGGGCACAGCTTATGCGTTGCGTATCACGATGGGTTGTGCAAATTGAAATGCCAATACAAATGTGACCTACGACAGTTGGAACTTATTACCATCCACATTCTACGTCTCTTAGCACGTTCACTACACGGTTTTTCATTAGATCTTTGTAACACTCTCTTTACTTTTGGTAGGCGTGTATTGTGGTATAACTCCCGAGGTTGCGCGAGCAGCAACGGTTTGTTCCCTGTGAACGCAACGAGTAAGTGATGCAACATCCCAGAAGATTTCCTAAATATCTATATCCTCGAAAAACCTTTAAAATCGATACATCTGCAGAAACTCTCATTGCAAAGACTCAGAAAAATGGTTGGTCCAGTGGTTTCTAGCTTGATGACGAAACGAAAAGCACCGTTAAGGCTCACACGGAGCAGTAAATGTACAGTACAGTGGCGAAGCGGAATTAGTGCCAAACAAATGGCCTTCCCTTGAAACTTTGTCTTCGGTGTTTCCGCTATGAACAAAGACACAAGTAGTTGGTCTTTGTTGCGAGTAGGTTCCTGTCGCCGACCTTTCCTCTTAATTACGACCGCAAACCAATGTACGCTGCGCTTCTATCCGTAATTGAAAGCCAATCTCTCAATAATTCCGGTCTGAAGCGTAATTGATTCCTGATCACAACACTCGAATTCAGTAATTCCTATTACGTATCTGACTCGAAGTGATTGAAGGACATACGCCGTTCTCTTCAGTGGCATTCCAAGACGAAGAATTAATAATTGTACCAGGCGTGGGAAGAAATATTGCCAATACCGTCTCTTGCAGAATTGAAACAGATGAGGGCACTTGCCTTTCCTCTACATGTATAGACAATTACGTGTGGTGAAATACGACGAGGAGAAGATGATAGTCGTATTATATGCACAGATTTCTTCGGCTTTTTCTGTTCTTCATTATTGGTAGAGCAATAATTGAAATTAAAACTCTCACGGAAGTTGGAAATTTGTGGTAAGGTCTTACGGGACCAAACTGCTGAGGTCCTCGCTCCTTAAGCTTACACACTATTTAATCTAACTTAAACTAACTTACGCTAAGGGCGACACACACACCCACGCCCGAGGAAGGACTCGAACCTCCCACGGGGGGAGCCGCGCGGACCGTGACAAGACACCCAAGACCGCGCGGCTACCCCGCGCGACGAACTACTCTCATGAGCAGTGAAAGTAAAGCAGTAAGCATGAACGTTTATCACCCAGAAAACGATTAAAAACACAATCTGATCATGAACACGTAATAAAATAGTAACAGACACACAGGCTTGCTTCTGTCGAACGCTGAACAATATAGATTCACTAAGAAAATGACCAAAAAATTTAATAATGTGTTTAGTTTCGGCTTACAGCTCCGTGCAGTGCAGGCGAGGATGTTCCTTCAGACGTGTAATCGTTCGCTCTAAGTTTAAAAGAATATTGGGTTAACACATCCGTGAACTTGTCAGATCGGAGCACACGTTCAAAATACTATTTACATTTAATATCGTAGTTGGCAGTCCTATCATTATCGTATATGTCACAACATATCACATTAACATTCCAGTCCCTCTGCAAGGAAGTGGAACTCGTCCGTAACAGCAGTCAAAGAACTACCTTGCCGTATCTGGAACCTAATTTCATTCAAAGAAGTTGTACTTATTGCTAGTGGCTTGCTTTTCCGTCTCAGGGAAATTTATTATATTAAAACTTCATCTACATAAAGTCTCTTTTTAACATATAATAGACACCACATCACTGGGCATGACGTCCAACGCTGCTGGGGGACTTCATGCGCTGTGCTATGGAGCGTGTATTAGCCAGTTTTGTCCTGACGACAACAAAGAAATCCACGGTACTCTGGTCATCTGGTCTCAACTGTGACCGTTCATTACTAACGAGGTAGATGGGGCTAAGGGACCGGAATCATAATAATTTGAGGGTATGAAGATTAGAGGTTCACTTTCCGTCGACAACAAGGACTTAGGGAAGGATGAAGAAGGAAATCGGACTTGTTCTTTCAAATGAATTACTCTGGTATTTACCTTTAGCGATATCTGGAAATCAATAACTTACTGCCAGCCGGAAGCAAACCTGGAGGCATTTCATCAGCAGCACACGCCAGGAAAGCCTACATTATTATGCTTTTTTTCAGTGTGATAACTCTGCTTTATTTCAGTCTTATTGTAATCAATTTTCAAACCTTCTTTGGAATTTGATTTCTCTCTCTCTCTCTCTCTCTCTCTCTCTCTCTCTCTCTCTCTCTCCCTCTCTCTCTCTGTCTCTCCCTCTCTCTCTCTCTCTCTCACTCTCTCTCTCTCTCCCTCTCTATCTCGGATGACCCGACTTTTAACATTTAAAAATGCATTAATTCACGAAACAATGTGTGTAGAGAGATAGAGCTTGATACACAAAATTGAAATGATGTGTTTTATGGAAACCAAAGATGAGAGAAAAAACCGACGAACATATGGTGCTGGACAGCAACAGATCAGTGAAGCCGCATAAGAACACGCACAACTGCAGAATTTCGGCTACCGAAAACGCTAGAACTGTCGTGGGGACGAGAAAGTCACGATGTGTGTGGATTTGTCACATTAGTCGTGATCGAACCCTTTTTCTTCGAAGAAATGGCATGAACTGCTTCTTAAATTGTCAGCTTCACGGGTACGAGGTACGCCTTTATGTTACAGAATCGCATCATCCTTAGCCTGACTGGTAAACACCTGCTGGAAGGTAAGTCTTTAACGCAGGATGGTGTTCCAGACCGTATTGCTATAGGCGTGAAAGCGCTCTTGTGCATTTCGTTTGGTGAGGATCGTGATTTCCGCCATGCTAGACCTCCCAGATCCCCGACTTCAATCCGTTTGATTATTGGTTGTGGAGATACCTGAAGTCGCAAGTCTACTGCGATCTTCCTATCTGTTTAGGAATACTAAAATACGACATCCGACGGTATATCTCGCCATAGCTACAGATACGCTGTACAGTCTTGCCCCTCGACTGTAGGTATTGATGACTAACGACTGACATGTTGAGCATCTGTTATAAAGAACACTGCCTATGCTAAAAATCAAATGTTACTCTAATTCTTTCTTTTATATGACATAAAGTGCCATCTGTCTGTGATTTTGTGCACTTTTTTCGTTTTCAAAGAAATTCCATGTCATTTCAAGCATGTGTGTCAGTTTTTACCTCTCTGCATAATGTATTCCGCGAAGTATTGAATTTTCATGTTAACGGAACTTTGGGTCATCCTCTGTATATAGTCATCAACCTTCTGACTTGTTTGGTTGATCCACCACGAATTCCTCTCTTGTGCACTTGGCCCCTACGTCCTCAACTATTTGTTGGATGTATTCCAATCTCTGTCTTCTCCTGAGGTTTTTACATTCCACATCTTACTCTAGTACTTTGGAAGCTATTCCCTGATGACTTAATACATGTGTCACTCTTTTGTCCCTTAGCTGTCACTGTTGTCGATATATTTCTCCTTTCGCCAACTTTGCGAAGAATCTTTTCATTCCTCATCTTATCAGTCTACCTAATTTTCAACATCCTTCTACAGCACCACATCTGAAAGGCTTCCACTTTCTTCTTTTCTGGCTTTCTCTCTGTCCATGATTAATTACTATACAGTGCTGTGATATAAACCTATATTCTCAGAAATTTCTTCCTCAATTTAAGGCCTGTGATTGATGGAGTAGACTTCTTTGGCCAGAAATGCCCTCTTTGCCTGTGCTAGTCAGCTTTTTATGTCATCCTTGCTTCATCCGTTATGTATTATTTTACTTTCTAGGTGGCACAATTCCTTCGACTTCTTCTGGTCCCAAAATTTGACAGTACGTTTGGCTCAAATGGCTCTTAGCACTATGCGACTTAACTTCTGAGGTCATCAGTCACCTAGAACTTAGAACTAATTAAACCTAACTAACCTAAGGACATCACACACATCCATGCCCGAGGCAGGATTCGAACCTGCGACCGTAGCGGTCGCTCGGCTCCAGACTGTAGCGCCTAGAACCGCACGGCCACTCCGGCCGACAGTAGGTTTGTCGCTAATCTTTTTTCCTACTATTTTCATCTCTCTTCAGTTACTGTGAATTTATATTCAATACTCATTAGACCATTCATTCAACAGGTCTTTTAATTATTCAGCAGTTTCGCTAAGGATAGCAATGACATCAGCGAATCTTATCACTGATACCCTTCCACCCTGAATTTTAATCTCACACTTGAATCCACCACATCTTTTCGTCACTGCTTGAACAGTAGGGGTGACAGACTGCATCCCTTTTGAATCCGAGCAGTGCGTTCTTTATCTTCCAGTTATATTGTTCCCTTTGGTTCTTGTGTATACTGTATGTTATCCGTCTTTACCTTCACCTTACTCGTTTTTTACTGCGAATTTCGAACATCTTGCACCATTTTACGTTGTCGAACGCATTTTCTAGATCGATAAATCCTATGAATGTGCCTTGATTTTTCTTAAGCCTTCCTTCCACTATCAGTTTCAATGTCGAACTGTCTCTTTGGTGCGTTTACCTTTCAGAGAGCAAAACTGATTGTCAGTCCACAGTTTTCTTTTCCATACTTCTGTATTTTATATACGTTAGCAACATGGATACATGAGCTGCTGATTGTGCCCCTTGCGTACTCACTAGAGAAACCCGCCGCGTTACAGATGGTATGACTCCAGTTCCGTAGTTTCTACGCACTAATATTTGTACAGCCATTTGATTTCCGCTCCACCAGTGATTTTAGAAATCCCGAAATAATTTTATTCGTGCCTTGTGCCTTACTTGATTGCAAGTCCTCGAAAACTCTGTTCAACTCTGACTCTATTAGTGGATCTCCTATTTTTTTCATATCGACTTCCATTTCTTCTCCTATCCGTCATCAAACATGTGCTCCTGCTTGTACAGGTCTTCGTTTCACTCTTTTCACCTATTTGCTTTTTCCACTGCATTTTACGGTGGTACTGGCACTGTACTCTTCATGCTGATTCTGTTGCTTTCAATTTCACCAAAATCTGTTTTCACTTTTTTGTATGCGGAATCGGTTCTTTAGACCGCCTTTTCATTTTCGATTTCTTCACGTTTCCTGCATCCATTTCGCCTTCGCTTCCTTCCACTTCCTATTTATTTCATTCCTTAGTGGCTAACATTGCTGTATTTTTGTTTTTTCCTGAATACTTTCGCTATTCTTTCTTTCACTGATCAGTTGGATTAGTTCGCAGTTACGTTTCTCGTACCTATATTTGTCGAATTTTTGTGACTGAACCTTTAGAGATGTTCATTCGTTATTAACTCAGCTACCTACTGTGTTATTCATTATTCGAGCTGTAGAGAACTTCCAACGCACCTCATCATGGCTCAATACTTCAGTATCCTATATCTTGGACGTTGATTCATCGAGACCATTCACCTGAACTTCTACTCTTCATCTCACTAAATTGTGATCCGAGTCTATACCTGATACTGAGTACGCCTTACAAGCCGTTATCTGATATCGAAATCTGTATCTGACTATGACGTAATGCAGATGAAACCTTCCTGTGTCTCCGGGTCTTTTCCAAGTATACCTTCTCCATTTATGATTATTGAGCATCGTATTGGCTGCTAGCTGTTGAAATTCATTGTGGAACTCAGTTATTCTTTCCTCTCTCTCATTTCCACTACCAAGCCCATAATCTCCTGTAAATCTGGATTGTATTCCTCCCTCTACTATCGCCTTCCTGTCTCCGGCGATTATTATATTATCATCTCCCTTTACATTCTGAACTACCCGTTCAATTGCCTTTTATATTTTCCCTACGTCTTCATATTTTGCTATTGACGTCGTTCTGTATACCTAAATTATTCTTGTTGACGTCGTTATGCTGTCGATTACAAAGAGAACAGCCCCGTCACTCAACTATTCACAGTCACTCATTCTGTGTTCTAACTTCCTATTCATAACGAATACTATACCGGTAAATGTGGTCTTCTCCTAGAACGGGATTCCGGATAAAAATCGGCCTTCTGTTATAAACTTTTTATACCGTTTCTGCCTGCAAAAATCCTAGTATGTGAAATCATGTGTAACGTACCTGCAACTAGATTATCAAGGTTTATGAACTTCTTTGTATTAGTTTTTACATGTTCGTGTGAAATTGATTTTTATTAATGTTCATATGAAGTAATCTGTGTTCGAGAAAGAATCTGCCACGAGAACTCATCAGTTTGGATCACTGAAATATCCGAATGTGTATCTTGAAATAATGTTCCAATACAATGCATGTAATCCGCTCTGTGTTACCTTTAAGATGATGGTGAGTCCAGCTTGTATACGTCGATCTTTTCTTTATGCTGCTTCGCAGGTAAGTGATTAAAGGAAATAAGTCACCCATAGTTATCCCTTTCGAGGTATCACTTATTTCCAATCTGTTTTTTGGCATTAAATGTTGTCCTATAATCTTACCAACTACTGCACTACATTGCTTCATTCTGTTGTAAATAAAACTTGTTTGACTTTTTTTATTCAGCACTCACGCCGATCTTATGTCCTTAGCATTTTGTCTAAAACATTTAATCGCCTCAGTATTTCTGCAGCACACCTTCTGCCTTCGTCACTCTCACTTCCACCACTCTGGGCCCCCTGCTCTGAGTTGTGAGGCTACTGACGCTGGTCTTGCGTTCCATCTCCCGCGGTTTAACGTCCGGGAGTCGCATGCTATGCTTTTCACCGATTTACTCGACATGTCTTCATGTGATCTGCCAATATTCATCCAAGCGGTTCACTTTCTTACAGGTGCTTTTCTTTATCATACTTCTACATCTAATGGAACTGTACCTGAATCGATTTATATATTCATACAACAAAGTGACGCAACACCGAAGGTTTCTGAAAATATGGTCACCTTACACACACTACACCTTAAAAATCAAAATAAGTCTTCTTTATCTCTGAACGATATGTAACATTGTAAAGAACATGAAATTCGAATAACTTTAAATTCAAAGCAAATTCAGTAAAAATATAACTACTGACCACAGACTTCCCTTATTTATTTATTTATTTATTGTTCCGTGGGACCAAATTAAGGAGAAGTCTCCATGGTCATGAAACGACTCAATACATGAAATTATAACACGATATTAGAAACAGATAAAATGAAATATATAAAAAAAAAAATTCAGGTGACAAATCGTAAGTTCAAATGAAGAAAATCAACAATGTAACACTGGAATTTGCTTAATTTTTTAGCTCTTCCAGGAGCTCCTCGACAGAATAGAAGGAGTGAGCCATGAGGAAACTCTTCACTTTAGACTTAAAAGAGTTTGGGCTACTGCTAAGATTTTTGAGTTCTTGTGGTAGCTTATTGAAAATGGATGCAGCAGAATACTGCACTCCTTTCTGCACAAGAGTCAAGGAAATGCATTCTACATGCAGATTTGATTTCTGCCTAGTATTAACTGAGTGAAAGGTGCTAACTCTTGGGAATAGGCTAATATTGATAACAACAAACGACATTAAAGAAAATATATATTGTGAGGGCAATGTCAGAATTCCCAGATTTTTGAATAGGGGTCGACAAGAGGTTCTCGAACTTACACCACATATAGCTCGAACAGCCCGCTTTTGAGCCAAAAATACCCTTTTTGAATCAGAAGAATTACCCCAAAAAATAATACCATACGACATAAGCGTATGAAAATATGCAAAGTAGACTACTTTTCGTACTGAAGTGTCACTTATTTCAGATACTCTTCTAATGGTAAATAAAGCAGCATTTAGCTTCTGAACAAGATCCTGGACATGGGCTTTCCACAACAGCTTACTATCTATCCGAACGCCTAGGAATTTGAACTGTTCCGTCTCGCTTATAATATGCCCATTCTGTCTGATCAAAATATCGGTTATTATTGAATTGTGATTTAGAAACTGTAAAAACTGTGTCTTACTGTGAGTTAGCATCAAATTATTTTCCACAAGCCACGAACTTATTTCATGAACTACATTATTTGTAACTGTTTCAATATTACACACAAGATCCTTCACTATCAAGCTGGTGTCATCAGCAAACAGAAATATTTTTGAATCACCTGTAATACTAGAAGGCATATCATTTATATAAATAAGAAACAGCAGTGGCCCCAGCACCGACCCTTGGGGAACGCCCCACTTAACAGTGCCCCATTGGGACTGAACATCACTACCACTCTCAATATTGCGGAGAATTACCCTCTGCTTTCTGTTCTTAAAGTAAGAGGCGAACCAATTGTAAGCTACTCCCTTTACTCCATATGGTCCAACTTCTGCAGTAATATTTTGTGGTCAACACAGTCAAAAGCCTTCGTTAAATCAAAGAAAACACCTAGCGTTCGCAACCTTTTATTTAATCCGTCCAAAACCTCACAGAGAAAAGAGAATATAGCATTTTCAGTTGTTAAACCATTTCTAAAACCAAACTGAACATTTGACAACAAATTATGTGAATTTAAATGCTCCAGTAACCTTGTATATACAACCTTCTCGATAACTTTAGCAAACACCGATGGCATAGAAATAGGTCTAAAATTGTCAACATTATCAATGTCTCCCTTTTTATAAAGTGGCTTCACTACCGAGTACTTTAATCGGTCAGGAAACCGACCACTCCTAAAGGAAAAGTTACAGATATGGCTGAGAACTGGGCCAACATACATAGAACAACACTTCAGTATTCTGCTAGATACCCCGTCATATCCATGAGAGTTCTTGGTCTTTAGTGATTTAATTATTAACTCAATCACCCTCTTGTCAGTATCATGGAGGAGCATTTCAGGTAACAGTCTCGGAACACTTTTTTCTAAGAGCGCTATATGATTCCCTGTTGGGACTAGGTTTCTATTTAGTTCACCTGTTATATTCAGAAAGTGATTATTAAATACTGTACATATATACGACTTTACTTCCTTTACGACTGACCATATGGTTTTAATTTTATCCTGAGACTTAGCTATTCTGTCTGCATACCACATACACATTCTAAGGAGTAATATTTCTGTTGAACCTAACTTACCACACAAATGACAATGCCTTTATAACTGTAAAAATACAAAAATCCAGTATTTGTCGTTGGCTGCCATAACAAACAGTGCGAATAAATTTTGTCTTCTTAAAACTTAATGACATTTACATCTTCATTCTGAAACCAGTGTTGTCTGTTGAGCCATGTTAACTGACTGGATTGTCTAACCCACTGGTACTGTTATGTTTTATTTCCATACATTCCTCATTTATAGCACTTCGTTTGCAATGTAGATCTCAACATCAATTGTATGATTTCGCATGGAGTTTACGCATGTATCGTTTCATGCATAAAAAAAGAAAAATCAGTAACAATCCAACATTAAAAATGGTTATCCATGCTACCCTAATTTTCCATTTCCACACATTCCAATTTCTTGTACGTAGAAATACACCTCATAATTTTTTTTACAAAACTGTGCTTATCAGAGATTTATTGATACTTTTGAGTATCATAATCAATATCATACATTTCTGCCACAGGCCGGAAAATCAAAATTTTACTATTGAAAATTGGGTGGGAGACTATCTTTGAAATCGCAGTTCTCATTTCCAGGTTAACTGCAGCTCCAACTTATGGTCTCCTTATCTTCGTTCTGTAGCTCTTGTGCTGACTACACTTATATTCACACTATAATTAATATGACTAATCTCTTACATCACGTTGCTGCACTGTTCAACCTGGTTTTAGTTGTTAACATTTTCCTTCTTCCACTCTTCTATTGTCACCTTATTTGCCTGTAATTCGTTTCCCTTGGCATCGTGTGTAGATTTCAACCGTTCATTTTCTCCATATACCTTTTACTAAATTATACTACTATGTTGGAGTTTTAATATTTATTCTGCAACATTGTTGACATATCACCCCATTTCCACTTCTCCTATCTCTTTTACTTCTTAATCCACCCAATCACATGCAACTGTTTATCCTTCTTCAACCCTATTGGTGGTTTTCAAACTTGCTTCTCGTCCTCGTAAAACCAGTGCACTACCCATACCCTCTCGTAAATGTTCATGATTTACTTTAACAACTTGCAAACACGCCGACTCCATTTCCCTCTTCTGGATTTCTTCATGCACTAATATGCTTTACTGATTGTCGGTCCCCAATTACACACTTTCCTTACTTACATCTTTATTTCCTTATCCTTATTTAAATAGTCAATGCCCAGTATAACATCCGCATGAAGACCTTCCCTATCAATATCCTTAACTTCAGTTCGAGGGCTTGACATTCCACAACTGGAGTGGCCTGCTCAGTCACTTCAATACATTTCTCCAGAAATGCACCTATCACTTTCACTTTCGAAATGGATGCTTTCACACATGATTTCATAACTTCACATTTCTTCAGAGCTTCCTTTGAAATTAGCGTAGATTCACTCGCAGTATCTACAGAGAACGGATTTATTCGAAAGTTGATTCTCTTACAACAGGTCTTGAATGTCTTAACTTTAAACTGTATTAAAAAAAAAAAAAAAATGAAAACCAAAGTTGTTTTCCTATCGCTTACGTTGTTTCAGAGTCCACGAACAATTTTCCTTTCACTCTCTTCTCGACATCTATCGTCTTTAAAAACCAACTTCTCATTACTCGTTTGTTCCTGGCAAAAGATACCAGTGTCAGTTCATTCCAAGTCTACCCGAACGAGCTGCAACACCATTCAGAAGGCTGCTCTTCTACTTTCTTCTGTGAGTGTTCCTACTCACCTTCATTCGCTGCCTTATTCCCATTACCAGTCCAGTTTGAAGTCGGCACACCAACACACACTTCTATTTTATTCACTCGTCAAGTTCCGTAGGACCAAATTGAGGAGCAAATCTCCAAGGTCATGGAACGTGTCAGTACATGAAATTACAACACAGACGTAATAACGGATAAAAATAAATGCTCATGAACCTTAAAAAAAGTCAGTCCATAAGTTTAATTAAACACTATCAGCAATACCATAAAAATCAGTTTAATTTTTCAAGGAATTCCTCGACAGAACAGAAGGAGTGACCCATCAGGAAACTCTTGAGTTTAGATTTGAAAGTGCGTGGATTACTGCTAAGATTTTTGAATTCGAGTTGCAGCTTATTGAAAATGGATGCAGCAGTATACTGCACACCTTTTTGCACAGGAGTTAAGGAAGTCCTATCCAAATGCAAGTTTGATTTCTGCTGAGTATTAACAGAGTAAAAGCTGCTTATTCTTGGGAATAAACTAATATTGGTAACAAGAAACGACAATAAGGAATATACGTATTGAGAGGCCAATGTCAAAATACTCAGACTCGTGAATAGAGGTCGACAAGAGGTTCGTGAACTAATACCACCTATCGCCCGAACCGCCCGTTTGTGAGCCAAAGATATCCTTTTAGAAAGAGAAGAGGTAGCATAAAATATAATACCATGCGACAATAGCGAATGAAAATAAGCAAAGTAGACTAATTTTCGTGTCGAACGATCACTCACTTATGATACCGTTCGAATAGTAAAAACTTGCAGTATTAAGTCCTTGAGCAAGATTGAACGTGAGCTTTCCACGACAGCTTACTATCTATCTGAACACCTAGAAATTTGAACTGGTCAATTTCACTAATCATAGGCTCATTCTGTGAAATTAAAACGTCAGGTTTTGTTTAATTGTGTGTTAGAAACTGTAAAAACGGAGTTTTACTGTGATTTAGCGTTAGTTTATTTTCTACAAGCCATGAACTGAGGTCATGTACTGCACTATTTGAAACCGAGCCAATGTTGCACACAACATCCTTTACTACCAAGCTAGTGTCATCAGCAAACAGAAATATTTTAGAGTTACCCCTAATACTAAAGGGCATATCACCCTGTTCATATTCTTGGTGTTTGGTTACAAAAATATGGTAAATGCGATTTATCTGCAGGTAGAGTAGATGAACACATTTCTACATGTTCTAAGGCTCTCTACTCAGATCTATTGCGCAGACAGGTTATTGTCTCCGTAAAATCTGTTTCCATTCCTTGTCCTGTTATTATCAAATCTACCCCATCGATTTCTTGGATCTATTATTTTGATTCAATGATGTCAAATCCCGTTGCTACTGCTCAAAACGTCTTTCTAGTTGGAAGCATTCTCTTTTATCATTGTAATTATTGCCACTTTGACAATGATTATCCAAGTCCTCCATTGTTGAGATGAAATTTTCATATTGTCTCTTCTACTTGTGATGTCAATCGTTTGCATGTACTGTGGCAGTTTTGAGATTAATAAGCTAATTAGATCTTCGAGTTGTGATGACTTGACAAAATTAAATTCAGCCATAGTTTCAGATTTGCCAACAATGGATAATTTCGTGCACTGAAAAATTAAACTTTTTCCTGAAGCTGATGACTTTGTGACCAGAATCTGTCTAAAAAGTTTGGTCGAACTTCCTTTGGAGTCTGGAAATTTTGCGCCATCAACACTGTGTCGAGTTTTGAACATAATTGCTAATAAACTGCATCTTCACTCCAGTTTGATGCGAGTACACAATTGAATTGATTCGCCCATACTACCGGATGAAGTCGTCCATCACTACAGAAATCTCTCATGTTGCCAAAATTTGTGCCCTTCAAATTCTTTCTCCCTATACCGATTCATTGCTCGTTAATTGTGTTCAGAGGTAGTCTTCATACCGCCCCTTTCTCCGCTAGTATCATCCATACCAGGACCCTGACTCATGTTCTATTGTTTTACTCTGATCTGTATTATCCGCAAACGCTACATGTTCAGGAGGAGCATGTGCCATTTGATACTCACGTCACATTTCCCCAGCTATGTTGTATTTTGCTTAGTGACTCAAAGAATTCACCGACATCATCAACCTAATACTGTACACTACGCATGCATATACTCTGCTCTGTGTTATAGTTAAGACTGTGATGAACTCAGGTTGAGTGCGCTGTTCTTTTCTTGATGCTGATTCGTAAATAAGTTGTTAAAGGAAATAACAAACATATAATTATTCGTCGTCACTAATTATTTCCAACTAGCTTCTGACATCAGCAATTACCATAAACCTTGCCACTGACTAGACCACTCTATTTCAATCATTTCATCACTTTTTGAAAAATAAAACTTTTTCAACACTTTGCTCATTCACCAGTCATGTTTGTCTGGTGCCCTCTGCATGCTGTCGAAAGCTGTTAATTATCTCAACATTTCTACACCGCTCTCACAGCCACCCCTCTGGCCTCTCTTGACGCTGCTCTGACGTCTCATCTCGAGCGGTTTAACATCGTGGTGCCTCATGCATTTGCTTTTCAGCGACCTCCACGAGATACGTCATATGATTGGAGGATGTGTACAATATTCTTCCAAACAGTTTCCTTTGTTGCAGATGCTATCAAACTTCTGTATCTGATGAAATTGAGTCAACATTGATGTATTTAAGTGTTCAAAAGTTTTAGTTAATCGTCAACTAAGTTGACATCGAAGGTTTACGAATAAATAATGGGCTTACATCCTTTATACCATTGTGTGCTGCTATATCCGTACCTTTTCTTCATTTCATTGCACTGAGTGTTATAATACATACAATAGCTTATGGCTTTGCATTTCCGTTTCCAGACCTTCTAGCTTTTCCACCACGTTGAAACTTCTGACATTCCACACTCCGACACGTAGAAAGGTGCATTTACATTGGCTATCCAATATTTTTCTAATGGTTGCTTCCCCGTTGGTAGTTCCCTCCTGGAGATCTGAATAGGAAATTGGTTCGGAATTTTTTGTCGACGGAGAGAGCATTATGAAACTCCTTCTGTAAGATTCCACGTGATTTGTGGATTCACATTACTTTTGTTTCTATAGCCTCACGCCGCTGATCATAGCTAATTCTTCCCACCCCAAGGTCAAGAGGTTGTCCTGAAATTTTCTCCTCTTCATCTGCCTCTCTGACAAGGTTGGGCCGGCCGGAGTGGCCGGGTGGTTCTAGGCGCTTCAGTCTGGAACCACGCGACCGCTACGGTCGCAGGTTCTAATCATGCCTCGGGCATGGATGTGTGTGATGTCCTTAAGTTAGTTAGGTTTAAGTAGTTCTAAGTTCTAGGGGACTGATGACCTCAGAAGTTACGTCCCATAGTGCTCAGAGCCATTTGAACCATTTGACAAGGGTGATGGCAAAACGAGGGTGTCTCCTTACATTGTAAGCCTTAGGCAGCTATTGTTGACGATTTTTATTCAAAATTAAGAGTAGCTTGGTTCCAACTGAAACCTAGGATGTTTGATTACTAGTCACAGGCGCAAACCTTATACTACGGAAGAAGTTTTGGTTGCCTTGTTAAAGGTGGTGAAGCGGCAGCAGCTCTGGGTAGCGGGATGTCTAGGAGCGGGCCGCCCAGGGCGACATCAGAGCCCTCTGCGGAAGAATCCCGCGCTAACGAAGTGCGCCACGCGGCTGCGCCGAGACAATGCGTGTGTGTGTGTGTCTATGTGTTCCGGTAACGGAGCGTCGTGGCGCGGCGAGGCGCGGCGGCGGTTCCCGGATTATATCATTCATCACGGGCCACAGTGACGCCTTCCCGGCCGCTGTAACAATATCGGCGTCAGGCGGCGTGTAACGGGACGTCGCGGTCGAACAATGACAAGCAGGACGGACGCCTGCATCTGATAGGACGCAGCGGCGATGGTGGTGCCCCGCTCTAGAGCCCTGCCCGGAAAACGGCCGTCGCTCCGGTCGTGAAGCCCAGTCTGTGGCGACCTCAGTGCAGGCGTCGCACTGCGCGAAGAGTCCGTACAGTCCTGCTGCCAGACTGTGTGTGAGCCAGGAAAGGCGAACCACAAGTGTTCCGCGCCACCACTCCAGTCTGTTGTGATCATGACGTAACATCTAATCTATACGCGCAAGGAGACAGTACGAACTACTCTTCACCGATCTGATTCGTATTGACAGGGTGTGTAAGACACGAGTAGGATTTTAACATATGCAAACTGTAACACGCGACTTTCAAACATCTCGTGGTCTTGCGGTCGCGTTCTCGCTTCCCGAGCCCGGGTTCCCGGGTTCGATTCCCGGCGGGGTCAGGGATTTTCTCTGCCTCGTGATGACTGGGTGTTGTGTGATGTCCTTAGGTTAGTTAGGTTTAAGTAGTTCTAAGTTCTAGGGGACTGATGACCATAGATGTTGAGTCCCATAGTGCTCAGAGCCAGAGCCAAACATCCACATCTACATTTATACTCCACAAGCCACCCAAAGGTGTGTGGCGGCGGGCACTTTACGTGCCACTGTCATTACCTCCCTTTCCTGTTCCAGTCACGTATGGTTCGTGGGGAGAACGACTTCCGGAAAGCCTCCGTGCGCGCTCGAATCTCTAATTTTACATTCGTGGTCTCCTCGGGAGGTATAAGTTGGGGGAAGCAATATATTCGATACCTCATCCAGAAACGCACCCTCTCGAAACCTGGACAACAAGCTACACCGCGAGGCAGAGCGCCGCCTCTCTTGCAGAGTCTGCCACTTGAGTTTGCTAAACATCTCCGTAACGCTATCACGCTTACCAAATAACCCTGTGACGAAACGCGCCTCTCTTCTTTGGATCTTCTCTATCTCCTCTGTCAGCCCGACCTGTTTGAGAAAATCGAGTTTGAAAATTATAGGCGTGCATATGCCATATGCTTTGTAGAGCCACTCGTAGCCGGCAAGGTAACTCGGCGTGCTAGGTCACAGAGTTGGCTGCCAATTGTAATAAAAAAAACTGAATCTAGTATTCAACGATGAACTTGAATGGGTGTCATGTAACGCCAGCTCACACCAAATGCCGACCAGTTGCAAACCATCTGAATGAAAAACAGCGAGTAGGCACTTCGTTTTATATGTACGAGGTCTCTGGATCGAATAACACTGCCCGTAATTCATTTTTCAGCGCCACGTTATTCCAACAACAGGTTTATTCTGGCCGTGAAAAGAGTCGTTTATTTTTTCGTTTACCTTAACATGAAAAAAGAAGATTTTTTTAAGAAGACTGGAAATAGAAAAAGGGTACACGAGAAATTCCAGTCAGATCGTGTATTCATTACACTTATCTACATAATTATGTACCTACGCAGCACTGCAGTAATCAGGATAATACTGATCGTAGAGAGAGTGGCCGAGCGGTTCTAGGCGCTACAGTCTGGAACCGCGCGACCGCTACTGTCGCAGGTTTGAATGCTGCCTTGGGCATGGATGTGTGTGATGTCCTTAGGTTAGTTAGGTTTAAGTAGTTCTAAGTTCTAGGGGAATGATGACCTCAGAAGTTAAGTCCCATAGTGCTCAGAGCCATTTGAACCATTTGATCGTAGAGACATGGAAAACAGCAACTACCGCGACATACAGCAGATGTAAGAAACGCCGAATTTTTGCATGCCCATCTTTTTTGTTTTTTCTTTTTTTTCTCAGTGTGTCTGTTGTATGACGAAGCTGGTTTACGATCATGAACAGTTCTCTGTCGTCATACAATTTTGCAGCATACTACGCATGTCGAACCATAGCACCCTGTGCAGATAAATCACAAAAAGAAGAAATACCGGCAACGAGATTCGATCCAGAGACGTCGCGCTCTCTCGGCTTGGTCGCATTGCTTATTAGCGACATCACAACATCACAACAGATGTAATCATGCCTGAAAGTTTCAAACTCGAAGTTAGTAGCGAGCTCGTCTCGCTGCCGCTTTTTTTCCGGTCTTCTTTGATTTTTCTGTCTCATGTTTGTAGGGTCTGTGATGTAAAATATGTGATCTTAATCTTTCATTTAATATATAACATCACTGTGTCCCCTTCAGTGACACACTCACATTTGGCCTCGTGAAAAGCTGCATCTAGCTGCTCAGGCATCAACTTTACCTGCATTCCTCGCGTGCCTCGTTTGCCTCGCCCGCCCGGCTGACCGCCTGCGAGCTGTCAAAAGACCACAGCCTCCTGAATCAAGAGTCGGATTGTCGTAATGTCGCAGTTTTCCTGCACTGACTTAATGACATAGCTACGATAGCAGTGGACATGGGATCACAGAGTTTGGACAGTGGATCAATGGAAACGTCTCGCCACGTTAAACGAATCACGTTCCTTATTATACCAGATTGCATCTAGGTACGGCCTCATTCAGGCAAACGGCTTCTCGAAACTTGCACTGTGGTAGAGAAGCATGCTTCATTGAGCTATGAGGGAGATCAGACTTCTTCCGTGGGACGAGCGGTAGCAATCAAAGTACCGTGGCAGCTGTGGACTACGTGAACATTATTATAGACTAACTGCATCCCCTCATGCTTGATACCTTTACCCACTGCAGTAGCGTCTGCCAATGAGGTAGCTGTCCGTATCACAAAGCTAAAACCATGCTACAGCGATTGGCTATCAAATTCGCCTAATCAAAGCCTGATGGAATAGATACGGGACCCTACTGAGCTCCAGCTTCGCACTCACAAACCATCGTCATATAATTTAAAGCCGGCCGCGGTGCCCGAGCGGTTCTAGGCGCTTCAGTCCGGAACCGCGCGGCTGCTAGGGTCGCAGGTTCGAATCCTGCCTCGGACATGGATGTGTGTGATATACTTAGGTTAGTTAGGTTTATGTAGTTCTAACTTCGAGGGGACTGATGACCTCAGATGTTAAGTCCCATAGTGCTCAGAGCCATTTTTTTTTATAATTTAAGGGGAACTGCGTGACCTGTGCAATATTGGAAATTTGTGGTAAGATCTTATGAGACCAAACTGCTGAGGTCGTTGGTCCCTAAGCCTACACACTGCTTAATCTAGCTTAAACTAACTTACGCTAAGGACAACACACACACCCATGCACGATGGAGAACTCGAACCTCTGACCGGGGGAGGGGGTGCCGGTGCCGTGCGAACCGTGAAGGACGCCCTTAGACCACGCCGCTACCCCGCGCGGCATGATCTGTACATAGACATCTCACGCCACATACCTCTGAAAACCTATCAAGGACTTAGCGAAACTGTGTCACACAGAATCGCTGATGTATTGGTTTCCAAATGTGGATCATGACACTTTTAAGTGGGTAGTCACGATGTTTCGACTCCTAGGTACACACATCAAAAACAGTTTTGCATCACCTCGCTTCCGAAAGTTCCGGAACCTGTACAGGAATTTGGAATGGAGTCAACATAAACATCATTTCCGCCCTTTTTGTTGCTCATGAAAACCACAAATTGCATGTTGTACCACAATATAGCGCGACCTTCAGAGATGGTGGTCCAGACTTCTGTACACACCGATACCTCTAATACCCAGTATCACGTCCTCTTGCATCGATGCATGCCTGTGTTCGTCGTGCCATACTATCCACAAGCTCATCAAGGCGCTATTGGTCCAGATTGTCCCATTCCTCAATAGTGATTCGGCGTAGATCCCTCAGAGTGGTTGGTGGGTCACGTCGTCCATAAACAGCCTTTTTCAATCTTTCCCAGGCATGTTTGATAGGGTCCATGTCTGGAGAACATGCTGGCCACACTAGTCGAGCGATGTCGTTATTCTGAGGGAAGTCATTCACAAAATGTGCATGATGGGGGCGCGAATTGTCGTCCATGATGACGAACGCCTCGCCAGTATGGTGCCGATATGGTTGCACTACCGGTCGGGTTGCCGGCCGCAGTGGCCGTGCGGTTCTGGTGCTGACGTCCGGAACCGCGAGGCTGCTACGGTCGCAGGTTCGAATCCTGCCTCGGGCATGGGTGTGTGTGCTGTCCTTAGGTTAGTTAGGTTTAAGTAGTTCTAAGTTCTAGGGGACTTATGACCTAAGATGTTGAGTCCCATAGTGCTCAGAGCCATTTGAACTACCGGTCGGAGGATGGCATTCACGTATCGTACAGCCGTTACGTCGTCTTCCACGACCACCAGCGGCGTACGTCGGCCCCACGTAATGCCACCCCAAAACATCAGGGAACCTCCACCTTAGTGCAATCGTTGGACAGTGTGTTTGTCTGTTTGAAGGCATATGCGACACTCATCGGTGAAGAGAGAGTGATGCCAGTCCTGAGCGGTCCATTCGTCATGTTGTTGGGCCCATCTGTACCACGCTGCATGGTGTCGTGGTTGAAAAGGTGGACCTCGCCGTGGAAGTCGGGAGTGAAGTTGCGCATCATGCAGCCTACTGCGCACATTTTGAGTTGTAGCACATCGTCCTGTGGCTGCACGAAAAGCATTATTCAATATGGTGGCGTTGCTGTCAGGGTTCCTCCGAGCCATAATCCGTAGGTAGCGGTCATCCACTGCGGTAGTAGCACTTGGGCGGCCTGAGTAGGGCATGTCATAGACAGTTCCTGTCTCTCTGTACCTCCTCCATGACTGAATAACATCGCTATGGTTCACTCGGAGACGCCTGCACACTTTCCTTGTTGACAGCCCTTTGGGCGGGTTTAGTGACGTGTCTGAACAGTCAAAGGGACTGTGTCTGTGATACAATATCCACAGTCAACGTGTGTCTTCAGGAGTTCTACGGACCAGGGTGATTCAAAACTTTTTTGATTTGTGTATGTTGAGCATGTTAATACCATATTGCTCCCTTGATAATGCAAGCATAGATTGATGGACGAGCTGGATGTCCTCCTGGTGGATAGTGTGCCATATTCTGCCTAATGACCTGTTTAATGGTCAGAATCACGAAATGATTGGGGAGGGGGAGGGGCTGCTAATAATGCTCCAAATGTTCTCAGTTTGAGAGAGATACGAAGACCGTGCTGGCTGAGGTAGCGTTTGACAAGAATGAAGACAAGCAGTAGAATCTCTCGCCGTGTGCAGGCGGACATTGTTTTGCTGAAATGTGTGCCCAGCATAGCTAGCAATGAAGGGCAACTGAACAGTGCATAGAATATCTTCGACATACTGCTACACTCTACGGGTGCCGCAGATGATAACCGAAGGGGTATTGCTATGGCACTTCGCACTATCACTCCTGGCTGTCGGCCAGTATGGCAGATGACAGTCAGGTTGATATTCCATCATTGTCCAGCACGTTGGGTTGGGTTGATGTGGAGACAGGAGACCAAACTGCGAGGTCACCAGTCTCATCGTAGTAGGGAAGGATGGGGAAGGAAGTCGGCCACGCCCTTTCAAAGGACCCATCCCGGCATTTGCCTGAATCGATTTAGGGAAATCACGGAAAACCTAAATCAGGATGGCCGGACGCAGGATTGGGCTGTCGTACTCCCGAATGCGAGTCCAGTGTGCTAACCACTGCGCCATCTCGCTGGGTCGTCCAGGACGTCTCCAGATCATACGTTCGGCCCGAAATATCATTGACTGGAGTAGAATTGCCTTCAGTGATGAGTCCCGCTCTGAATTAAGTCCCGATGACCAGCTAAGAGATGTCTGGAGACGTCATGGACTGTGGTGGGGTAACTACCCGATTAGTCTGTGATCCCATTTGTTTTCATAACAGGATCCCTTCGGTTGTCATCAACAGCACCATTACAGCACAACGGTATGTCTACGATATTCAACACCACGTTTTGTTGCGCTTCATGGCAAGGCATCCTGGTTCTACATTTCAGCACGGTAATGCCCGCCGGCTCAGGGGGAGACTTTCTACCACTTTTCTTCGTGCTTGTCAAACTCAACTTCGGCTAGCAAGGTCGCCGAATCTCTCCCCAACTGAGAATGTTTAATGTTTGAAGCATTAGAGGCAGCGTCCTCCAACCAGCTTGGTATTTTGTCGATCAAAGGCACCTGTTGTACTGAATTCGGCACGACATCCCGCTGGTGGACAACCAACAGTTCTATCAGTCAATGCCAAGCCGAATATCCGCTTCCTTAGAGGCAAGAGGTGGACCAGTGCGTTGTTGACTCGCTCAGTTTGTGAAGCTCTTCCTCTTAAATTAATAAAACATCCAATTCTTCTGAAATTGTAATCATGTGTATCTTATCTACCGAATCTCGTTCCGTTCGTATAGTTCCTTCGTTATGCGTCGTTTTTTCCTTGTGTAATTAATAGGTTTCTGGAACCATTACCTGGTTACAGCTGGAGCTTTGTAACCTATTTCTCGTCATTGATGATTGAACCAACGCTCTCTATAAAAGAATTCTTAGTTCTCTTGAGTTCGCACCGGTGAGTGGCGTGGTACTGCGCCCGTTGACACCACCGGTCTGGACGCAAGGTTGTCGGCTCTGCAGCGAGTCACCTTGGTCAGTTCGGAGACGTCCTGCGAGGCCTTTGACTCGGCGGCGACACCGGAGCCAGGCGGCAGGCGGCGTGTCTCCTTTCCGCCGCGCGCGCAGATTCCACTTCGCGTCGTCGGCGCGGTTCGCCTGTCGGGCCCGATCAGGCGGCGGCCGACCTGTGGCGACTCGCGACAGACCCGCCGACGTCGGCTGCCGGCCGGACAAACGCCGCGCGACAGCTGACATAATTTGGCGCCCTCCGCCGCGGGTCGCCGCCTTTCTACGTTTTAATTACGCGGCCGCAGCCAGTCGAACAACGTTTCATTAAACGTCCTTACGGTGACCGGCGACACACTTGCTGCCGGCCGACAGTAAATATCAGCCACATCGTGTCAGATGTGTACGCTCTTTATTAATGCGGACCTTTCAAGCAAAGTTGTTTTACGAAGCTGAAACTCATTATACACGTGTTTCTACAAAACGATAGTTTTAATTCACTAATATACCGTGCTTTTGTCACTCCTTATTTAGCGTTGCTTAAAAGATAATGTCGTGCGTAATGGCCTATTTCCACTAGCTTTGGCTCTCCGCTCGATTTAAAAATGAGTGATTCTCTTCAAATCTTTTGTGTACTGGATTTTCTGTAATTCTTTTCACTTAAGAAGCTTGTGGTAAGGAAACGATAAGGAGTTCAGTCGAATAAAAAAAAGTCACCATAGTAAGAAAGTTTAAGAAAAGGGATTCAAATATTGAGCGAAAGGATATTAATGAACATGGAATTTGAAGACCAGAGAACAGATGAAGAGAAAAAAAAATTGCTGTCTAAGAAGCAAAATAACGCATGACTATGAAGTAAAGAGGACTAGAAGCAAACAGGTATAGGTGAAGAGCGTATCCCTCACCAATAAACATAGCCGCCATTATCGAAAAGAAATTTCTGGAAATGTTATTGTGGAGCACAGCATTATATGGATGTGAATCATCGACCATGGGATAAACGGAAAAGAAGAGAATCAAAGTGTTTGTGGAAGAAGCTGATATGACACGTAAAAGCATAAAGTAACACCTCCCATGTTACTGCAGGTTACCGAAATAGACAAAAAGTGTAAAGGAAAACAGATATTAGAATATATATTGTGGTATCACATATCGTTACCAGCCTACAGCCTATGTTACTACAGGTAACCGTCATAGATAAAAAGTGTAAAGGAAAACAGATATTAGAATATATATTGTGGTATCACATATCGGTACCAGCCTGCAGCCATATCACAGTTGGCAACGAGTTGCAAGTTTCCGTCCAACGTCAATAGTGGTCATGTTTGATGTGGCAGGCCCAATGGACCACGCCCGCTGAGCCAGGCCTCCAGTGACTCTGGACTGTAAGGGCCCTCTGCTGCCGTGATATAGGACGTCAATGGCCCACTTGCACCCAGAGCCACGTCGCTACAACACCATAGTTCGTGTTTTGTTCAGAGAGTCTCATCCTAATTGACATTGTGGTAGCTCGACTCTCTTTCTTGCTGCAATGTTTCTAATGTGCCTTCTCTTCAATTGGAGGAAATACAAGTTACGTATATCTTCTGTTTTCTGTGTACTCCTGACGAGCTTACCTATGACTTCAGTTGCCACACCATACTATAGCGAACTTCTCCTTAACATTTTGTACGAAGTTGTACACAGCATATACATCAAAAGCTTGTCATTTTGGGTTTTAATTACTAGTGTGAGATGAAAACATTGGAGCACGAGAGAGAAAGTCTTCATGGGTCGTATCGAACTAGTCAGATGACTGATTATCCAAACGAAAAGTAACTCTCCGCCCTATATTAAAAAAATACAGGTCGAAACGACGGAAAATAGTAGTTACATGTACGATAATATCCTTCTAACACTAACTGGAAGTCTATTAAACTTTTTGTGTATGTAAACAAACAAATTATCAATTCTATTGGAGACACATCACTCCATCTTTGTAGGAGTGTGCAGAATGTAATAAAATCATTTCGTTATGATTATTCGAGGATTGGCTACGACGGGCTGCCATAACTAGTAGTAGGCGTAGAGGAGGTCTGTTCATACATTGCAGTTCAGTACTTACCTACAACTCACTGACCTTTGCAACAACAGATTGCAAGAAACGTGACACACATCGAGAGCATTACATCTCAATTTTGATTACGTGTTTATGTACAGCAGTATGAACACTTATTTCGCTGTCGTGTTCTTCTTTCCACTCAGACATAATTTTGCTGCAGTGAAGTGATTCAGTGCAATGTTCATCACACAGAGGAATACTATCTGGAAAGAAAAGAGTGCATGAGCTTTTAAGTTGATTCGGTTATCATTCTGCTCTAAGAGACAATGGTAAGTATCACAGAAGTACCACCCAAATTTTCACTTTGCTTTTCGACGTGCGTGTTTCGCGCCGTAGCCTCAGACTGGCCAGTCCATTCTCCCTTGTATCTCTGCCTGGCTGACAAGGTGTTTTGAGTAAGATACTATTCGTATTTGAAACAGCAGTTTCCACTTTGCCTTCGTTGTTCGTTATTACCACTCATTCTGCGTCTTTCTTGGCGCATTTTTCGAAGCCTCCTCCTCTGCTGGTGCCATCCCCTGCTTACACAAATATCTCCAGAGTACAATATTGATGCAGACACAAATGTTTCAGAGCATACCACTCACTGCACGTTGTTGAAAGTCGGACACCGCAACAGACTACTACTATGTTTCTCTATGTTGACCCAAAGACATAGACAAATATGACTACAGTGGGCACTTGATCATCTAGCTTGGACCGTGGATAAAATAAACCTGTCACTTGATCATGTTAATAACGTTTCTTGTTACACTACGACGATGTTCATGTCCAGACATGCCGTCGTGCCGGACTATGGCTGCTTGAAACATACAAGACGTAGAGTGGTGGGACCAGCGTTACTCTTTGGGGGACATTGATAGTGTAGCTAAGCTGCATCGGCACAGGGGCAATTAGAAAGGCAACCTGCACAATAGGTTAAAGGCCATTTGTAACGCAGCGGCAACCATATAGTCTTAGATGCTGCAAACATTCATATGTCACAGTAGGTTTATTCACAAATTCATAAGTACAGAATGGTGGGAAATTCAAGAAGTAGCACAGCTAGGAGAGTTCTGTCACAGTCTGTATTGTGGCCAGATTTCCCTCCTTCCCTATGATGTTTTCAATGATGACATTCAACATTGCCAGAGTCTCCAAGTCCCTCTGACTTAGTTCAACTGCCCTGTGTATAAAATGGTGCGAAATTTAAAAAAAGGTGGGATTTAAATCTATTTGGGATTTTCCCCATATCCATGGTGTCACTGAGGAAGTAATCTGTTTGTGTAAAAAGGCTGGAAATTCAAAAACCCAATAATGGCACTTATCCTATCAGTTGAAAATCTAAGATGGTGAACCACAGGATACCAGTGCAGCTCAGTGATGTCAGAATACAAGATGGCAGATCTGGTGATTCTGACGTAATAGGGATGTACCAGTATCCCCTGATCTTGCATCTTAGATTTTCAAGACGTGGGGTATCTGCCAATCTTGGATTTTCGAATTGCCCATCAATTCATTCTTAGGAAAAGCAACTTGAATCCTCACTGACATCATAGGAGTAGCTGGAAAACCCTGATACTTTCGATTTTTTTGTGCTATTTTTTAATTTCTCGCCATTTTATACGTAGGGCAACTAGCATATCACAGAGAGGTGGGACGAATGTGGCAATGTTGCATGGTATCATCATAGACATCATGTGGGGAGGGGGAGGGGTTCGTGAGAGTGTGGAGGGGAGAAATCTCACAGCAACGTAGACTGTCCCGTAACACTGTTAGCTATACTACTCTCTGAATCCCTCACCATTTCATGCTTAAGGCAGTTGGTGATAGGTTTGGAGAGTGGAGGGTAGAGGGTGCTGATCATTAAAACTGCAGCATCTTGAAAGCTGTATGGTTGTTCTTATGCTACAGTTGCCCCTTGGCTTACAATGTGAGCTGTGTATCTGTGTTGCCCCTGCAGTCAAACCCACTTAGCTATAATACTGACTCTCACCTGTACTTCCAAGCAAACTTTGGTGTAATGGAAAGTACCATGACATGTGGGGACTAAATGGACATTATTACAGACCGCCTACAACCCCTCATGTCTGATGGCTTCTCCGACAGCGATGGCAACTTCGATCAGAACAACTGCCCATGTCACTAGCTGTGCAACTATGGTTTGTGTAGTACTAAACTAAACTCTCGCTAATTTCTTGGCCACACAATCTGCCAGATCTGAACTCGATGGCACACATCTTGGACACTATCGGGAGCTATCTACACACAAACCATTGGTACACTATACACCAGAACTGTGTGACCTATGCGTATGCGTTAGGTGCCACATAGCTATGGAAGACATACCGAGGTCATGCAGAATCCGTGTCATATAGAATCGCTGCTGTATTGTGTTTAAAGGTGGACGAATACGAATGAAGCAGGTGGGTATAATGTTTTCATTCATTAGTATATGCAGCAAGTGTCTGGTCCTATCTGTCCTTTCCCATGCTTCCACTTGTCCTGCCTTGTCCTATTCATCGGTAGGACCTTCCACATATCATTTAACTCTGTTTCTGACTAGCAGCTTCTAATCAAATGGCGTGCCAATGGAATATTGCTTCAGCTGTCTTGACTAGAGTCGCGATTTCCTGTCATAAAAATTATACTATTGAGAAACGAGTAAATAGTGTAACACTAGCCGTTTGCATTGTTAAATAACCTATACACTAAATAGTGTTATAAGTTAGTGATAAACCGAAAGAGCATGCACTTTCTAGAGACTGGCCTTCTGCTAGTGGGAATGGAGGCTCCAGTCTTCATCAGTTCATCATGATGTTAACGGTTTCCCTAAATTACTTCAGGCAATTCTTGGCATGGCTATATTATAAGGCCACTGCCGAATACCTGTCTAATGTTTTTCAAACTAGACTTCTAAGTACCTAAATACCTGCAAAAATAAATCATGTTTCTTTCTGTTCTTAAACTGCAATATCATGATACGTACAATATCCGTATAAAAGTGATCCACGGTTTAATAAAACTACTAGCACTACTACAGTTCTTACTGCCTCTACCACTGTTTCTATTGCTACAGTATGTACTCACTGAGAAATCCAAGTTATATCTGGTTTTCCTCAGGGACGCATGATAGGGCCTTTACTCTTTCTGATACACATACACTCCTGGAAATTGAAATAAGAACACCGTGAATTCATTGTCCCAGGAAGGGGAAACTTTATTGACACATTCCTGGGGTCAGATACATCACATGATCACACTGACAGAACCACAGGCACATAGACACAGGCAACAGAGCATGCACAATGTCGGCACTAGTACAGTGTATATCCACCTTTCGCAGCAATTCAGGCTGCTATTCTCTCTTGGAGACGATCGTAGAGATGCTGGATGTAGTCCTGTGGAACGGCTTGCCATGCCATTTCCACCTGGCGCCTCAGTTGGACCAGCGTTCGTGCTGGACGTGCAGACCGCGTGAGACGACGCTTCATCCAGTCCCAAACATGCTCAATGGGGGACAGATCCGGAGATCTTGCTGGCCAGGGTAGTTGACTTACACCATCTAGAGCACGTTGAGTGGCACGGGATACATGCGGACGTGCATTGTCCTGTTGGAACGGCAAGTTCACTTGCCGTTCTAGGAATGGTAGAACGATGGGTTCGATGACGGTTTGGATGTACCGTGCACTATTCAGTGTCCCCTCGACGATCACCAGTGGTGTACGGCCAGTGTAGGAGATCGCTCCCCACACCATGATGCCGGGTGTTGGCCCTGTGTGCCTCGGTCGTATGCAGTCCTGATTGTGGCGCTCACCTGCACGGCGCCAAACACGCATACGACCATCATTGGCACCAAGGCAGAAGCGACTCTCATCGCTGAAGACGACACGTCTCCATTCGTCCCTCCATTCACGCCTGTCGCGACACCACTGGAGGCGGGCTGCACGATGTTGGGGCGTGAGCGGAAGACGGCCTAACGGTGTGCGCGACCGTAGCCCAGCTTCATGGAGACGGTTGCGAATGGTCCTCGCCGATACCCCAGGAGCAACAGTGTCCCTAATTTGCTGGGAAGTGGCGGTGCGGTCCCCTACGGCACTGCGTAGGATCCTACGGTCTTGGCATGCATCCGTGCGTCGCTGCGGTCCGGTCCCAGGTCGACGGGCACGTGCACCTTCCGCCGACCACTGGCGACAACATCGATGTACTGTGGAGACCTCACGCCCCACGTGTTGAGCAATTCGGCGGTACGTCCACCCGGCCTCCCGCATGCCCACTATACGCCCTCGCTCAAAGTCCGTCAACTGCACATACGGTTCACGTCCACGCTGTCGCGGCATGCTACCAGTGTTAAAGACTGCGATGGAGCTCCGTATGCCACGGCAAACTGGCTGACACTGACGGCGGCGGTGCACAAATGCTGCGCAGCTAGCGCCATTCGACGGCCAACACCGCGGTTCCTGGTGTGTCCGCTGTGCCGTGCGTGTGATCATTGCTTGTACAGCCCTCTCGCAGTGTCCGGAGCAAGTATGGTGGGTCTGACACACCGGTGTCAATGTGTTCTTTTTTCCATTTCCAGGAGTGTAGATGATTTAGAAGAAAATCTGTATTTTTTGCCGTTATTTATTTTTTTGCCATTACTCACCACCTAATGAAGTCAACACGTGGTCGAGAAAAATATAAAATCTTACAGGCTAGATATCTGAATGGTACAGAAAGTTGACTTGATCCTAAACAATAAAAGAATTTGAAATCCTCCACAAGGTTAGTAACTGGAACATCCATTACATGATAAACAACAGAAATTAAGATGCTGTTGATTAAATCAAATGTCAAGAAACTACTTTTCGGAAAAAGGGAAATACGAACAATCTTCATAAAATGTTGTAAGGAAGATGGGCAGAGGACTGTGTTTTATTGTTAGAAGACTTAAAAGAAGTGCAACCATTTCCTCAACAGAACGTGCTTCATAACACTTGTCCATTTTGTTGAGTACTGCTAGGACTGGTTGAAGTTATCGAAATATTTTAAAATAGGGCTGCTCTTTTGATGTTATCACGGCATGCTAATTGCAATTGTGCGAATCGTAGTCAATTCTATACTGATCATGAGATATAAAATTGTCTGGAAACCCCTCCCACCTCATTATTTTTTTCAGCCTATGGCAAACCCCTGGACCAATAAGATTTGAACTCCCCTTCTCGCTCTTACCATCCTTTATAACTAGCTCATGAAAGTAAGCAACAAGGGTTGCCTTGCTTTCAGCTACCTACTTTCAGCTCCTTTTCAAGGTTCGAAATACATGCAAGAAGATCATCGTAAAAAGAAAATTCTCGTTTTTTAGCTTAGTAAATATGACAATAAAATGTTCTCGGAGATTTCTTTTCTGCATGTACATTTACATATAGAAATCAGCCCTTTCTTTGTGTTTGTTGGGTGTAGTTTTAATGATATACAGCTTAATTTTTAATTTATGATTCAGATCTACATTGAAATCTTCAAATTATTTCTCCGTCCACTTATTTGAAAGTTACAAAGAAGACACGATCTCGAATTCTAAACCATACTTAATTTCTTTCCTGTAAAATACCTGTTGTACGGCTGAAACAATTAGTTCCAGTCCTTCCTGCAAATCTTCTAGCTGAGAGCATTCAGGAAGTTTAGTTTTACATCTCATTTCTGCATAACAATATTCTTATAACGATCCACATCTTCCTTAGTGTACGCTACTAACTCTCCTGCTGCACATTCTTGTGGAATTTTCATACAGAACATTAAGTTTACAACTTTCGCAGACGAGTGTCCATTATATGCAGTTACTCCATTGGTTTTAAGCGCTGCAAACAGTTACTCTGTTGCTAGATCCACAACGCCAAGTCCATCACATTTAGGTAAAATGTAACGATTCTTTTTAAGCGGATCCAGCTGGGAATGGAGCTTTATGAGCAGATTTTTAGGATGGCATTTAATGTAGTAAACCATTTTGATTCCACTGATTTCGGGGAATACTCCAACACATGACCGACTTCCATTGCTGTCTACTGTAAACGCACTCTTTATGTTCCCTAGTTGTAGCCAGATTTCACCACACACTGAGTTTAAGGCAATATGTGAAGTTAGCTCGCACATTTACAATAGATTCTTCTTTTTCTAATTGCAATTTATATACTTTCCTTCTGGCAGTTCTTTTCATCGAAAACTCCAGTTTTCATTTCTCGACTTCGATGTCGTCCATTTTTTTCTTTTTCGTACGCGTAACACAATAATAGTGCTGAGGGGAGGAATTTCCCTAAAAGAGAATGGTTGTCGTCTGTTCAAAACAGACATTTCTTAAGATTTTCTGAACAGCATTTTTTGTTGACACCAGACCTAGTTCTGCAATATCTATATTGTGGAGAACAATGACTGGATTGTTTTAATATAATATCTCTATGTAATACTTAAAATCAGCTTTGTTGGAATCTGCTTTAAGAATCTGCACTTAGTTTACAGGTAGATTATTAGCACTATATGCAGACAGAACATAGTTTGAGTATCTGGAAGACTTACTTGTAGACCAGTTTCTGATATTCTTATTACAGCATGAGACAAACTGCAAAACAGCAGCTGTTCTTTAAGTTATTCGTTAGCACACAACACATGGACGTGGTTGGCACAGAGTACAGAGGAGCACACTATAAATGCTATTTGTTAGAGTTTAAAACACTTTAACAGCCTTGCACAGGATCAGACATGCGATCCATTTTGTATTTGTAAATTGTAATGTTATTTACCATACGAGGATGTACAAGTTTCTTATAGTCGCATAGCTGAACACAGTAAAATCAATAAAGAGGTTACCGGTAATTCTGCTAGCTCCTGAATTTGTGACCTGACATTTAAATTTATTATATATCTTCAGAGTTTGAGGTCATTCACATTAAGCAGCCCAATGGAAACTGTCTTATCTTGTACACAGACATTGCTGGTTCCCTGCAGTCTCCTTCCATGCAGAAGTGGTGGTTTGATTTTAGGCAGTCGCACATCTCCAGTTTATTACTTGCATTGTGTCCAAATGCAAAAGGAAATACTCACCTACACGTCCTGCTGCAATATTTCAAGCAGCTCTTTTTTAACGTTGGTTAATTCCACTTTACATGGTATAGCCATAGAATTTTTGTAATGTGCTTCTTTGCCGAATTTTCCAGTATTCTTCTAGCTATCACACTGCCATTGACACTATGTCTTGCAGTGACGTACTTTGAGAATTAACAACCTTGATAATAGTTCAGTGACCCACACATCTTCTTTAACATTGCAGACAGTCCCATGTCTAATTGCTCTTGACAGCCACTTGATCACAGATCAAGTGTTCCTCTGAATATTTCTCGTCAGTCTGGTATCCGTAACAGATAGGATCGATAGAGTAAAGACAGTCCAAAGATCAGCAGTGCATCTCTCCACTGAGTCATTTAGTAAGCGTGAAACCGCCACGGAAACGGTCTCCAAATGCAGAGGCAAAGATCTATTGTACGTCACGATTCACTTACTGTTGACATTAGAGCGTGTACATTCCTGGATGAGTTAATCCATACATTGCTTCCTCCTGTGTATATCTGACGAGAAGAGAATGAAGGTAAAATTACAGAGATTCGAGCTGAGATAGAGGCTTAGGAATAATTGTTCTCCCTGTAGATCATTCGCGACTAGAACAAGACAGGAGGAAAGTGAGAACGGTATACAAGAAGCCTCTGCAACACACCATAAGGTAGCTTGCAAAGTGCAGATGTAGATGTGTGAATGAGAACAGCGAAGAGAGACGAAGATTTCACTGTGGTAATTATGTTCAGGTCGATGTAGGTCGCAGAACGTACTAGAGGCGTAGCACGTGCGAAGAATGTGCTAATGCGGAGCGCTACATAAGACCTGTTTTCGGGCTGAAGACCGAAACATCAGCAACAAAATCAACAAACAAAACAACGTTTGCTATGTTATGTCACCAAGTTTCAGCGTAGCCATGTAACTAATAATAAGGTTTGAGCAATTCGGAAGAAAGCCGTATCGATACTTGCTAGCAGGGACAACGCATCGTTGATGTAAAGATTTTAGCCTCTTGCCGCTTGGCATGAGCGGGCTGCGGTGCGGCAAGTTCTGAAGCCGTCGTCAATCGAACGAGCGAGGTCGCCGGTAGCCGGTCGCAGCACACAGGGAACGTTCATACACAGATCTGCAGCAAGCATTTTGGTGTCGCCGAGAGAGCGAGGTGGATCGCTGGGTCAGTTTCGTCAAGCAGGCAGCAGTTCTGGAGTGGGCCCGAAGTGTTTCGAGTTGCTTGTGGATGCGCAGGTCGCTGCAGTGTGCCTGCTCGAGAGTAAAGTGACAACCTGCTACCAGGGCATGGACACTGGCCATCTGTCCGATGTCGGTGAGCCCATTCGTTCCGACTGTCTGGGCCGAGTCTTCTTGGGTTACACACTATATCAATTTTTTTTAAACGAACACACCGCCATTTGACTGTATTGTTGTTTATTTAATTACGACCCACGTTTCGGGCTTTTATGCCATTTTCAAGTGATTAAGTTTATGTCATTAACATACATTGCAGGACATCCAAGCTCAAAATTGACCATAAATTAAGAAAAATATTCGCTCCCCCGAATTATGGTCAATTTTGGGCGTGATGTCCTGCAATGTATGTTAATGACATAAACTCAATCAGAATGAGATTTTCACTCTGCAGCGGAGTGTACGCTGATATGAAACTTCCAAGCAGACCAAAACTGTATGCCGGACCTAGACTCGAACTCGGGACCTTTGCCTTTTGCGGGCAAGTGCTCTACTAACTGAGCTACCCAAGCACGACTCACTTCCCGTCCTCACAGCTTTACTTCTGTCGTCGTGCTTGGGTGGCTCAATTGGTAGAGCACTTGCCTGCGAAAGGCAAAGGTCGCGAGTTCGAGTCTCGGTCCGGCACACAGTTTTGATCTGCCTGGAAGTTTCATTAACTCAGTCACTTGAAAATGGCATAAAATACCGAAATCTGGGTCGTAAATAAATAAACAACAATATAGTCAAATGGCAGTGTGTGCATTTAAAAATTATTGTACGACTGTTGCTCAGAAACATAAAAAAATGTTTAGACTATATCACTTGGGGAAGTCGTGATTCAACAAGATTGCCTGCGTTCGCTTGTGTGGTTTTTAAAAGGGGCGCGAGTGCTGTGTGCGCATGGTGAAATTATTAGCGGCAGTTATTTGCACGCCTAAGGTAGCCGTGTTGAATTGCGCCCAGGGAACATCAAGGTTGCGCAGTTTTTCAATGTGTCTTTCATCTGTTGTACCTGTAGAAGACAGCAAATTTGGTTGGTGTGAGAGAATGGGCAGGTTTCAAGTCCTGCGGCCTTACGTACCGGAGAGGGGGGGCTTTTAATCCGGTGGTGCAACGGAAATTTACATTAAGCATGCTTCAGGTCCTCTCCTAGCTCCAGAACAGCTCCAATCAATTAATGTATGTATGTTCTCAGTGACGGGTTGGTGAAATGCATTCTGTAACACGTACTGATACGCCTGTATTACTTAGCATAGAGCTTAATGTATTGTTTGTTAGATTTGCTTGGAAGCTGGCGAGTTTCCAGTGGGCGACCCTCGTTGAAATTCATCGCTTACTTGACTATGAATTTCTTATTTAGCCTAACCAATAGCACCTTAACCTATTTGCTACTTTCTGCCTGCTGTGTTTATAGGTCAGCGCTCGATGTCTAGCTTGATATGAACCGTGTGTTTTCAAGAAAGGTCCACGCCCCCTTAATTGTTTATTATATTTCAGATTAAGACATTTTAATGGTTAGATGTTTGTATGATTTAAAGGCCAAGGTTGGTTAGTTCTATGTCTCTGTGTTTTGTATGTCTACTGTCTACTGTATAAACAGTTTCTCAAAAGGGGCAGTGCCCGAGGGGTGGGTTGGTTGAACAGGGAGCTACACCCCCCCCCCCCCGATGACCATTTTCAAGGTTAATGCTATTTTGCTAATAGGAATTCTGCCCAAATATTAATCCTATCTGTGTCCATCTATGAATTTAACTGTGTCAATAATTTCACAAGAAGGGGCAGTGCCAGAGGTCGTTCTGTGGACCAATTGAAAAATTTAATAACGGTTTTTTAAAGTTATAATGATATTGTCAAATGTTTATAAAGCTTTTGATTAATCCAAGTTTCATCAGGGTTTTCCGTTTAAATATTCGATTATTAGTGTTTGTTAAGGACTGTGTTAATACAGTAACCCAGACGGCCGTTGTGGCCGAGCGGTTCTAGGCGCTTCAGTCTGGAACCGCGCGACCGCTACGGTCGCAGGTTCGAATCCTGCCTCTGGCAGGGATGTGTGTGATGTCCTTAGGTTAGTTAGGTTTAAGTAGTTCTAAGTTGTAGGGGACTGATGACCATAGATGTTAAGTCCCGTAGTACTCAGAGCCATTTGAACCAGCCAATACAGTAAGCCCACATTTTTCTGATTGTTTTGCTGCATATTTGTGAGATTCCACTGGGGTTTAAGACCGGTGTTCGACAGCATCTCATTTAACTGTGTTGGATTCATATAAGATAAATAGGGTTGTTAAATAAACATTGTATGAAGGTGCTGAGAAGCTGTCCAGTTCCGAACCATTGTGTTCAAGACTGACCTGCTCGGGAGGTTGCCTTCAGTTCGCAATCTCTCTCCTGAAGGGATCAGAACGTCTCATGAAACGACCGTTACAGTGCCATTGCATATGGATTATAAAATGATTGAAGTCGATAGCGAACAGCCATAAAACGCTACCGGGCCGAAAAATTTGGATTCGGCCTATTTAAAGCAAGGGAATGCAGACTCTCAACCATAGGTGGAAGCACAAGCGGCCAAAGACACTACTAGCTAGGGCATAGTCACCCATGGTAAACTAACATACACAAACAAGCGACTAACTTCGGCAAGCCCCTGCATGTCAGCAACACTGACTGTTAATTACCAGCTGCTATTAGAGCCGACCAACCGGCCACAGCAGGGACACCGACGAGCTCGCCCACTGACGCACAAATAATTCGCCAACATCACCCTACACTGTGCATCCGATATATGAACTATCGGACATAAAAACGATAGTAAACCCAACTGTTGCAGGTTGCTGACGCTGAACGAGGGCTCTACACCGGCACCCAGCGCCAGCCTCCGAGCAACACAACCGCACAACATGCATGATATCCACTACTAACACAGCCTGCCCTTGCACGACCTGTCGCAGGCAGCAAGACATCCGCTACTACTCTTACCACCCGACCTAACTATCGCAGATGTTTTTTTCCCTTGGCTCTTGCCTTGGCACTTTTTTTCCTCTGCCCTTCAAACCGCTACCCTTCGTTCGACTTCGACCCAATCTATCTCCTAATGAGCGCGTATTAATGGTTAACCTTGATCAGACGTACGCAAACATCGCAGTACCCACATCCTGCGACACCTCACTATAGTGAATACTACCCCTTATGCAGAGATGGCAGTAGACCTATTGAGTTGGCCATCATGCCGGCGTGGGCGTGGAGGGGCTCCACCTCTTATATATATAAAAAAAAGACTCTTGACAAGTGCGGGCGTACAGGTTGAGCGTGACCTGTGTTCCTTAAACCCCACGCACCCGGCGCGTGAGACAAGCGGCCACTAGAATTAGACTGAGACCTGAGGCTGGAAGGACTCGGCCAGCTGCCGCGGCAGCCACAGGTGCCGGCGCGGCGCCGGGGTCCGTCCCCCACAACAGGTGCCGCGACGGGCCGCCATGTGGCACGCGGCGCTTCGTTTACAGTTAGGCCGGCAAAAAAATCTCCGTCCAGTCGCCCCACGAATCGCGAGCCTCCCATCTCGCTTGCGGTTCACCTATGATCTGACTCCAGACACCCTGTAATTACCCTCTGCTACCTGTTGCGGCTCTTCCCGGAAAATTGATTTAATTTATGATTTTAATTTTGCCGCTTCTGAAACAAGGGATGCCTGAGGTGCCAAGGGATACAACAAGAAAAAAAAAAAAAAAAGATGCTGCTCCTCTCAGGAGAAATGAAATAATGATGCTGATATGAATTCACGTACAGAAAATTACAATGGTTCAGTGACAATGGATCCATCCAAGGACTTGAGAATATCCTAGCATATACGGTACCGATCAAAAATTTTCGTTGTCCTCTGATAAAAACTATACATTTCATTTTAATTTAAAAAATCTGTACAAACTAAATAAATCAACGAAATAGGTATTTTCTCTCTGTATCATTGAGTACAGTACAATATGGTTAAAGGCTTTAGCCACTTCAAAGTACAGCAAAGTTTCGATATTTCGAGTATCGGAATTACAAGTTTCCCATAAATTCGAGCCTTGAAAAAAAAAAGAAAACCTTCCACTATCCGTTTCTCTCACTTGCTGTCTGCCCAGATAGCTGAATGGTCGCCAGCACGTTAACTCAGCGTGTTCGGTCAGAGGGTTAGCTGCCCTCTGTAATAAAGAAAACTGAATTAATGGATCAACGCCGAACTGGAACGGGTGTCTTGCGACATCCTCCCCGAGCAGATACAACGATCGAAAACGACCAAAACGAAAAAGAAAAAAAAATGGTTAGCGTGACGGACTTCCGTTCTAAGCAGTCCGGGTTCGGTTCCCAGCTGGGTCGGGGATTTTCTCCTCTAAGGGATTGGACGTTGAGTTGTCTTCATCATCATTTCATCCCCATCCGGCTCGCAGGTCGCCCAATGTGGCGTCGAATGTGATACGACCTGCACCAAGGCGGTCGGAACTGCCCCGTAAGGGCCCTCCCGGCCAGTGACACCAAACGCCCATTTCCATTTTTTCTCACCTGCTCAGCACAAAGCCTGTTGAACCACTCGCTCCCTTTAGCTGCGTCAACCTTTTGTTTAAAGTGTCATTCTCAGTACAGTACAGTACAGTGTTGTGTTTCGTTTTCTTTGTTGACTGTTTTTGTTTGGCCCGCATCTCGTGGTCGTGCGGTAGCGTTCTCGCTTCCCACGCCCGGGTTCCCGGGTTCGATTCCCGGCGGGGTCAGGGATTTTCTCTGCCTCGTGATGGCTGGGTGTTGTGTGCTGTCCTTAGGGTAGTTAGGTTTAAGTAGTTCTAAGTTCTAGGGGACTTATGACCTCAGCAGTTGAGTCCCATAGTGCTCAGAGCCATTTGAATTTTTTTTGTTTTTGTTTGTACATCCAAAAATGAGAGCTATAACAAACTAAAGGAAATTTGTAATTTTGAATCTTAAGCTAGAAGCACTGAAACGGTTTGAGAAAGGAGAAACAACAACAACAAAATTGCTCTCCAATACGATGTCGGCTATGTAATTGTTGCTGACTGACGAAGAAAGAGATTCAAAATGGAAAAATTTTCTTGAAGCAAATGCTATGCAGAATCTCTTAAACGGCAAACAAGTTAGAGTTTGAAAAAACAAGTGAGGCGTTGTTCGTATGGTTTATTCTTTTTCCATAGTTAGAGTTTTCATAGTTTGAAATAGTCCCAGTTCTGATGACCTCGAACTGCCGTCTACTGTATCCAAGCTTTGCCCTCAGAAGAGCTGAACAAACTCTTGGCATTCTGGACGTGAGATTTTCTAGTATTTTTTTTTTTTTTGTAGATTTTACAGTCCAACACGTCTGTAAATTTTCCATTGATCTTCAGCAGCCGGCCGGGGTGGCCGAGTGGTTCTAGGCGCTACAGTCTGGAACCGCGCGGCCGCTACGGTCGCGGGTTCCAATTCTGCCTCGGGCATGGATGTGTGTAATGTTCTTAGGTTAGTTAGGTTTAAGTAGTTCCAAGTTCTAGGGGACTGATGACCTCAGAAGTTAAGTCCCATAGTGCTCAGAGCCATTTGAATCATTTTGTTCAGCATTAGATAGCCTCCCTTTTCTGACCTGCCTGTCAAGTTCATCCAGTAAGTTTAATTCTATTGAAGTTATGTAACTGACTTGGCCAAATCACATTCTTCAGTATCCTACATTTCTCTTTTCTATTGGCATACCCTCTGCACAGTTTAGAAGCATGTTTGGGATCAGTGTCCTCCTGCAAAAAAAACCCACGCCCAATAGGTCTCTTGCCATATGGAGCTGTGTTATCCTTCTTCTTTAACCTTCTGTTAATTGTCACTCAGTCACACACTTTACCACCGGTAAAACAACGTCGCAACACCATCACCAACCCTGTGCCATGCTTCAGCTTTGGCGTCACACACTGACTCTTCGAACGTTCTCTAGGAAGTCGACGAAAAATTTCGACGATAGGTTCCAAATACTTTACACTTAAATTCGTCCGTGAATAATACATTGGGCCATTGCTGCAGTTCCCAGATTTTATGATATTCTACCCACTGCATTCTTTTCACCCTCATTGGTTCGCGAAATAAATACTTTGGGCCGTTATGCAACCTCGTTCACGAAGATGGAACTGCACTTTTGAGACAGAGATTGGAGCTGCTCGCATACGATTTAGACCTACTTCTTCTCGAAATTCAGGTGCATTACGAATCGTTTGATGTTTACTCTGTACACATATGAACCGATATTCCTGTATTATTGTCCTCGGGGTCATCATGGTATCGAAACACTTGCATGGGCACCAATTTCTTGATCCGCTGCAATGTATTTACCAATGGAAATTGGGTTACGCCACCTTTTGTTGCTGTTGTTCTACTACATAGCATTCCTGTAGCAGAACCACAATTGTAGCACCTTTTTCAGTTCGAATCCCCTACTTCCGTCCCAGTAAGTGGTAATATGGTATGAACCTCATCAGGTACACAAACACACTGCTAGACACGCGCATTCTACTGGAAACCAATGCGAACTAATTAATACACAGACGGTTGAAGGGATGAGGCCTAGTTGAACGGAAGCGTGATGGGTAAAACGATAGAAATACAGCAATCGGTCGCAATCCCACTGGCATATGCTATGCTTGCATATCCAGGTTTCAGCTATAAATAGCCATTTCTGCACATTTAAGTGAGTTATAACGCCTCTTTATAGATGAAATTTGGATGTGCACAAATAATGAAAAACAAATGGGATTGTGACTGATTGTCATATTTATATCATTCCTCATAATAATTTACAGTCGCTGTGGTCAGCGGTTCCGCATCGACTCAAAGCTGATCATAGGTAAAGTCACGTCAGTGAAGTTGAGGATACTCATCAACACACCTCCACGTGAACAGTCGGTCAAATACACAAACAGAGCCGCTTAGTCTTTACACGGTCATACTTGTTTTATTATCAGAACGGGTCAATGGTACAATATTCTAAATGAAATCCCTGTTTTAACCACAAATCCATTGATGTGATAAGTGATCGTAGTGTAAAATATACCGAAACTTACCACAGAATATTCTGTTGAATGATATAGTCCGATTTATCGACACAGTCGCCAGATAAATATACGTTTCCACAACCAAGTCCTGTGTAAGCACTACCACCATAATTTTTATAGATACGAACGTGTTCCTACAGGTCGCCAATCGAACTGTGGGGTAAGAGACATGCTTCAGCATCGATCTCATAAAAACTAAACTATAGCCTAACTGTACTCGGCATAGCTGTGGTTATTTACCACAAAATTATTCGCAAAGCAGGGGTGACGTTCCTCTGAAATAAAAGATAACGTTCCTTAATTTATTCGTCTTCAAAGAATAGAAAACACACCTAACTATGTCACATTGCCGGCCGGGGTGGCCGAGCGGTTCTAGGCGCTATAGTCTGGAACCGCGCGACCACTACGGTCGCGGGTTGGAATCCTGCCTCGGGCATGGATGTGTGTGATGTCATTTCCTCGGGCACGGATGTGTGTGATGTCCTTAGGTTAGTTAGGTTTAAGTCGTTCTAATTTCTAGGGGACTGATGACCTCAGAAGTTAAGTCCCATAGTGCTCAGAGCCATTTTGAACCATTTTGTGTCACATTCATTGCTTTGATGATAGTGACAAATTTTAAAGTTAATCCACTCCAGAAAAGTTACGGACGATGCCACATTCCTATTCCAACGAAATATTTCTCTCGGTGTGCTGTTAAACGTTTTACAGTTCGTCACATACCTCTGGCTTCTGACTCTTCCATTACATGTTCATTAGATCGAGTCTCCTCTCGCGAGCTAGCTACTAACTCGTATTGTAGAGTCCTCACAGCACAACAGCGCCCCGTCCGCCGGAAAACGTGGGAGGCTGCAGAAAATTCTTGAAGTTAAGGCTCGCCGGCTAGCACCTGCTGTTAGGTACTTCACTGGAAAGGATATTGACGTTATCCTTACCCCTGCAACTGCTTCCATTTCTTAATTGGAGGCGTAATAATACCTACGAGGGTCTTCTTTCATTTAGAGAACAGATTGAAACCACAGGGTGTCAAACGTATGATGGATGTGGTATTGGTGTGGGTTTTAGCTTCCTTTGCACGTGCAGAGTGTGTGATACAGCTTTTTCACATTGGAGCAAAATATTTTCTCTTTTGTGAGGCTCTTTATTACACATCAGCCAGTATTTATTGATTGAAGTATTGGTTCTGTTTAGCATACCTCCCGCACGAACGTTTGTGCGCTTCTTGTGGCTATTTACGACAGGATCAGGCTTCCTTCAGGCTGCAGTAGATGGACCAGTCTTCCTCTAATAATCCCAAATAGGTAGTGGTCTGGGTGTAAGAGGCTGGCTCAAGGTCAAATGATTTCCGCGTGATATCCAGTGTTTATCAACAGCTGTGGAGAAATTCCTAGAAGTCCTCGCAGGAGACTGCATCTTACAGAAACACTTTAAGTGGGAACTGTAAAGGCCTACGAAAATGCCTACATTCCGCTGCTCATTCTGAATGACTGAAAGGGCTAAATGTTATAATTTCGTGCAGCGGGTTGTAGCTCACGAAATTGAAAAGTTGGCCGGCACTCCCTGAAGGGTGTGGACACCGTGTGTCCTCCAGATAGCAGGTGATGTTTTCGCAGTGAATTTCATAAATCGAGAGAGAGTAATCAATAGTGCTATTTGTTGGTGTGTGGAGAACTGCGAGATTCCGAAAGTGCGTCCCAGTGGTGGGGCGTCGATTTCAGGTTAGACCGTCCCGCGCTCTAGGCGAGTGTTGCCTAGAAACAAGCATTCATTGTATGTACAATCCTTACATCAGACTGTCGAGACGTAGCTAGTTTGATGGCAGCGTTTTTGTGAACGAGACACACTCGGCGAAGCCAGTACACTTTTTTTCAGAGATGTTCTTGTGACTCTTTTCCTGTTGACACGGAACTGTAGTTGCTGTGATGATTAAAGGCGAGACTTGCTAGTAACCGGTTGGAGGCCGTGTACTGAACTGTTGACGATGCCCACATTCCAGCCCAGTGCTCCAAAATCTTCACTTAAATTTCGCTAAACCCTCTCAGTTTTCCATTACTTCGCACACTAGCCGGCCGGAGTGGCCGTGCGGTTCTAGGTGCTACAGTCTGGAACCGGGTGATCGCTACGGTCGCAGGTTCGAATCCTGCCTCGGGCATGGATGTGTGTGATGTCCTTAGGTTAGTTATGTTTGAGTTGTTCTAAGTCCTAGAGGACTGATGACCTCAGAAGTTAAGTCCCATAGGGCTCAGAGCCATTTGAACCATTTTTTAACCTCGCACACTGTGGTTTTCTGTTCCTCCATTTTCCTGTATTTATATATTATTTCATAGTGATTACCTATGTACTCCATATACTCTGTTGTTACAGCTGTCAGTTGTATGTTTTACTCAGTTGCTGTACCACTTTTAACCACAAATCACTTGTTGTGATTAGTGATCGGAACCTTTTGACAGGTGGTGTAAACGACACTTTCCTTAGAAAATTCTCCTGAATGATATAGACCAATTTATTGACACAGTCGCCAGATAATTAGCTGTACTTTCTATTTCCACAAGCTGTATAATGTAATATCTCTTCAAGCTATTATGTAGTAGTCTTGTCAAGTAATAATTTATTGTTATTGGAACTGTTAATTTAATGTGAGAGTAAATTGTTACGTAGACACCGTTTTTCGCATTTTCTGTTAATGTTTTTCTTGGTTTGCTCCCTGAATATTTATTTAATGTTCAGCCTTTTACCTTTTTCATGTTCTACCACTGCACTGTCAAAGATGACGTTTACCGTGTGTTCGTGCCTTAGCTACAGGCATATTAAGATTTCTGATGTTGTTTGGAAGTACTGTAACTTCTCTGACGACGGCAGTCAGTTAAAATCCGATTATAGCCTTTTAGGCCGAAAGCCGGTTAACTAAATAAATTAATCCTGTACAATATCTATAGTATCGTGCTTTTCATTTATTTCTGAAAGTGATTAGATACCTACAGTACTTTCAGTTACTGTCTTCGGAATTGTGAGAAGTTTAACCCTGTCTCGCGGGACATCTAATTGTAAAGGTATCAACTAACAATTGAAAGCGTAAACCACCATTTGACTGCGTATTGCTGTACTTATCTACCGTGGTATCTAGATTTTGGCTTTTATGCCATTATCGAGTACAGTGCTAGACGTTCTTAGACCACTAACATGTCATATCTGTTAAGACCGTCCATATAAGGTAACTGCGGCTAACAAATGTCTTGATAACTGCATAGAAACCGGAAGATAAATACAGTAATACAAAGTCAAAGAAAGGTTTACACTTTCGAAAAAATTCGATGATTGTGGCTCAACACCATCGAAAACTCTTTTACTAACATCTGGATTAGCAGATCCGTGACCTCCTGGTTATCCAGATTAAAAGACGAAAAGTCTTGCTTTCAACGCCAGCGTAGCAGTGCAGATGACATAGGTATTCTGTCCTCAGAAACCAGTGCCATTCTCAGGATGAACGTGTAAGATCCGCACTCGATGAAAGCTTTGGAAACCCCCGGGGAGTGCTGGTCCGGTCGTGATGCTTTCACCGTTCGCGCGGCGCGGCTAGCGAGAACGGGAGCGCCTGGCCGGCTGGACGCGGGGCGCTGCGCTTTTTGCCTCGCCCGCCGGGAGGCAGGTGGGCCGCGCCCGCGCCCGGCGCCATCTGGCACGCCGCCCGCGCCGCCCACGCACTTGTCAGACTGCTCCGGGATGAGCCGGCACCTGCCACGCTGTTGCTTCGCGTCGCTGCGTGCGGCCGCTCCTGTTGCTTGCGTTGCAATGCCAAAGATCATATTGCCCTCCAGTTCAGCCGCTGCAGCCAATCCACGCACACACGTATCATTTCTATACCGGGATTCATTGTTATTGCACTAATGGCCATTAAAATTGCTATACCAAGAAGAAATGCAGATGATAAACGGGTATTCATTCGACAAATATATTATATCAGAACTGACATGTGATTACATTTTCACGCAATTTGGGTGCATAAATTCTGAGAAATCAGTACCCAGAACAACCACCTCTGGCCGTAATAACGGCCTTGATACGCCTGCGCATTGAGTCAAACAGAGCTTGGATGGCGTGTACAGGCACAGCTGCCCATGCAGCTTCAACACGATACCACAGTTCACGAAGAGTAGTGACTGGCGTATTGTGACGAGCCAGTTGCTCGGCCACCATTGGTGAGAGATCTGGGAATGTGCTGGCCAGGGCAGCTGTCGAACACTTTCTGTATCCAGAAAGGCCCGTACAGGACCTGCAACATTCGGTCGTGCATTATGCTGCTGAAATGTAGGGTTTCGCAGGGATCGAATGAAGGGTAGAGCCACGGGTCGTAACACATCTGAAATGTAACGTCCAATGTTCAAAGTGCCGTCAATGTGAACAAGAGGTGACCGAACGTTTAACCAATGGTACCACATACCATCACGCCGAGTGATACGCCAGTATGGCGATGACGAATACACGCTTCCAACGTGCGTTCACCGCTATGACGCCAAACACGGATGCGACCATCATGATGCTGTAAACAGAACCTGGGTTCATCCGAAAAAATTACGTTTTGCCATTCGTGCACCCACGTTCGTCGTTGATTACACCATCGCAGGCGCTCCTGTCTGTGATGCAGCGTCAAGGGTAACCGCAGTCATGGTGTCCGAGCTGATAGTCCATGCTGCTGCAAACGTCGTCGAACTGTTCGTGCAGATGGTTGTTGTCTTGAAAACGTCCCCATCTGTTGACTCATGGATCGAGACGTGGCTGCACGATCCGTTACAGCCATGCGGATAAGATGCCTGTCATCTTGACTGCTAGTGACACGAGGCTGATGGGATCCAGCACGGCGTTCCGTATTACCCTTCTGAACGCACCGATTCCATATTCTGCTAACAGTCATTGGATCTCGACCAACGCGAGCAGCAATGTCGCGATACGATAAACCTCAATCGAGATAGGCTACAATCCGACCTTTATCAAAGTCGGAAACGTGATGGTACGCATTTCTCCTCTTCACACGACACATCACAACAACGTTTCACCAGGAAACGCCGGTCAACTGCTGTTTGTGTATGAGAAATCGGTAGGAAACTTTCCTCATGTCAGCACGTTGTAGGTGTCGCCACCGGCGCCAACCTTGTGTGAATGCTCTGAAAAGCTAATCATTTGCATATCACAGCATCTTCTTCCTGTCAGTTAAATTTCGCGTCTGTAGCACGTCATCTTCGTGGTGTAGCAATTTTAATGGCCAGTAGTGTATTTTTCTGGACAGGTAAAACGCCGTGACAGCCCTTGAGGTTGTATTCTCCGTGCTGGTTTCATGAAGTCTTTTTATAGAAGTAAGCTCACTGGGCAAATAAACTAGTCCCACCCTTAAAAAGTGTACACTGTTCGGCTTGGAATTTAACACGTATCAGGTGATCATACGACTGTCCAACGTTGGAATAAGTCACGGCAATGGGCCGTGTCAGCCAGTCGCTTGTATGGCGTCAGCGCAATAAGACGACTCAGCATGAAGACGTGATACAGTGGCAGAAAAGGGATACCGTGTTTGTACGTAAGCTTCTCACAAGCAAAATTCCATAGTAATCTCCATTTATTTACAGTTTCTTCACTTCTCACATCTCTATTACAAGACTATTTAACAATAGCTTTGAACAACTGCTTAAACAGAGCTAGTACAGCTCCAGCATACTGGTAGTAGCAACTAAGTCTGATATCTTAAATTTGCACAAGTGTTGTGTCACGCAACTCACAGGAGAGAGTGTAGCTGGTATCAAGCTTACTTAGCCAAAAAATTAAAGCTGCATGTAATTCTTCAGCTGCACCCAGTGAAACACTACGAAGCACCTGTATGGTCTATTATGGTTGCTCCCCTGTGATTCGCGAATAAAGCTTAGAAATAATGAATGATTGTACAGCTATGTGCAAGCTATTGTTCCCCAAATTTTATTTTGACAGTTTCAAAGAATTATATACGTAAGAAGCTGCAGAATATTAATATTTGCTAGTCATAAAGATGATGGTTCTCGCGGAACATCGTTTTCAACGATACAGTTGCACTCTCTGGCTTGCCAACAGACCGTCCTTCTTCGCATGTCCTCAGTTTTCCGTATGAGTCCGACGTGGTTTGGATGCCATACACACCAGCAGCATTCAAGTACAAGGCACAAAGTTTATCAAGTATTTTCGGACTTTGGAAATATAGGACGCTAATCCAACTAGTAGAATTGTATGGATGCAAATCATCATTTATTCAGAAACAGTATTTTCATTATTTTTTGATTGTAACAGGGAAGTTGTGACGAAAGTCTACAGCTTTGGGAACGAAGATGACGGCGGAAATTGGTGAATCCAATACACTAGTATGCTGGGTTAAAACTGCAACTGCTGAAACGCTGTCCGCTTGAATATGAAAGTCATCTCGCCAGAGCCGGCCGCTGTGGCTGAGCGGTTCTAGATGCTTCAGTCCCGAACCGCGCTGCTGCTACGCTCGCAGGTTCGAATCCTGCCTCGGGCATGAGTGTATGTGATGTCCTTAGTTTAGTTAGGTTTAAGTAGTTCTAAGTCTAAGAGACTGCTGACTTCAGATGTTACATCCCATAGTGCTTAGAGCCATTTGAACCATTTTTCATCTCGTCAGAATGACTACCCAGAGACGACCTTTGTAACTGTCTTCCTCAGCCATTACCGACATGGAACCTCAAAATTATCGTTAAACTAGCAGTTACAGATACTGTCTGTCATTTCGTCTAATTGGGAAAAACACCCACCAGTAGCCTGTCTTACGTAGGTGGTCGGCGGTTACTGAAGCGTGTGGGACACATTTCGTTTGCTGACGGTTGCAGCACTCTGAACGCCAGCCTCTTAGGACAGCAGCGGCGCAAACCACGGCCAGTGGCGCCTCTGCCGGCCACGTTTTATGCGTACGTATACATATATATGAGGACGGCCGTTTGAACCGCCCGGCGCCGCTCGCCCAACGAGCCCCGTAACGGCTCTGCTCTCCAGAATTAGAATAATTTACTCGATGGGAAAACAATAGCTCGTACACACTGGGTCTTTACGAGCCCGTTTCTCGGGAGCGTTTCTTCCACGAAAAGGTGGTCGGCGCGCACGTTTGTTGCGACGCGAGAAAGCCGACGCAGCTTGGTTGACAGGCACTAGGTGGCGGCGCCTTGTAAAGCCTATGGGGAACGGGCGTGCGAGTGTCTGCAAGTCCTCAGTCTTCACTTATAGGTCTGAAACCTGTACCGTTACAGACGTTTACACAGAGAAATTATAAATGTCGTTAGTAGATCAAAACTGGTACAGCATGCTCTTTGTACACAAACACACACACGCACAGTTTGGTTTAAATGGCGCTGAGCACTATGGGAATCAACATCGGAGGTCATCAGTCCCCTAGAACTTAGAACTGCTTAAACCTAACTAACCTAAGGACATCACACACATCCATGCCCGAGGCAGGATTCTAACCTGCAACCATAGTGGTCGCGCGGTTCCAGACTGAAGCGCCTAGAACCGCTCGGCCACTCGGGCCGGAAAACACACACATTCATATGCCAAAGACTTCCGGCTCACGAAGCCATAGCTTTATTCCCGCATACCACATCTCAGTCGAGCGAAGACACAGATTTAGAGGGAATACCAAGTGGGCTGAGGCGTGAATGGGAATCTGCACTGAGGAGGGAGGCGTGCTAAGGGTAGTCCATCCAGTTGTGCAAAGCTACTGTATCAGTAGTGTAGTAGTTAGCGCTGCAGCTTAGTGGGAAGAGACTTGGGTCCGAATCCTGGCGCTGTTACAAATTTTAATTCGTCTTTTCAGTTCGGAAATGTGTATCATGTAAACATAAAATCTGTGCTGGTGTAAGCTGTCACCGGCACACTGGTCGGCAAAGATGTAGCGCAAAAATCGATAGTAGGCGTTGGATCAAGCGCTCCTATCAAGAGAGGTGTCAGAGACACACTGACAAGCAGCATGCTGGCAACGCCCTCTCGACGGCAAGTATATAGGCCGCTGCAGCTGACCGGAGGGCACATCTCTCGCACTGCTGCCTTCCTGCACCAGACCTTGTCTGACGCCGTCGCCACCCATATCCCCACCAAAGTCATCCACCCTCACCGCCCCGCCCTGCCTCTACAGGCCGTCCTTCTCCTTCGAGAGTCCCGCCGCCTCTACCGCTCTTTTCTCCGCACTCGTGACCGGGATACACTTACCCGCCACCGGCAATTACAACGACACATCCGCAACCTGCTTATTGCGAAGAAACGCCGTGCCTGGCGCCAGACATGTACACAACTCAACACCACGCTCCCCATAAACTCTTCCAAGTATTGGTCTGCTTTCCACCGCCTTACTGGGAACCGCCCCACCCTCCAGTACCCTCTCCTCCTTAACGACCGTCCCTTTCCTGACAACCTCAGTAAAGCCAACCACGTTGCCTCCCACCTCTCTGATGTTTTTTCCATCCCAGATGATCCCCACTTTGATTATTGCCTCTTCCCTGATGTCATGGATCGTACGAATACCTCTGTTCCTCCCCTCGCTCCTAGCTTCCAGTACTTGGGCCACACCCCACCATCTGCACTTAACACTCCCATCACTACACAGGACATCAGCCTCACACTCCGCACTAAACGCAACGCTGCTTCCGGCCACGACTGCGTTACCCACCGCCACCTCAAACACTGCCCTCCCTCCTTCCTTTCCATCCTTGTCACCCTCTACAACGTCATCCTTGCCACTGGCTTCTATCCCGACCTGTGGAAACGCTCCCGTATCCTGATGTTCTCCAAACCCAACAAGCCTCCATCTGATGCCTCTTCCTATCGTCCTATCTGTCTCACATCGGTGTTCAGCAAGCTCTTGGAATCCATCCTTTCCCGGCGCATCCATCTCCACCTCCACCAAAACCACCTCCTCCCAAACACCCAATGTGGCTTTCGACCTTCCTTCTCTGCTGATGACCAACTCCCCCGCCTCACTCATCTCCTCTCCCTCCAGCTTAACTCCCGTTGCTCCGCCATTTTTGTCTCACTTGACCTCGAAAACGCCTATGACCATGTCTGGCATCCCGGTCTCCTGTTTAAACTCCAAACCTACGCCCTTCCTATCAACTACATCCGTCTGGTGGCCTCCTTTCTCTCCCAACGCCCCTCCTATGTTACCATCCATAATGCCACTTCCCACACCTTCTACCCCTCTGCAGGTGTGCCCCAGGTCTCTGTCCTCTCCCCTCTCCTCTACCTCCTGTACACAGCAGATATGCCCCAACCCCCCCCCCTCCAGTACACCTCTTGCAATATGCTGATGACACCACATTCCTCGCCCTCGCTCCTACCCTCCAACGGTCCCAACGCCTTCTCCAGAATCACCTTGACCTTTTTGCTGCATGGTGTAACCAGTGGCTCCTGAAACTCAATCCTTCCAAGACCCAGGCAATCATCGTAAGTCGTACCACTCGCTCCTTCCTGCTCCTGGATTTCTCCCTTACTGTCTGCGCACGTCCTGTCCACGTCCTGTCCGCCTCACCCCCTCCCTCACCTACCTTGGCCTTACCATTCACCGTCACCTCACCTGGATCCCTCATCTCCGCTCCATCCAATCCAAAGCCCACAACCGCCTCCGACTCCTCAAACTCCTCTCTGGCCGGATGTGGGGGTTGCACCCCTCTACCATCCTCCACACCTACAAATCCTTAATCCGTCCCATCCTCTGTTATGCCAGTCCTGCCTGGATATCTGCCCCCCCCCCCAAATTCTATAAGTCCCTCCAGATCCTTGAGCGTCATGCACTCCGCCTCGCCCTGCGTATACGCCTCCCGTCCCCCACGCACATCCTCTATGACCTCATTCCTTTCCCCCATCTGCTCCTATTCCTCGAACATATCCGCATCCTCTACACCTCCCGCCGTCTTGAACCCCCTCACCCCCTGGTTGCTCCTCTCCTCTCCCATCCCCGCCCCCTGCCACATCTTCACCGTTGTGTCCCCCCTACATCTCCTCTCCCAAGGTGGCTTCCATCAACTCCCCCTCCCGGATGATGCCCTCTCTTCCTCCATTTAACCCTCCTATCAACTCTGATCCTCACTCCCCCTCCTTTCCTCTGTCCTTTCCCTGGGCTCCCTCTTCCCCCCTTCCGTCCTGTTTTCTCCCCACTAAACCTCTCCCTACCTCCCTTCTCCCCCCCCCCCCAAGTCCTTTTGTATTCCCCTCCTCTGCCTACTCCACTCCCTGTCGCAGCTGCCCCCCACCCCTCTTATGGGTCCTCATCCTCCATCAGCTCCTTTCCCGGTTCCCCCCTTCGCTTTTACTCTCCTTTCCCCCCTTTTTTGTTTTCCCATCATCTGTCCAGTTTCCCCCCACCTGCTCTCGACTGTGGTATGTCACATTTGCCAACTTTTTAGTGCAGTGTTCCAGTGACTATTCAGTGTTGTTCGTCTTTCTCGTGTTGCGAACAGAAACCATGCTGTCGCTAGGTGTGAATTTTATGTCTTTTGCGAACAGAATCCAGACTGTCGCCGTGTTTTTTTAATTGTCTGTCTATAGTTTTACCTGTCTGCTTCGTATGTATTTTATTCGCATCATCATCCCTCTGTTGTTTGTTTGAAGTTCCACGATTTCTTTTCGCCATGTTACTCTTTAAGTCTCCGATTTTATCGCCTGTTTTTATTATTTATACTCTTCATCTTTCTAACAAAGTCTGTAGGCTGAAGAGCGGCATACTAAGCTGCTGCCAGCCCGCCCCCTTCGGGGGTAATTGAAATTCAATAAAGAAAAAAAAAAACCGGAGGGCCTCACTGACTCACTCAGGCTACGACAGTGCACAGCCACCAGATCGAGACTAGCAGTGAGACTAAAGTTTGATATAGCGAGATCAAAAATATTGTCTTCAAGAGGACTATTGCGAATGAGTTTGTACCACAACACATGGACTATATTCCAGTTAAGTAAAATTACCAGTTAATATAAATAAAGAACCGTATTAATCCACATGTGCATTTGTATCGTAGAAAGAGGATACAGGCCACCCATAACAACATCAATGTTAAAAAAATATATCGGCTCAACCACTTGTTTATAGTATAAAACACTTTGTGAGCTGATATATTTTTTTAACATTGACATTCACAACCACGACCTCTCATCCAGTATGGATAAAATCAAAACAACATCCTCTCCCTTGCTTCCTTACAGTACAAGACTCAACAAAATCAATGGTGTAACTATTTAGAAACAATGTAAAAAGTTCATTTGCCCAAAAACTCTATGAGCAACAAGTCCACTGGAAAGCAAAGTGCCAGGTGTCCGAGGGGAGTTTGGTTTCTGGTAATGGCTGTGCATACTCCATGAAGTGAAGATGATGATGATGGGGAGGATGATGATGACAAGCATTATTTTGTGATAAACTTTAACGGAATTACTAGAAGGAGGTGAATCACATGTGTCATCGGTCTCGTTCCCAACAACAGACTAGCGAGTTGTTTCATGTCAGACAATTCAGTGCTAAGTACAAGAGGAGACAGTGCTGACGGCAAAGTCAGATGGAATACAGTGCTTTTAAGGTCGATTATCTGAGAGCTGTTTAAATTATTATAGAGCTTAGGGAAGTGTCTTTGAGTTTGTGATGTCTTAAAAACATTCAGTTGAAAATCGGTACATAAATGTATTGAAACTAACAAAAATAATTTGTAGCTTTGCGAGTGGCCCTTGTAGGGGTAAGCATGATTACGTAACACTGTTGTTCAGTTTGCTATCTGAAGAAGGGTTCACATTAAAAAATAGTTGTTATGTCGATAAACTACGCACCACATTATTTCGGTGAGAAAGTGCCTTAGTCTGTTTCACTGCTATTCCATTAAAGCCTCACAGCAACAGCAGCGTATACAAGATCTACGCGCTACCTTTGTGCAGGAACGACCGCATCACTTGACGATGCCAGGTAGGTGGAAACATGAAAATGTGTTTAGTTCTCACATGACAAGGTTCAAGTACGCCCATTACTGGTATGCTGATAGTTCAGAACTAATGGAGACAGGTTCTTGGTAGATTTCCCGAGGTATAAGGCAGCAGATATCAAAGCACAGCCTGTGGTTTACGACGCCGAGCTAACACCCAGCAGTGTCCCACATGTGTTCCGTACCGTGCAGATCATGCTATTCAGTGGCTAAGACATACAAGTCAACTAACTATTATGCTTCTCAACCCACTCTGTCAGTCGGCCGGTGTGGCCGAGTGGTTCTAGGCGCTTCAGTCTGGAACAGCGCGACCGCTACGGTCGCAGGTTCGAATCCTGCCTCGGGCATGGATGTGTGTGGTGTCCTTAGATTAGTTAGGTTTAAGTAGTTCTAGGTTCCAGCGGACTGATGACCTCATAGTGCTCAGAGCCATTTTTTGAACCACTGTGTCAAGACTTACGACATAAATAGTTATCCTGCAGGAAGATCCAGGTGGTCCGCAGTTTCCGCAGTGCTCTCGATGACCGACATACGTACCTAGTGAATGATCCCCATAGCATAATACTGCCCCACTGGCTTCCATTGGTAGCTCAGTACTTGTTTCGAACAGCCATTCGTCAGAACGACGGGGTATCCGGAGACGACAGTTGACCTAATGTAGCAAGAAAAAGTTTCATCTGATCAGGCGACCCGTTTCCATTGATCCACAGTGCAGTCTCGATGATCCCATTCCAACCGCAACTGACGATGTCGTGGGCTAACACGAGAATAACTAGGGGTCACCATCTGTGCTGCCCATGTTCAACAGTGTGAAGTAAACGGTGAACCCGAAACGTGCCTGAACTAACACTGTCCTCTGTCGTCAGATATGCCTCTCCTGCTGTAATGAGTGAGCAACCGCCGACCTCCACGTTCTGTGGACGTCCAACATCTTGTCGCCTGCTCTTGGTTTCACAGACCACTTTTCGTGGATGGTCACAACAGTGGTACGTAAATAGTTGACCGCCTTCAATGTTTCCGAGATGCTTGTTCCCAGGGGCCAGGACATAAAACCTGCCTACTGTCAGTGTCTGTTACTTCCGTGGATTTCCCACGTCCGCAGTTCACCTAGCATCTATATTCTCTATTCGTCTCTGGCCTGCTTACATACTTTATTTACCGTGTCACATACCCGTAGGTTCACCGAGTGGCATTTAATCTCTGTTCTGTCTCATTAGTGTATGTATTTTGCTGTTGTTTCTTTGATGCACCTCTCCAAGCTAATCCACCTCCTGGCAGACTTTTCATATCTGCCCAACGGCTGCACCTTAATCTATTCGAAACAGCTTACTGTGTTCTAGATTTGGTCCCCCTCCACTCACAAACAAAAATATTACCCCATTACCAAATTAATTATTCCTTGATAATGATTCAGGATATCAACCTACCTACTTCGTTTACTCATGTTGTCCCATAAAGCCCTTTTATACCCCATCATACTATATTTGAGAAGCTTCTGGTTTCTTCTTCTCTTATCATCTACGTTTCGTTTACATATAAGCTTTCACTCCATACAGATCTCCACAGAATTTATTTTCTATCACTTAAATTTATATTTGATGTTATTTCTCATTTTAGGAAAAAATTTTCTTACCATCATCAGTCTACATCTTACAGCTTCTTTTCTTCTTCTCACAGTCATAACTGAACTGGTTGTAACCTCCCCACAAAAATTTTGAAAGACAATAATTAAATATAAGTGGAGCCAAGTGTAAACTCCCCAGAGAAATTTGAAAATGACAATAATTTGAATGTTAACGAGAATAGAACCTAGTGTAACCTCCCAGCAAATAAAATAATTTATTGACAATGACAATTAAATGAGAACTAGCAATCTGACCCATGTATAAGCTGCCCACGAAAAATGAAAGTCAATTTAATAAGAAATGAAATAAATCTCAGTGACAATGGAAACACAAATAGACCGAAATGTCGATCTTTAGGCCCTGATTAAACTCAAATTCTTACCTCAGTAAAACTGGATCTGCTCTTATTTTTCGCCATAGCTTGGAGGAAATGCTTTGTAAAAATTCTTTGAACTTAAGTAAAAACTTTTCTTTAAGGAAATCCAAGGGAAATGTTATTTCAAAAAAGGATTGTTTGTTAAAATGCTTGGTTTAACAAAAAACAAAATTATTATTGGGGCGATTCTTGAACAAATTAATTACAGTTAGGATCCATTACAATACATTATTAGCTGAGCGCAAAGCTGCTTCATTACCTTATTTAACAATATACCTTGTCCTGAATCTCGACCATAGAGCCATGTCGACGCCCGCCGACTCCTCACACACAACACCGACTGTCTCTCGCGTACTACAAGCACAGACTGCCTACATGCAACTCCACTGCTAACTCGCAACTGCAACTACCGACTCCCTACATGCAACTGCATCTCGCAACAACTACATACTCTCGCGGCTCGCTACGTACCACTACTGCCTCGCTACAGAACGGAACTACATGCTCTCTGGTCAGAGATTGTGCAATGCCTCACCATCGCCGCCACACAATATACATGTTTCATGGTTTGTTCTTTTTAATGTACCATTTACTAACCGAATTCTCTTAGCACCACCTCATTTAATTCGAATACACCCTATTAATCTTGTTGTACTTTCGTTAATGTTCATCTTATAAACTCGTTTCAAGGTACTTTCCATTCTGTTGAAGCTGCCTTACAAGTCCTTTGCCGACTCACGGAACTGAAATGCCACCGCAAGTAAATAAATTTTCTGTTTCTACTTCCTGAAATTTAATTTGTACTAGGTTTTCTTTAATGCTTGGTACATGTACAGACTGAATAACATGCAGGACAGGCTGTCACTTTGCATATCCCCTTCTCAATTCCTAACTCCCTTCCATTCCATCGATTTTAATAACTGCAGTTCCAGTCAACATTGTCAAAACCGCTTCTCGTACTTTATCGGTATATAGGTATTGGTTTCATTCTGTTATTTGACCGTGTCACTTATTCATGACGAATTACAAAACAAAATATGTGTGGAGCATTTATAAATCAAAAAAACTCCAACCGAGCACAACACAGTTTGTTAACCACTCACGGCATGTTTTAACGGCATATGGGAAGCAACCGTACACTGTCCACACTGCAACAGACTGCACACCCAGTCCACTGTGTTTACGTTGACCATTCTCGTCCTCTTTGTTTATGTTTGCGACGAAGACCCGCTCCCATTTCACTTTGATCACATAATCATCACCGTCTGACAAGTCCTCTCTCATTTCCTCTCTCCTCCCCTCTCTTCTCCCCTCCCGATACCCCCTCTCTTCGACTAACCAGCCTGTCACAGCGTGTTATTAAAGGAAGGAAGGAAGATTAGAGTTTAACGTCCCATCGACATCGTAGTCGTTAGAGACGGAATACAGGCTCACAGTAGGGGAGCTTGGGGAAGGAAATTGGCAGCGCCCTTCCAAAGGACCCATCCCGGCATTTGGCTTAAGAGATTTAGGGAAATCATGGAAAACCTTAATCTGGATGGCCGGGAGGGGATTTGAAAATCAATGTACAAGTGAAGATCAGTTACAACAAAACATTCAAACGATGCTAGATCAAGAACGGTGGGTAAGTTAGTTTGGAGCGGAATAATAACATAACGTCAGGCTTAGGTTCCGAAAGAAATGTAATTTAGAAAGAAACCTTAAAGACAGCATAACATCCAGTAACTATTGAGAATGTTAACGTCCTATGCGGTAACTGTAATCTGTCTGGAGGTTCATTCCACAATGCTGCTCCTGCACAAACGTTTTATCAGTTCTGGCCTGATGCACCACTTGGATATAAGATAGTGGACTCAAAAAATCCATACCGACCGCAATGGCGCTGTGGTTACCACACTGGATTCGCATTCGGGAGGACGACGGTACAAACCCACGTCCGGCCATCATGATTCAGGATTTCCGTGATTTCCCTAAATCGCTTCAGGCAAAGTCCTCATCCTTCCCTAACCCAAGTTTGTGCTCCAATGACCTCGTTGTCGATGGGACGCTGAACAGTCATCTCCTCCTCCTCCTAATCTACCAATTCTATCCATTTACGCACCAGTCGTGGTAAGATGCGTTAGAGATCAAGACAGAAATCCTGTGAATTTTGGTGGCGAAGACATAACTTTTCGGTTACACTTATGCCAGCATATTATGTCTGATGAGGGAAAAAAAGAAGAGAACACAGATACAAAGAAGATGAATAAAAAGCGACGAAGGAGAATAAAAAAGTGAAAAATATGTTGACTCCTCACAATCGACAAATACTGTGATCACTAGAATATACAGTGCTATAAATACTAACATCATTTGCTGGAAGCTCTCATTCGGAGTTGTGGTGAGTTAAGGAGAAGAAGAAGAGTCACATACTAAATTTGGGAGAAAAAAATTCTCGTTGACGACTCTAACACTCGCTTCAAATATCATACGTATAAGCCATCTAGTCAGTCAGTTTTCGTTTACGATTCCACACGGATTATAACACAAAATGAAAACACTTATCTACTGCCATGCGACAGTCGTTTGTATATTGATAGAAGACTTTTCGATGAAAAAGGATAACAGAAAGCTACTGACATTGTTTCAGACTGCGCATTTCTCTTGTTCTCGGAAATTCAGTATCGTTTGAATAACCAAATTATGTGCTCAGACCGGGAGGAAATGTCAGTAATAGGAATGTCCTAGAAAGAGTTTAAAAATGTCCTAAGTGTGACTCCAGCATTCCATTAGTGGAATTTAACTGAATGTGTTGTACCAGAAAATAGAACATGGACGTGGCGAGCAAAGTTCAGTACACGCTCGTAACAGCAAGATAAGCAATTTTAGATTTTCAGTCAAGTTAGAGTTCGTCTTCAATCGATTGCAACATATTCAATGCAACAGGCATAAAAGAGTTAAAAGTATATCTGAATTTATCTAAATACCCTAAAAAGATACATTCAGTTTATTTTCTCACAAATGAAACTGCGCAAGCGTATGAAATGCACAACACTTTTTAGTCGCTGTGTTACGGCGAGTGAGAGCACTAAGGAGAAATGCGCTCATGAGCCGTGCAGAGTTCCAGAACGACCCATACGTTACATCGACAGTTCACATTAAGATGAAGAAACGATGAAGTTGTTTGTCATTTATATGAAAACTGAAATTCAAATAAAAACTCCGTTCCAAAATAATGCAACAGAATACTGCGCAGTTATTCACGATTCTGTTACAGATATAAGACCTCCAACCATTTGGGCTATGAGATGTACCCGTCTATAAGCGATTTCATGCTGTGCATATGAAAGGATACGCGCAATTTCTCAATCAGAAGTGATCATGTGATCAGCAGTGCGGCCATCTTGGATCTTTACAGCACACGTGATGGGTCAAAAGTCACTACCCGTCGTCTACCATTTAAAACGTTAAAGTAATCTTGTTTGCTTGTGTTAATTATAGATACAAACACCAGAGTGTACTACTATATTTTTCAGATAATTATTGTTACAAATACCTGAGTGCACTACTATTAAATCAAACATGTCTGACACCGTTCATTGTTGATTCTAACCTTTTC